>NC_081415.1:198583865-198924699 GCF_030272615.1 Cryptomeria japonica | reverse complement strand
CTCCTTAATGTGAAGACATTTTAGAAGGAAATTCGCATTCCTATGGATGGCAGGCATACGCTCATTGAATTTGGCTATATTCCTCACCATTAACACTGGCCTCCTAGTAATACAATCCTCCTTCTTGCCATAATCTTCTGGAAAGGGGATCATAAGCCTTTCATCTATACTACCCATAGCTATCTCAAATAAGCCTAAAAATTCCTTCTTAAAACGCATTACGCCATGAAGTGTTGCCTCATTTTCGCAAATGCCTGCTCGCATCAAGATGGCCGAGAATTCAACAGGGATGTCGCAATTAACCCTGTAGCAAAATTCTCGCCTGAAGTGTTCTTCCCCCATGATTACTTGAATTGCCTTGAGGGTGATGTCGTCAACATCCTTGAGGACCTTATACCACCTTTCTGCCTTAATTTCACCTTGAAAAGCCATGAGCTTGTTATCACTAGTCGATACCAATTTGATATTTGACTCCATTGATAGAGTACTCAACACAAAATCTAGAAACCTTCGTCAGAAAAATACATCCTACATACCAATGTATATAAAGAGAAAATCCAAGTACTGATCACAAAGAACCATCAATTCACATGATTACTAGTGAGGTGGCTCTTACATAATTACGCCAGAGTCACTTGATGTATTCATTAATTATACTCCCTCCGTCATTTCAAGTAATTATTACCCCATCATTCTGTGAAAATCGATTTCCAAGACTAGCCTAAGTCTTAGTTTGGATAAATAAATGTACATAATAGTATATCTGTGTGTGTGTGTGTGTGTGTGTGTGTACACACACAAATATGTACACATATACATATACATATACATATGTGTATATGTATATGTATATGTATATGTGTGTGTGTGTGTGTGTGTGTGTGTGTGTGTGTACATATAAGTACATCTTGAGTTGGCCTAGTAGTGGAGAATTTGTGCTCTTGAAAGAGAGGTCACAAGTTCAAATCCCACAAGGGGGTAAGGTATGGACACCTCATCGGCTTTGACCTGTTACTGATAAATAAAATAAAATAAAATTACATGTGTGTGTGTGTGTGTGTGTGTGTGTGTTAGAAGATCTAAGAAAATCTATATTTGTGTATATATATGAATATGTATATACAAATGTACTAATCAGGAATTTATTAAAGAATAGACTAATCTTAATTTCTCTTGAGAATGATTCAAATTATAATCTTTCAACATATCTTGTACTATATAATTTTATCATTTTATTTAGATTTACTTGGATTTATGTTCATTCTCTTAATAATATACTACTAGAAGTGAATACAAAGTACTTGTGTATTATGTTGTGTTTTTATTGTTTCTCCTATCTCTTAATGTTAGACATATCAGTTTTTATATTATAATAACTAGTAATGCTTACACCCATAGTCACCCTTGGTTAGTGTGGTGTCATAAATGGTAACCTCTTACAATTTTACACTCATTTTTGTGCTCTTGGCTTGGTGTGTCTCCTCCTAGCTCTTTCCCAAGCGTATTTTTATCTTTGCACTGCAAAACTGATGTCATGTGACTATATGGTGATCTAGGTCTCTATCCTGAGCATGTGCACACATGTGCCACCTTTTATTCACCCCCTTTTGGGTGGACTAGGACACTAGTTGCCCTTGTCCTAGTGGACTAGGATGCTAGGCACCATAGTCCCCCTAGAATGGGCCCATTTTTAACTATATCAATGTATTGATTCCTTCTAGTTGATTCCCAATCCCAATATTTAAATATGACCCTTGGAGGTCGGCCTAATTTATGAAATACCTTGGAAATCCTATCTAAGAGCATCTTTCTTCATTCATTTTTAATCCTAAGCATACCTCAAGTAACCACAAGCATGCATATTTAATCTCACCATGTCCTACATCATTCAAGAGTAAATATTATTTAGATTTGAACATTATGGAGTAGCAAGTTGTAGTAATATTCATGCAAGTGGAATTTTGGTGATTGAACCTCTTATATCTTGTCATATCATGTTCTTGCATCAATATTTATGTCTTATTCAAAGATAATTGCATTATCATTGTCATCAACATCAAGCTTGAGGTATAATATTACATATCCAACATTTTACTTCAGAGCTTTTCTTTTATTTATTTCATCGAGGGTTAATTCTAGACCTTGGGGATTGACCTAGGCAAACCCCTCTCAACCCAACACCATTTTTTCTCTCTTTTGTGTGTAGGTGATGATTTTTGAAGAGAAGGAATATAGATCCAGAAAGTATGGACTGAGACAAATTGAACTAGATTTTATAAAACCAGAAAACCCTAGACACTACAATCGACAAATAGTGTCTAGCACTTTTTTGACAAAATTTCAAGAGGATATTCTAAGGAACATCCTAATGCTAAAATTGTTTTCAATAGCTAAAAATAACACCTTTAGGACTAGGTTGCCTAGGTCCATAGTCATATAGTTTCGAGCTCAAATTTTAAGCACAAGTTCCGCTTTGCTTCCCATTTCCAGATGTATGTCCAATGTCTACATATACGTTCTAGAACTCACTATGGATGTTGATTACTTTCAATTTTCAACATTAACCCTAATTATCATCATTTCCAATATCAAATTCTAAATTCAATTCAATAGAATAATCAATACCCATCTCTTCCAATATGTTTGAGTTTGGATCTATTGATTATTATTCAATGTAGTGTCGAGGTAAGTGATTTTGATTCCTAGTTTAATAATGGATCTCATTTGTAACAGTTGAACATTATATTTTGGTGAATTCGACACTTTTTACATTTTGCATATTTCTAATTGGGTATTTTCATATATCTAATTTTTCACTATATAATTTACAAAATCTGATTGGTTTATTATTTCACATGTGATTATATTGTTTATTAACTATATTTATTATAATCATATGTTGGATAATGGCTTCTTTCACTTTATGTAGCTTGCATTCATTCATAGCACTTTAATGTATTGCATCATGATGGCTTCAAAGATTTTGCCTACATTTAAATCATTTCTTAAAGTTTTCATACATGCTTCATGTTGCTATATGATAATATTATTAAAGATATTAATGGACTGTTCGAATTACATTAAAGCTTTAGTGAATGTGTCAAGTGGTACATTTGGTAATCCTCCAAGGAATGGCATTGAAATGAATCATACTTGTACCTCTCCTAGAGTATCTTTTATTCATGAGGAAAGAGTTAATGCTCCTATCAATGATCTCTTCAATGGAGATGCAACATTGAAGAGTAATGATGAATCCTCTTATCCCAAGGGTAGTTTGGTGCAAGAGGGACAAGGTAAGCATATTAATCTTAGCACTTCTATCACTATAAATCCTCCTTGTTATTCAAGAGATTGTCTTAGCCATCAACATGCCTTGAGACAAGATGATGTTATGCATTTCCTTCATGTTATGTCACCTAACATAACATTGAGTAGAGACAAAGCTTTAGATGATGACAACACTTCTTCCCAACCTAACAAAGTGGAAATGAATAATAATGATAAAAATAAGAATCTTCCTATAACAATCCATCCTCCTTTATCTAGTCATCATTTTGGTCCTTCGACATACACTTACACAATATATTTGAATGAAGTCTATAGTGAAAGTCCTTCCCCTTCACAATTGAAAACATATTATGAGGTTGGTTATAATATGATTTCAAAACAAGGATATAGTGGACAAGATCTTGGAATAGATGGAACAAGGAATCAAAATTCCTATAAAACCTCATTCACAGTGCGCTAGAGAAGGTGTAGGATTACCACCACACCCCTTCCTTATCAACTCTTTTACTAAAACCCAGTCCTCCTATCCCACAAGAAACACATCGTATCTATTTTGATGATTGTTTGAACATAGCAAGGAGAATATTTTGGAGGATTAAACATGATAAAGATATTAATTTTTATTTCATAAAATTCACAAAAAAATCCAAGCAAAATTATGGTAGTACATTTTGTCTCTTTCAATCATTCTCATTCTATTGTTGAGTGTAGATCTTTTAAATAATTCGTTCAAGATTCATATGATAGGGATATTATTCACATTAGTCCCAATTTTGATCTTTATTCTAAATCCAAATTTGAAAGTAGTTCATTAACACTCATTCACCCTATTATATTGCTCCTCACTATGTGACACTAGTAGCTTACTTTCTTAGGGGATCTTTGTGATTCATAATGGTACAATTTCATGTGAAGTCATACTTGAATAGCAATATAATAACATTATTGTTCTTGTCTCCACATTGGGTGAGCAAGAATTATTTCAATCTTTTCTCCTCCTTTTTTAAGCATTCACTTTTTTCTTTGTTGAATTGCATCTTTTATAAGGATATCATTTCTCGCCTAGAATTATTTTTCCTTTATGAGGATTCTATCCTTTCTTGGAGGTGATGAGGACCTCTTTCTTGCTTAAAAGTGTTCATTTTTATAAATTATCTTGTATCCAAAGTGTGTGTTATCCTTCATCAAGAATCCCTTTTCATAGCAATAGGGAAGGTGTACATCCTCGGTCTCCATTCCCCTTGGTTGAAGATGTTACTTTTGTTAAAGATCTCATATTGGAGGTAGATATCTTTATGAAAAGATCTATTCCTCCTTATTTGTTAATCATGCATCCATAAAAAGGATTCTTTTACACTTGTTGCAAGATGTCTCTTTTACAATTATCTCTTCCTTGCTTAAAAGAGTTGTGTCCTCTTTGTAGCTTGGAATGTATGTGCATTGTTGCTTAAAGGATATCTCCTTAGAGATGAAGATGTTTATCCTTATAATGTTTCCTTTCTACCTTAAGATATCAACATAGGGCTATGTTGACATCTTAAGCAGGGTAGGGGGGGGCAGCATATGTGCAGCCTCCTTGCTTCTTGTCTTGGTGTCATTGCAACACCCATTTTCTAATAGGATTTTCTTACAAATGGATTGTTTTATTTGGTTATCCTTATCTTGTTGTCATTACAACACCCATTTTGTAGTAGGGTTTCCTTACAAAAAACATGTTTTGTTTAATTATATTTGTCTTGGTGTATACAACACCAATTTTGCAGTAGTATTTTCCTACAAATTGTGTGTTTTGTTTGGTTATCCTTTTTTTGGTGTCATTGAAACACTCATTTTGTAGTAGATTGTTGCAAGTGTTATTTTGTGTTATCATTGATGTCAAACTTGTTGGTTTGATTCCAAGCTTGTTGATTTAGATGTGTAACTTGGTAATATTATTTAGTCCGGATGTGGTCTAGTATAATGTAGTAATAATGGGTTAGTAGTGTGATCATGCGGTTGTCTGGAGTCTATTGTGAATGCTTTAGAAGGTATATAAAGATGTATCATGGAGTTTTTGATGCTTTGGATGGCCTTTGAGTTTCATAGTTGTTATTAAACTAAGAGTGACAGTTTCAATGAATTGTATGATAGTCAATTCTTGGCCCGAATTGTGGCGCATATGTTTCATCTATTCATGTGAATGTAATATGGTATTGATGAATGTAGATTCCTATTATATCTTATTTTTTAGATGCACGAGTGATCTATAATTGAAGATATTTTGGTCAAAGTTCTGGTTGGTATTGTAATAGAGTGGCAGTGTACAAGAATGTGTTGCATTCCTCTGCCTTCAATTGGTTTGATTGGTGCACTCTATTTATCTAGCTTTCTTGGTATCAAGTGATGCTATTTTGTGCATCCACATGCATTCTTGGTGGCCCACATTGCAGTTTGAGTAAGTTATGCTGGTGCACATCAACAATGTTATCTTTTAAAGTCAACCTATGATGCTTTAGTTTGTGCAGTTGCATATGAGTTAATTTGGAATGGTCTGGAAGGTGAGATGACTTGGTGTGGTACCTCGCAAATTTCATTTGTCTTTCACATTGTCATGGAGATTTTTTTGGGGTTGATTGTTATTTATTTACACATTACATCTAATTAGGGTGACCTAATTGATGTTATTGTGATTGTGGATGGTATATAAGGATGGAATCATTTTGGAGAATGGTGTGTGTCTTGTGTATCTTGTGCAAAGAGTTTGTAGAGATATATAGAGGTTCGCAAATATTGTAGAATAGTAATGAAGACAATTTTAAATATGTTTTAAATAATGAATTATAATCAATATTTCATTGAATGGGGTTCTCCATAGTTCAATTCTTTTGATGTTTGTTTGATTAGAAGTTTTGTATCTTACCCTAAAGAAATGATCTTCGATGTCCACAAGTTCTCATTGTATCTTGCCCTAAGGTTGCGCGCCTTAGTCTTATAAATCCTCCCTCGGGAGCAATGAGCTCCTTGGCCTCTAGCCTAAACATTACAACTGGTTTATTATATAGTGAGATAGTTCTCACATTAAAATTTCCCACATTGGGTTTTTCATGTAAAAATATTGGTGTTCATGTGTGATTGCTTTTATGTTTTCAGCTTTTTAACTTTGTGCATATGGTAAATGGAATAAATGTTAAGTGAGTAACTTTAAATCTAATTAAGTTTTCATATATGTTGATTCACCCCCCCTTCTCAACATCTAGAAGTTTACAAAAATTGGTATCAAAGAAATGTTCCTAAAGATATAGCTTGATAGTTGAGGTAGATTTGGGATTTGAATAGTATGTTTAAATCTTAAAAAAAATGGATGTTATGGAAGAATACGAGTGGGATATTGATGTTTTAGTGGATATGGATGGAGAATTAAGGCATATTCTAGTTGATCTGGATGAAAGTAAAGATAAGTACAAGAAAGTAGAAAAGAAAATTTCCTATCTGAGAAAGCCACTTGATGAAGGAAGGAAGACCATCAATGACCTCGAAACAAAGCTACATGACAAATCTGAAGAATGCATAAAACTTGAAGAAGAAATGAACATGTTGAGGAATGTTACCCTCTAGTCGATAATAGATGTTCAACGTTGACCTCAGGATTCAGGACATGTGCTTAATCGCCTCTCACGGATCCTTGTCTATGGCCATTGTGGCATTCGTTGATAGCTCAAGATTTTAGTATAATGGCAGTGGTGATTCCAACAAGTGGTATCAAAGCATTGGGTTACAAGTTATAATCTCGCAGGTCACACCAATGGGGGGATTGTTACCCTCTAGTTGGTAAAAGACATTTAGCATTGACCTTGGGATTCGAGACATGTGCTAAACCACCTCTCGTGGTTCCTTGTCTTTGGTTGTTGTGGCATTCGTTGATAGCTTGAGCTTTTGGCATAACGAAAGTTGTGATTCCAACAAGGAAAGAGATGAAAGAAGTGAAAGAACAAATTCACAAAGGCTTGAAGCTTAAAGGTGGCAGTGGCGTGCTTTATGTGATGTTGAGTACTCAAAAGAAAAATAAAGATAAAGGTGGGCTTGGTTTTGACAAAGGTAAAATCTCTAAGATTCCTAGTAAATTGGATAAAGGAAAGGAAAATATCGAGGATGAATTGATGAAACCTAATGAAGATCAAAATAATTTCATTCCGCTTTAGAACAAGAAGAATTTTAGGAAGCCTCCTCCTACTCAAACCAGGCATTCATCATCATTTAATGTTAATTTTTTTTCATGTAATAAATTTGGACATAAAGCTAGTGAATGGAAGCAAGATTGGTTCTCATTCATTTAATGGTCAATGCTACTCTTACAATAAGATTGGACATAAAGCAAATGAGTGCAGAAGTAGGGTGGTATGGAATGAATATGTGAATACAAACTATGGTATAAATGCTTAGTCATTTAATGGATATTCTTATGCATACAAAAAGTTTGGGCATAAGGCTGTTGAGTGTAGATCAAATATCAAAAGGAATGGAAATGTCAAAATGAATGGAAATGGTCTGCAACAAGGTTCAACATGATTTAACTGCAATAAATCGAGACACATTGCTAGGTTCTGCAAAGGAAAGAGTGAGTAGACCTCTGGTTCGATAAAGAAGATTGATGTCAATGAAGAAAGAGAGAAGATGGAGATGACATGGGTGAAGAAATTCTATGATAATGTGGAAGAAAAGGCAATGGATGGATCTGTACCTACTGAGGTTGTAGATACTTCCTTTAAGAACTATATAGTATGCATTGTCTGAGTGGGAGAACTAATTGAAGATCTTATGAACTCCCCTTGTGGTTTGGACCCTAAGTTGTTTTCATATTGGCACCATTTGTGAAGCAATTTTTGAGGTTTTGTAGATGTTTGTGGTGATTTGCAGTGTTGTTTATGGATTTTATGAAATAAAGTATCAACTTTTTAAGTTATAATGATAAAATACATTTATGTTAGTGAAACCCTAAGTTGGTGGATGCAATAGATAAATTGGTCTTTTTGAGTTCTTTTTTATCACTTGTGATCTTGTGAATTTGAAGATCTCTTTAGTGCAAATGAGTTTTCAAGTGCAACAAGTGTGTTTGAAGGTTTTTTGCATACCCAGTTTTTCAGTTTAGTTCATGAAAGGGCAAAATGGATACTCTAATCATTATTGATGCTACATTAAATCCACAACCTATTTTCAAGCCTTATCCTTTTGTGTCAATAGTGAAAGATAAGGATGGAGTATTTTCAAGGGTTTCAATAGATGTATTTTACATGAAGGACGTTAGGGCATATATTCATGCACCCCTTGCAGAGACCAGTCATGTAAAATTTTATGATGTATGGAAGGAACTTACAAAGGATGACCTAACTACATTCAAGAAGTTGTACAAGAATATTCTAGAGATAGGCCTAAAATTTTGGAAGGAATTTCCTGATTTTAGCTACAATGAAGCATGGGTTCAAATCATTCCCTCTAGAGATTTTGTATCAGACTTGTATTTATAGATTGAAGTTTACACTGGTTGTCACTATAAAGGTACTTCAAGTACCCATGTCTCAAATGTTGACTAGGTTGAAATGATCGGAATACTTAGAAGGGCAGGTGAATCAATATTCCCATAGATATATAAAAAAAACTTTTAGTAATACTTTAATCTTTCGCAAAAATATCAAACTCCGTCTATCTTACTTAATAGATATAAAAATGAAAAAGTAGAATAATCATGAAGAACACAACCACAAGAGAAACATCAAATTTTATATGTGGAAAACCCAAATGGGAAAAACCACAAAGAGTGTTAACTCTCAGGAGAATATAACTAGTTATATGGTGTTTACAAAGGAGTGTCTCACTGCCAGATTACAAAAATGGCTTACTATTGGGGTACTCACTACAAAGATACAAAAGAACAACTCGCTACTGGAATGCTCATTGCAATAGGAAAGGTTGAACTAAAAAGGATTACATCTTCAAATGCATGAGATCACTTCTAAGATTAAGCTCATATCACAACTCACAAACCCTACAGTAGATCCGGTTAAAGATCTCTGTACAACTATCATGCAACGGGTCCGATGAAGAACTATTGTACCACTACAACATTATCTCCCTTCATTGTCTACAATTCACACTACACACTTCGTTTCTTTGCTATCTTTTGCATACACACTTCATATACTTTCTCAATCTCTTTTTCACACATGCTCACTCTACCACACACATGGTACTGCATATATATACCAGAGGATACAAACACAAAATAGTGTGTCAGTCAAGCCCAACACAATATCCAACATAAACAAGACACTCACATTGACCTCCACAAGATCTCTTCATGCTTCCCTTTACATACTTCATTTTCCAATGCATATACTGATATTATTGGAATGGGATAGGGTCATCCGGACCCAAAGATACCGACCCATTATTACAAAATTAATTATAATATCTCCAATCTTCCAAAGATATAGAATCCACGCATACCAAGAATACCACAACATGAAACTCAATGAGATACTATTGTCATGACCAAAATAGCTAATACCCAAACTCATAACTGATATCGAGACTACTGAGAACTCAAAATTTTGGAACGAAGATCTTCCAGAGATTACCTCATCATATCACCTCCATCTGACTACATCATAACATATGTCCATAACAAAGAACTACACATACCCACTGCATATAGTATCCAAACCAATCCAGATAACACAGAATTGCATATACTGCCCGGTCTAAACCGGATAGCTAGTTAGACATCAATGACAAAAAGTATTCACAAAAGTCTAACATCAAGGTCAAAATGACCTTAGCTAGTTGTCATCCCTTCACATGTTGCATTTGGGTGACATTCTCCATCATAATGTGTGAAAGAAATTTATCGTATCTCAGATGGAGTGTATAGAGTTAGTCAATGATACATTGAAGTTTCTTCATGAGAAATTTTTTGAGGTAGCATTAGATGAATATTTGAGTGATGTGGAGTAGCTAAATGTGTTTCTTAAGAGTTTGAAGGATCATGCCTCTAATTTGGAAGCTACAATTTTGAAAGATATTGAGAAGAAGATAGAAGAGAAAAGACTAGGAGAGCTAGTAAATAAGTGTGTAGATGTGCATACCCAACTACAAGAAAGTACAAGAGTTTTTGAGAAGAGTGTAGATCATATTGCAGAAGAATATATTGGTTCCCTAAATCAATGAAAGAGATAAAAAATAAGATAGATACTTTAGAAACATAGATTACAATACAGTTATCGAGTGCAGTAGATTTGAAGAAAAATGGAGATGGTAATAGGAGGCTACAAATAGAGAACCTGTACATAAAGATAAACCTACTGATTGATCAAGAGGAGAAGATCAGGAAGAATTTTGGTCATATGAGGGATGTTGTTGACATACATCTCATTAGAATGGTGAAGATTCTTGAAGACTTTCTAGAGTTGAGTAAGACAAGAAAAGTTCCAACTAGTTATGTAGAGGCAAATAATCTTCTTTCGAATATGGAAAGTACCCACAATATTTTGGTCTCTACAGGAGTAGATTAGAATGTCTCTTGGGTTCAACTAAAATTCATTCATAAGGGTATCATACTCTCGACTCAGCAAGGTGGTTAAATATTTTTCAATAACATAATTTTGATTTTGTGGTAGAGTTTTAGTTTTTTAGTTTTGAGGAGGTGTAGTAGAGAGGGGGATTTGTGTAGGGTTTGTTGAGTTTGTGTTGAGGTGGCACCCTTTACCCTTGATGTCAAAGGGGGAGAAGAATTTATTGGATAAATAATTGTTTTATGTTGGCACAAGTGTTGTCATCAATGAAAATAGGGAATATTGTTGCAAATATGAGTTTGTGTTGTCATTGATGTCAAACTTGTTAGTATAATGCCAAACTTGTTGATTTGGATGTGTAACATGGTAATATTCTTTGTTCCAGATGTGGTCTAGTGTAATGCAATAATAGTGGGTTATTATTGTGATCATGTGAATCTGTGGGTTCTATTTCTAAATTCTTTAGAGGGTATATAAAGATGTATCATGGAGTTTTAGAAGCTTTGATAATGGTCTTTGAAGTCCACAATTTGTATTCAACTAAGTGTGACTATTTCAGTGAGCAATTTGACAATTAATTCTTGCTATGAATTGTGGTGCTTATGTTTCATTTGTTCATATGCTTGTAATATGGTTTTCGTGAATGTAGATTCCTATTATATCTTATTTTTTCAAATGCTCAAGTGATCTACAATTAAAAATATTTTGGTCTGAGTTTCGGTTGGTACTATAACAGAGTGATAGTGTACATGAATGTGTTGCATTCCTTTGTATTTAGTTGGTTTGATTGACGAGGTTCATTTATTTGGATTTTTTGGTATCAAGTGATGTATCTACAAGTATGCTTGGTGATCCATATTGCAATTTGAGTTAGTTGTGTTAGCACACATCAATAATGTTATTTTTTAGAGCTAATCTATGATGTTTTGGTCTGTACGATTGCATATGAGTTAATTTGGAATGGTCTGGAAGGTGCGACTTGGTGTGATGTATTGCATGTTTCATTTGTCTTCCATATTGCCTTGGAGATTGTTTTTGGGCTGACTGTTCTTTATTTACATGTTACATCTAATTAGGCCAACCTAATTGATGTTATTGTGATTGTGAATGGTATATAAAGGATGGGATCATTTTGGAGATTGGTGTGTATGTTGTGAGAAGAGTTTGTAAAGATGTGTAGAGGTTCGCAAGTAGTGTAGAACAATAATGAAGGTAGTTTCAGATGTGTTAAATAAATAATGAACAATAATCAACATTTTAGTGATGTCGTTCTCTATAGTTCAATTCTATTGATATTTATTCATTAGAAGTTTCGTATCTTTTCCTAAATAAGTGATCTCCAATGTTTGCAAGCCCTCATTATATCTTGTCCTGAGGTTGTGTGCCTCAATCTTGTAAGTCCTCCCTCACACGATAAATGAGATCCTTGGCATCTAGCCTAAAGATTGTAACCCATTTATCATATAGCGAGATAGTTCTCATTGTGGTTTTTCCCACATTGGGTTTTTCACGTAAAAATCTTGGTGTTCATGTGTGATTTCATTTGTGTTTTCGACTCTTTACTTTTATGCATATGGTAAATAGAATAAATGTTAGGTGAGTAGTTACAATTGATTAATTTTTTATATATGACGATTCACCCTTCCCCTCTCAGCATTCAAAAGTGTCCAACATAGATTACATTGCAAACAATGGGTTTTGTTTGGTAATATTTCTTTTTCAAGATGAGTCAACTAGCATAAGACACCTTGCTAGACCAATTTGATTCTGCTTTCATTTCACTCAAATCACACAACATAACTCACCTTGTTGTCCACTGGAATTTGTTCTTCTCTATGGATTGCCAAGCATAACACAACTTGCTAGCTAGTGGAATCTATGTTTCCTTCTCTCCCTCTCCCATGAACCCTTAAGGAGTCACATGTGTCAAAAATTGACCTAGAAGTTCTTCTACACCTCAAGGGGTCACTTTTAATTTCACAATCTTGAAATCTCATGTGCTATTGGTATGCAAGGAATTTAAGAGGTGGTTGAGGGAAAATAGGGTAGTTGGAAGACTTCCAAGCATTGAGGAGTTGGTTAAGGAGCACTACCAATGAAGGTTGATCAAATCAAATATAAATTTTCAATCACCACCTATAAAGAGCATTTCTAGGAGATGAAAAGGGGACAAATCAACTAGGCACATAATGATGGAAGTTTGACTGAGTATCGAGCCAAGACAAATATCTCTTATGTCTTCAAAGTATTCTCTCGACAAGAAGAGTTGTTGGGGGTCTAACTTAAGCCAAGCACTATCTCAAAATGTTAAGGGAATGCAAGATGTTAAGCATTCAAAAGTGAAAACTAAAAGAAAGGAGAATAATTCGACATTGTTGCTCACTATTTTTTGTGTATAGGGTTTTTTAATGCCAATAATGTGTCATGGAAGATGTAGAGGGTTGTAGCTATTTTGACTCCAAAATGGTATGCCATGCCATGATGCGGCTCCAAAATACCATGCCCTCCATGGTGTCATGAGACACATTCTGGGACCCACCATTTGGTTGACATGGAGGCATATTACCATTTTGCGGTTGATGGAAAGCATTTGCACGCGGCTAACATTTTTCGGCCACTCTCACGGTCATAGTCACGGACAGGGACGAACATTTTGGCTCACGTTTTTGTTCATACCGTTTGTTTTAAAACCACTCTGCCGCCCAACATTTTTTAAAAACCACTCTCTCGCCTAGAATAATTGAAATCTTTGTCCCGCTTAACATATTTTTAGTTTCTCATTTTGAGGAATACCAATATGAATGGAGCAACTAGTCGATGATGTTGATGCTCCAGGAACAAATAACATGGAAGTAGGTTCAGGTATGTAAGTTGGGTATAAAATCAAAACTTGTAGGGCAGAACAAGTGGAGCAGTAGTAGAAGCAAGCTCACCTATGACTTCTCCTCCGCAGTTTTCTCAACCATTATGTCTAAGCACGACATTCGACACTTTGGAGACGGTGGTTCCTCTGAGTTTCAGGGAGGAGGAGACTATGATCAAGATCCAGTTTGAGGGTGACAGTGATGAGTGGGCTTTCGAGTTCGTCTATGGAGAGCACGATGATGAGGAGGGTGAGATGAAGATTGAATCCTCTGTGGGTTCCTTGGTGAAGATGACGATGATGCCGAGAATCTTCCACCTGGGCCTCCTCTGCCCCAAGCTTGTTTCCACTCCTTTGCATTTCTTCTGCTCTAGATATTTCTCATTATAGGTTTCTTCACAAATCTCCATGATACCATTCAAATTATAGTTTTTGGAATCATGAAAAGGGTTTCCTATTATTTTCACTACTCTCAAAGCCATTGATTATTTGTTACATGGGTTACTAGATTTTTCAATCAAATCGTCTAGGAAAACATTTGAGCTGGGTCTTTTTCTACATTCAATGCAAGATTCATTCTGTACTCTAAACTACCGTGCTACAAGATTCATTTTCTTACTTCTTTCTTTCATCTCACATTCAATGTAATGAGATTTTTCATCTTTGAAAGACCCAGTGCCCTGTTTTATCCCATCTTAGGAAAGATTCATTGCAATTAGTAACATTTATTTGTTCTCTTATTTCATATGGTTCGCTTACGGGCTCCTCTGATAATTTTAGGGCTTTCTGAACAACATTAATAAAGGAATTAGTTCACTTTCTCACTCCTTCTTATAGGTTTTGATCTCTATATTTGGATTGCAGCCTAGTATGATCAAGCCCATGTAATGGGTAATTGCATGCAAGCCAAGGTACAATGAGAAACATGCAAGAGATTCATAAAAGTAATGGCAATGGATGGGAGAATGTTAGAATACAAGTCTCTTGTTATGATGGGAGATCTAGTGAGGGAGAGTGATTTTGAGGAGGATTGTATGGTTGTACACTCAAGGAATGTTGGTCATGGTCTTCTCCAAGAAAATAAACTCAAGGGTGGGGAACTTTATTATCTTGTTCCCTCACACATTGAAGCTGATCATATAGCTTTCTCAGCACAGAAAAATGGTATTTGTAGAGGCAAGAAAAGAGCAGAGGATGTTAATGTAGAGAAGGGTTTTACACTCAAGATTGTGGTCTCAAGACAATAGTTGAAGACTGTAGAGTCATAAAATTGTGCCTCCTGCAATTTTAACCTCATTTTATGTCCTCACCTCACCGACGACATCTTCTCCCCCAACCGAGACCTATTTTTGCATTGTCACCCTTGACCCCTTCATGTTTGAGCCCTGAGATAGCCTCGGGACCCTGTCTGGGCCCCAAGATAGGGCAGGACAGGGGCGTGGCGCCCCTATCCCATCCTCTTAGGGTGGCCCCAAGATAGGTCCCCTTGACCCCTTTTGCACTTCAGGATCCTAAATCTCCCCGATGTCAACCTTTTATGAGATGAATTAATATTCAAGAGGCATGTATAAAAGGGATTTGGTTTTCTCATTTGCATAAGGAGGAATGGGAGGCGAAATTCAAGCGAAGTGGATCATAAGCAAGCATAGGCGAAGATATACATTATCAAGCATTCAAGCATTCAAGTCTTCTTCATTCATCCATTGGAGAAACATTACAACATTCATTTTCAAGCATGTATGTTTGTTAGGGTTTTGTCATGTTACATGTCATTTCATGCAATACTTGTGATTACATTCAAGAAGCAAAGCAATCATCATCAACAAGTTGCAAATCTACAAGGTATACATTTCCATTGTTTACATTCAAGCATTTGCAATTACTTTCTTTCAAGGTTGATTCCTCAACCGGGGTTTGACTGAGGCAAACCCCTATCCTCAACCCCTCTTCCCCTCTTTTTTGTGTATATGTTGCAGGTGCGCAGCTGTAATTGTAGGTTTGGGTTTCATTTGTAGAGACAAAAGAACCATTTTCATTTCGCGGATTTTTTCGAGGACCATGTACATTCCCACCATGGTCCCAATGAATTTTCTCCAAATTTGTAGGGCAGATCCGTATCAGTCTAATTAGCTCAGATCCTAAGTTACAACGCGATCCCAAACTGGTAGCTCTTCATTTCACTCATTTTCTCTCTCTTTTCCACATAGTCAACAAGTCAACTTTATCATTTACAAAAGAGGGTGAACCACACTTCAACCCTTGCAATCCACTTAGTATTCAGATCCTTGTTTCCCTTGGACTTGGATCTAGTGGATTCAACCCCTCTTTTGAATGTAAAGTTCTCCCAAGTGAAAATCATCCTAGTGGCTTCCTTTCTCTCTCCTAGGTGGGGAGTCACTAGGATCCAATTTTCCACTTTACAAAAACTTTGTTTTTGGATACTTGTGTGAAGGAAATTTTAGTGAAACAACATGTTCGAAAACTTACTCAACATCAAGATTGTGTTTTAGGAAAAGCATGGAGGTCATGCTTGAAAACAATTGCAGAGGAATATTGATTATGTAGAAGTTAGTAAGTGGGTCTTTCGGATTGAGTGATTATTATGTATTGGTTGAATTTGATGTTGTATTTTTGGGTGTTCATATTGTTTAGATGAAGATGTTGTGTTGGAAATTCACTAATACATATCGATTTTGATGTAGTGACAAATCTTAGTATTTTGAATTGATTGTTATGAGTTAAACACTTTTATGTAGGAGTTTCAATTTTTCTTGTTGATTCATTATATTTCTCCTCATTAACAATGTTGCCTTTCTGTTTGAATTAAATTATGGATTTTACATAAATTTTAGGGCAGTAGCAATATTTTTGGGCAATCGAGTATAGTGTATTGTGGAAAATTAGCAATATTTTTCTACTTAATTTTGGTTGTGCATAGTTTAGGATTTTGAAGAAAGTTTACAATATTTAAATTGGATTATAATTTTTAATCTAAGTTTTAGAGCATAATAAAAAATTAGTAGTGCTTTGTCCTACTTTTTAAATAATAGTTTTTGGATTCGGGGGAATTTTATGGCAAAATTAACAATGTTTATGTTCCATTGTTTAAAGTAGGTTACATATTTTAGATTGTTTAAAATGGAGGAAGAATGATTTTGATGTTCTGAATTTTGCTTGTCTCGATATTGGAATTCATTTTCTTTTTCTTTTTTTATGTTTGTACTTTGTCTTGAGATTTACATTAATTGTAAACTTTGTGGAAGGTTGAAACTATAGCTCTATATCCTTTCTATGGGAATATATAAGAATTGTATTTTATAGATGATTTGTATAATGTGCACTCCTAATTCTTGATTTGTTCCTTGTACTTTTTTGAATGTCAAGGATTGGTAGTGTTTACAAATACCTAGTGGAGATCACTAGATTGTAATTATTGTGTCCTCATAGGTTAAACCCCTTGGTAGAACCAATTTTATGATTGTGAAAAAAATATATAGGACAACAACTTCAAACATGTAGATATGATGTAGATTTTAGTTCTTTGTAATGCTCTAGTTGAAGTGCTCTTAACATTTTTTTCTTTAATAAATATGAATGATATGCCAATAATGCTTGGATGTAATTGTGCTTTAAATGAATGACTGTGAATGAATTTTAAATAATAATATACTAATAAATTGCATGAAATGCATACCAAATCAGTTCATGAGAGGAAGGAAACAAGCAAGAGTGAACCAAAATTTGAATTTGAATTTTAAAATTTTGGTGATTAGATTTGTTGGTGCAAGATTGATCCCATACCCATAAGATTGGCCTTATACATGGAAATCATAAGATCTACATGCATGGAATAGATTTACAAGAATGGTGAGAAATAATAAACATAATGGACATTCAATACATGGGAATATGTATAGAGATAAATAAGATGAAGCCATATGTTGGAGAATGTGTATAATGGGGATGAGTGGCATAGGTTAATGAGCACAACTTTGTACAAGAGTGCATTATTTTTCAATATTAATTGCACACTAAGACATTCTCTCAAAATGGTCCAAAGACAAGTGGACACCAATGTGGATATGCAAATTTCACCTTTATTACAAAAAAAATCATGATTTGATAGATAACTATTTTTTAGTTATTCCTTTATTACATAATTGGGTTTTCATGATGTGACATGGTGAATATTGTAATTAACAATTACATAGTAAAATTTCTTTTATTTTTTCAGATTTACTTTGGCTTTGTCATAAATATATTATTTTAGTCTACATTTTTGTTTATGAGTGATCATGATCATGTAATTAATCCTTAATTATCCTATTCGAATCTCCAATGATTTGGGTCAAATTTTCACTACTTGTATTCTTGTATTTTAGAGAAAACTACAAGGGTAGTTGTGTCCTAGAAATAAAATCACATTTGTGACATCACCCTCCTAAATCAAAAAACATTTTTCGACTCTATTGAAGTAGTCCTCTTGGAAATTCTATTCATGGCCTACCAACTTGCATGCTTAAAAAATTTAATTGGACATCTAAGATCTTGTATTTGAGAAGAAGGTTTAGGACATCAACAACGAGCAGTCTAAGATGAAAAAATGAATATCAAAGTGTAAAGATTAAAAAAAAACTACTTTACAACTTTCAGCTCATGTTTACATACACATTTTGGTTTCCATCTTCTTGGTCATGTTTTGAGATTATTCGAATCACTTTTTGGCATTTTCTTTGATTACAAAAATATATGACATGGAAAGGAAGTTTCATGAACTCCACCCTAGTAATCCGTAAAAATCTAAAGATGTAACTCCTCAAGAACACTAGTTCTTGTGTTTGGACATGAGCATTGGGTCGGAACTCGTGTCCATGCTCAAATTTTAAAATATGAATTTTTGAAAGCATTTTTATATCTTATAATCCTTACTATATCTATAATGGTCACCTCACCCAAAACTCAATATAACCTTATTTTCCCTTTATTTGTAAAAGGGGTCTCAATTGGAAAACTTAGAAACCACACTCTCTTTCACAAGTAAACATCTACATTTATTGATTAGAAATAAATCCATTATACATAGTAGCATAACAAGATAGTTTTTAGAATATTAAATATTTGGAGCGCTTAAGACCATCAACCCCATATCTTCTCCTACACTCACCATTTCTTTCTTTCAATCCTCCATTTTCCTCCTTTGGAAGTTATAGATTACTAGGATTTCCTCTCCCCCTCTTGAAATTATTATTGCTTGGAACTACACTCTTCACTAAAAATGATTCAATTTTCCAAGGATATGATGGAAATTACATTAAGGTGATGGACTCTTGTGATTGAGCTCCCAATTTCAGAGAAGGCTAGTTTCACATCCTATTGTGACATTCCTCATGTTTTTCTCCTATTTTGACATCACTAAAAATGATTTAATGTTCCAAGGATATCAATTAGATTATTTTACATCCTATTGACATTCCTCATGCTTTTCTCATGTTGTGACTAACATGATGTGTTATGTGATGTTAGCAACAATACTTCTGCCAACCTAGGACAACACCATCTCTATCAATCTGATCTCTACAAGTCTCTCCACTAGATCTTCACAATCATTGATATCAATGACAATACATTGCCAACAATATCCCCCTTTGGCATTGATATCAACACATAGACTAGGCAGTGCATTCTCCACCTGCAATATTGTAGAGATGAGAAAGATGAACCATTATTATAATATAAAAAGCAGTGCCAATACTGCTTACAAAAATTTAAGAACTCCCCTTGAGACAAACATGAGGTTCAAGGAAGAAAAACTATAAAATAGTATGCTCCCTATAAGCCATAGACATCAAAATATTGAGATTCAATCATAAATAACAAAGGCATAACTGACGCACATTTGAATTGAGGCCCCTTTTGGAGGGACTAGGGTCTTGGGCACCCTGGTCCACTCAAACTAGGGTTTTGGGCACCATAGTCCTCTCAAACATCAACAAGAGAAAGGGGTGGTATAGTATCAAGATCCAGATCATAGGATCTAGTCTCAATATTAGTATATGACAATAGTAGGATAGGATAGGGCCAAAATGGGCTTAAAATGATCCAAGAGAAGGCATACTAAAGTAGGGGCCCAAGCAGAGTGTGAATCTTGTAAAGGATTACAATTTACAACACTATAAAATTATAGTAATATAACATAAAAAAGTATAATTAAGAACTCAAATCAGTAATTATTATGATAGTAACTTAGGGATTAGCTAAGAAAGAAAATACAAACAAGAGAAGGATAATGAGGACCCGAGTCAAACTTTGTTACCACAAAACTAATGCCTTATATCAAAAAAATTATTAAATTTAGATCTCACAATCTAATTGACTCATCAAGAACCAAGGAAAACTATAACATTTAAATAAAAGATAACCTTTGACAATGAATATGAGTAGATATAACTTGTGATTCATCATTCTTTTTGGAAATATGGGGTGTGTATGCAAGGAACGCCATGTTTCTCGCTAGCTTTGTAAGTTATTAGTGAGGAAAATGAATAACATAATCCCACATTATTAGGATGGTATATTATCCCCTCTCTAGTTCTCTCCCTTCCTCTCCACCTCTCTCTCCATCACCCCTTACCCATCTTCCTTTATAAACTTTCTCCTTCGTTTATCTCTCATATCACCTCTTTATCTTCCAGAAACTCTAAACCTATTACTGTCCCTTTCTTCTCTCTATTTATTCTCTCTCTCTCTCCTCTCTAGGTCTCTCCTATACTCTCTCCCTCTCTCTCTTTCACCTTCCCTCCTTATCTCCATATCTATCCTTCCTTCCCCCCCTCCATCTCTCTTCTCCTCCTATTCTTTCTCTCCACTCTCTCTTTGTTCTCTTGATCAATACCTATCCCTCCCAACCTCTATCTTCATACCTATTTCTCTCTCTTATTTTCTTCTCTCTCTCCCTCACCTATCTACCTCTTCCCTTTCTAGGTCTCTTAGTCGCTCCCTACCCACCTCTCCCTCCTTTCATGGATCTCTCTTTCTCTTTGTTCTTCCCTCTCTCCTCTCCTCTCTCCCTCCCCTATATAGTATTTAGATTATAGGTTGTAGGATATAAGATTTATGATATAAGGTACAAGATTGATGGTACATAGTTTAGGGAAAATAGGGTTGAGGATAGCAGTTGTATTGATTCCCCTCTCTCTCTCTCTCTCTCTCTCTCTCTCTCTCTCTCTCCCTCTCTTTCCTTTCTAGGTTTCTCCCTCCTCTCTCCGCCTCTATACCACTCCATCTATGTCTCATCAGGCACCTCTCTCTATGCCCCTGTATGTATGTCTCCCCTCTCTCTACCATCTAGGTATAGGGTATAGGATACAAGATTGATGAAACATTGTTTAGGGTAGATAGTGTTGAGGGTAGCACAATGGTATTTAGTTCAGTTGGCTATAATTGTCTTTTCAAGTATTGGGTCCTACTCGGCAAACAAAACACTTTTCATGAAGCCTCACCAATCAAGAAAAACACACCATGATCCTAATATAATTTGTAAATGACACAAATTATAGCTATTGATACAAATATGAAGAAAAGATAATATGTGTTGACGTATTCAAAGAACTTGTTTGTGAAACACTGTATACGTGGAAAAAAAGTAGAAATCAATACTTTCAATGACAACTTGATCAAGTAAATGATAAAATCAGTAAAAGGAATGATACGTTTATGCCCAAATTTAAAAATAGTTTGGAGTAAAGTCCAATTCATGTATGAAAACTACAAACTTAATTTCTTAGATTGAATGATATGTTTATGCCCAAGGTATCAAATATAAGTAAAAGATCAAGACAACGTAAAGAAATTATTTTCATGATGGAACTGAAGTACAAATGGACATTTTGTTAACTCTTCTAGATTCGTGTTCTTTGAATTGCAAGCTTCTCATCATGTGCAATCATACAGATTTGGTTTGTCATTGATAAATATACTTCTTGTCCTTATTTTTGTTTTAAAAAATGATGGACCATTACATAATTTTTTTGTCAAAAAATGAAATTTTTACTCTAAGGCATGCTTACTGAGGCAGAATTTCGCCTTACCCTTGGACTGGACTAATCCTCAGTCCATCCTCAAACCATGTTTCAAATTTCATCGCATTTCGAGTTTGTTTGCTATGTTTTTCGTTCAATTTCGGGTTTTTTCTCCCTGACTGCAGGTGGGAATTTTTCCTTAAGTTGCAAGTTTTATGTTTTCCTTTGCTTTAGTCTTTGTAAGGAAATTTTTAGTTAATTACAAGTGCACTTTATGAAAAAAAGAACTTGTAACTTACTTTTTATTTCCCCCTTGTTGCTTTTTGGCTTTTTAAGTCATTATAGGAACTTTTTGGACATATTACAAGTTAATTTAAAATTATAAATTAAAAAGAACTTGTAATTATTTTTAAAAGTTCATATTTAAGTGATTTTAGCATGTAATAGGGATTTTATTTCTTTATTACAAGTTTTAAAGTTACTTTTTAAGTGTAATAGGGATTTTATTTCCCTATTACATGTTTTATTGTTTTTCTAGTCACTTGTAAAGGGAATTTTATTTTCCTATTACAAGTTCTTTTTTGAGTTAAGTTATTAAAACTTGTAAAGAGATTTTATTTTCCTCTTACAAGTTATTTTGACTTGTTAATTTCTCTCACAAACCCGATTTACCTAAGGAATGAAATTGAAGGCATTTTAAACTTGTAAAAGAGTTTCTAAAACCCGATTGCATGTTATTGAAGGCATTTTTAAACTTGTTGCTTCTTTCTAAGAACCTGACCAACATAGTTTCCTCTCCTAAATCGATTTTGCCACAATTTCTACCTGATTTTTGTGGAGGAATTCGTGGGATAAGGAGGCGTTTTGGTCTGTAGGCCTATTTCATGATGTTGGGAACATGTTGCTTCTTGTTTGGTGGCCATTTCATGCTTCTTTGACTACGTGTTTTCCTCTTCAAATCGTTTTTGAAGTGCCATGATTTGGAGTTTGGATGCCACGCTTTCACTCAAAAATTAGGCGTTTTGGTTTGTGCTTCTCCTATGTGGGCTTTCCATGAAGATTTGACCTATTCTTCCTCCATTTTGGTAGCCATTTTTGTTGTTTATGCTTCAAATCCGAGTTTGCAAAAATGTGGCAAGGGTTTTGGTTTTATTTTTTATATAAGGGATCGATTCTTCCTTTAAAAGATTGTTCCATCTCTTGAAGAGGCATCTTGGTTAAGCAAGGTAAGGTTTTCTTTTGGTTTTGTTTTCTTTTTTCTTTTTGTTTGTTTTCTTTCCTTATTTGATCTTTCGGTTTGTAAATATGTATATATGTTAGTTTTTTTCTTGCCTAAAATTGGTTTTGTGAGAGATTTTCCCCTTTGTTCCAAGTTTGCAAAGCATTTTGCAAGTTGCATTGTCTTTCCCCATTTTTCCTCTTCACTTGCATTTGGGATTTTAAATCCTGATTGCAAGTAAGATGAAAATAATTGATCTACCCCTTTGGCTAGAAAATTTTAACCATCTTTTGGTGAAATTCCAAATTTCTAAGTTGGAAAATACTCATCCTTTCAAAATCGAGTTTTTAAAACCAGATTACAAATTGAAAAGTTCTTCCCATTTCCTTGAAAATGATCTTCCCAAAATCTTTCCATTTTCGTTCAAACTCATTGCCTTTATCCTGTTAGTAAATAGATTTGTCCTTCAAAAATGAATATGCAAATTAACTCCCAATGCCCAGAATGAAAGACAAAAAGCACTAACAATTGGATCGATTATCATGGGATTGATAATCTTCCTCTGAATTTTACAGGGTACAGCTCCCCGATCAGATGGTCAATAAATTAATTGGTTTTAAACCACACATTTGCTTTTAACTGGAAAGCAACTAAAGGCACTAACACCTACTCATAACCATGAAGTAAATGTGAAGAGGACTGAATACTAAATAAAGTGAATGTAGGAAAAAGAAAACACAGTTCATATTCCCAACACCCATAGAAAATAACTAAAGAGGTAGGAGCACATATCCTTCCCAAGAGGTAACTCAATCTGAAAACAAAATTCGAGAATTAATCACATCTACGGCTTGTCATGACAAGAACGGTACTGAAAAATAATATTAATGAGACAAAGCTCAATAAAATCTGAAGATAGCAATAAAGAATTCAAAGACTCCTGAATGCCTTCTCCATTCCTTCAATATCAAAATGAGTTCAAAGACTCAAGTTATGTACATTACCATTGTAGGAAAAGAAAACATGCCCCCTACTATAATTAAAAACTTAGAAATAACCTCTTCCCTGTCAGAAGCACACAGACTTCTCCCACAGAGAATTCAAACCTCTTTTATTTGAAAATCTTCTAATAAATAATGTTTTGTGCCTTGCTGCTTTCGGTTAGCGTAACTTTTCAGTTTTGAAGATAACTGATTCTTGAAAATATTTTTAATTCTTCATTCATTCCCAATGTTTTTTTTTTCTTTTTTGCATTTCCTATCTTTATAAAATTTGATTTAAAAGTTTACAATGATGTAGATTAGCAAATAAATGACATGTGTAACAATATCTAGACATGCGGCACTTTGTCATAACACTCTGTATCAACCCAAAACAAAAAACTCTTTATGTTGGGCGAACTAAAAAAAAATATGACAGTCAAAGTATGTCTCGGTGCGGGGCCGTAACTTTTGTTTTCACCGTTAGATCTTTCTCAATTTTGGATATGTTGGCCAAAACCTAGTTTTCTGCATTCTGATTGGAGAGATTTCAAAAATAATGTCTAAGTCAAAAAATATTTTCTACTATGTGAGGGTCTATATGCATGTCCTAAAATCAAACTTGCCAAAACAATATTCTCAGTGACTTTCACATCTTTTGCTCTCAAACACTCTGCACCATAACTTTCTTTAACAATGGCCTCATATTCAATCCTGTGGATATGAACATTGAATGGATATTGTTGAATCCATTCATATGGGTTGACATATAGGGAAGCAAATATTTCCATGTAGATTTGAAAAACTCAACAATCTTATCCTTCATGAGCTCATTATCAAAATCCTAACACAATGATCTATTCCTATAACTTTCATTCGGCTATTGAGACATGTTTTGGGAATTACCGACAATCATATCAAAGCCTGATCTACCAAACATTTTCTCGCTCGACCACTGACTTCGATGCTATTGTTGTCACAAATTTCCCTTCCATTGTAAATGGTGATAAATAATGATTTCTTTCTTATTGTAACCGACTTGCAAGACCTGCAAACCCTATTGTTGGTATATTGAATATTCCTCAAACCATCCCAATTTCCTTTCATTTTATCATATGAGCTCGATGATAACTTCTCTCACAGGTAGCACACAACCAATGGTAGTAAACAGTAAGTCACCAACCGAATCTAATCAGAGAACAAGTTACTTGGACACTACAAACGATTTCATTCTCAATGTATCTTGCGAATGCAGGGAGTCACTGATGTTTGGAGTTTGAGAATTTCAAGTTAGGCCCAATCTTTTGATTACTATAATACTAGTATGGTAAACTTCTGATCACAAGGGTCTTCAAAATCCATTATCCACTTTCCGATTGCACATCAAATCCAATATAGGAGCCTTAAAATTGGTTTGACTTTTGAATCCACAAACTGAACTATACCTTTGAAAGCCTGCGAACTAAGAGCTTGAGCTTACAACTTTGAACCTCTGAGATTGAACCTGTACCTTTAAAACATTGATCATTAAAATTTGTTGAAGTTCTAAAAAAGTTGAACCTTCTTGAACCATTGAACCAACCTAAACCTTTTTGAATCTGGTTGAAAATTTTGATGCAAAATCTAAAATGCACTGCCACTCTTTTGAACTGGACTGTTGAACCTGCATCTTCGTACCAGATTGAACTGTTAGAACCTGGCGAACCTCATTGAACCTCTATGAACTTTAATGAACCAATGCAAACTTTTCTAAGAAAAGTTTAAGGACTCAGATCAAGACACTTGATGCAAAACTTTAAAACTTGAAAGTTGAACACAGGAGGACTTTTTCAATCAAATTCAGATCAAGGGTACATAGAACGACAACATATCCGTACATACCATTCCCGCCATTTCCCACATGTCAAAATATCATTTTTCACCCACTTCTTCATTTTCCTTTTTACAAGTATACTTGCATTCGGGTTTTAAAATTTTGATTGCACATTTGTTCTTCCCCACTTGTATACTTGTAAAACATGACCCAAGATCCGAAATTGGTCAAAAGCCAAGTTTCAAGCATCCCTATTTATTTCCCATATAGAGTTGTGAAGTGCAAGGGTTAGAGTTTTTTCCATTTGAAGAAGGAAAGATGTTAGTTGCAACTAATCTTGATGTTGCTTTGACACTTTTAAGTCTTCATCGCAGCATGCCAAATTGTTATTCAATGTCAAATTTACCATCATATTTTGTTCCAAAGAAGATGAAATACAAATATGACAAATACCAGAATGAGGTCTCCCCTTCACAAGTTTCCTCTCCTTTGGATCATATCAAGGATACAAAAATTGGGCATGTTGACATGTCAGAATTCATCAAAAGGGTGGAGGATCCGCAAGATAGTAATATGCAGCGGTTGTTGGACAACCACATTCATCATGCATCTTCTTTTTTGGTGGTAGCCCTAGAACCTAAATTTGTTCTTGCTTGCGCTCACCATTTCGACAAAGAGACAAGAAACATTAGAAATGATGATGGGGAGGCAATAATCCGCCTTGATGCAGATACTATTGAGAAAGTCTTAAGAATATCGTCAACACCTGTGTATATGGAGATTTCCAAAGATAGTGCAGCTAAATACTATGTCAAGAGAGAGAAGGATTACAAATGCCACATTAATAGGTGGATCCATGAGCCACGAGCCACTTTCACAAGGTGGGTTAAGTTGTACCATTGTGACTTCAAGTGGAAAATTGGAGCCATCATTACTCTTCTCAACAAGATGTTGGGACTAGAGCATTCTAATGTTTTTGAGCCTTGGATGTATCAGTTTATCATGTTCATAAGGCAGTCCCATCACATTTCATGGGGAGAAATTATCAGTGACGGTTTGTGTGAACAACTTGCAGCAGTCCCTACTACCATGACATTTTATATGAACTCATACTTGGTGTATCTAGCAACATCACTTAGACACTTCCCTAATCTTTCTACCAAGGGTGATCACTCACTTATACCTATGTGGGAGTACTATGATTAGCTACCCTTGAGACCTAGAAGATTACATTTCAGGAGGGTTCAGGATGCATTCTTTGGTTATTTTATGTGTCAATTTGATAAGACTCTAAAGAATAGAAGAGTATCAAATGAGGCATGGGAAAGAGTGAATGAATATGGTTGCTTGTTCCTTCAATTCCCAACTTTCACTTACATGAGAGTTGGATGTTATAGTGGGCAGCCATACATGCTCCCTAGATACTCAACTAATAAGATTATTCTTATGGAGTTGGGAAGACAGATCATGGTGGTTCATGCACATCAATCTGTCAAGCATAAGGTTGGAATGGGGATTTCTACAACTAACCCATTGAAGATTGACCGGTACTCCCTCATCACATCCACCAAAGCTAAAACTATGGAGATTGAGATGCAGGAGATAAAACTCAAAAGGTTTAAATCAAGGGCAGATTTTGACTACCGAGGTATGAAGGAGAGAATCAAAAAGTCCTTCATACATGTGCATCACATAGAAGATATCCGGGTGGATCTCCATACAAAAAAAAGGGGGTTCTTAAGATGGATTATTGCAGGCTCACCCTCGAGAAGGTTATTGATTTGAACCTGGTGGATATTACACAAGGAATGATTGATGATGGGAATGTGCTTGATCTAGAGTATGCCTCACGAAGATTTGATGAAGCCCCACTTCCTTTAACCCAATGGTCACACAAAGAATGCACTTCCATTCTTGAGAGATTTCAGCCCATCTTAGCTAACACCAACACTTGGCTCAAAGGTAATGGTGTTAAGCTCGTTAAGATCAAGGTTGGAAAAGAATATTATTCTACATGACCCCTCGGACGTAATTTTGAGATTCAAATAGATAACATGGAAGGTGCATCATCTTTGGGCACAAAGATCAAGTTGCGGGTTAGTTGAGCAATGGTGCTTCCTCCTGAGGAGGCGACAATTTGTAGGAAGGAAAAATTCTAACTTCACATTCATGTGATTGATCCTGATGATCCAAAAGAAGGACACCAATCAGATGATGCTCCTAAGTCACTAGCTTCAAAGTCATCTCATGAGATTCCCTCCTCAGTTCCTATGGAGCTACCTCTATCTCCTCCTGACACAGTACCGATTTATGATCTCCCTCTTTCTGAATCCACTTCTTGGTCGGTTTAACAAAAATAGAGAAATCCTCTGCAACTTGATCCTTAAATACTCTTCGCTCATGACATGGAGAGGGATGTTCCACTTCTACCTGTTGCTTCCAACGCCTCTCACCAGCCTTGAGATATATGATGGAGGGAACTTTTTTGACTGCTACAATCTTGATCCTAGTGTATAGGTAGGAGTCATTTTCAATGATTTCTTCATCCACTGCCAACAATGTACCCAATGTTCTTCCAATGCATTCCAAACTAGAATCACCCCAATACTCCATCGGTAGAATATACAAACGAATCCATATAGGCTCCTTGTACACTGCTAGCGGAACAAGATCAAAATTAGGTTGCCACGGTTGGAGATATAGATGAGTCACAGTGAAGACCCAATTTTGTTGGTTCAGAATCATATTTCTAACCGTTTCCTCTATGAAAACCGCAATGAAGAAACCTTTCGGGATGAAATTGAAAACAACATCCTGACTCCAATGCTCTCTAACCCAATCCCTAGTTTGCATTCTAGTGATCCTAGCACCAATAAATCTCCCGATAACCGCCATCTCCCTCCACAAGGCGATGTCCTCTTCGATTTCCACAGGCAAATCAATATCCACTTTTGATTCGCTACTATTGGTTTCGGCTCGAGGGGGAGTATTTGAATCCATTTTACCCCTAAATCCTCCTCCATATCCTCCCCCGGGTCTGTTATGATGACAGTCTTGCCTAAACCCTTGTATTTTGAAACTTCCCCCATAACCAAACTGGGGAAAACCTTGAAATCTTCGCATGCCTCCACTCTTTTTGTTTCAAACCTACATCATTGTTGAAGACACATATTCATAAATAATTTATGATTAATACCAAATCATTTGGAACCCTATACAATCCAAATTAAGTGACCAATTGTAGAATCAAATGATATGACTAATGCAAATACTCTAACTGAAATATCACAATTATACCCTTAAGTAGTTTCTTAGTAAAAGCAAGAATCATACACCCAAAAATCCAACTTCTATCATAAATCCATTGAACTAAACCATTGTTAATTGATACTAGCTAATTTAATAGCTCAAGTTTGCATACTAAATAGAAATTATATCTAACTGGTGCTATTGTAAGTTAGATATGATATACGAAAAAAACATATATGCAATAAATAAATAAATAGCTTTCATTTAACCAATACGAGCTCCAAATGGTACAACCAACTTTTGGGGTTTTCTCCTTCATCCAACATATAAATAACATCAATACAATAATATTTAAAATATCACAACACAAATTTGAACCATATACTACTAAAATATCTTGTAAATCTCAGCAAACCCAAAATAGTGATAACCACAACTACAATCCAATTATTTGAAAAATTGAAACTTCACACAAATAAAATACGGTGCAAATCATTTAGCTTAATGGTGATCTTTGGGTGAAACCGCTTGATTAGCTAGGTGGATTTTCATTCACAAAATTGATTTTCTAAAGGGTTTTCATTTTTTGACTAAAGAATGACCTAAGGTGAATCTCTCTAATTGAGGATTTGTAAAATGAAATGTCAAGAATGAATGCTCTTCTCAAAAACTCCTTTTATAAACACTTTTAGGAAACCTAAAATAATTTCTCTTTTATTTCAATTTTGTCTAGAATAATAAATAAATGGGTTTTGAACTCTTTTAATTTGATAGTACTTTTAATCTTTATTTTCTAAGTCACTTCTAATATTGTTTTCACAAAACCATTTTGAATTTCATGCATCCTTTTTCTCAGTCAAAGCCTCATTTCTTCTTCAATCTATTTGGAAAGCTTGGCAATCTATATGTCAATTCTTTTTAGCTTCTCTACTTCCTCCATTTGGTGGAATAGACATATCTTGTATCATGAGCAACCTCTTGCTTTAATATTCCCAAAATTCTCATATTTCTTGTATAAGAGGGGGATTTGCAATGTGGGAGATCTTTGGGATTTCTCTACTTTGAGTTGGTTACCATGGCATGCTATAAAAGCTCAATTTAATTTGAGCAACAAGTATAAATCATTTCTTCTTTTTGTTCAATCTTTGGTGCCATTGGAATTGTCTATTAAATTTGTATTCCTGTTCATTGTAATCTCTACAAAGATTGGGTATGGATGTCATCTTATCCTATCTTGTTTTTTCCGCTAAAGAAAATATACACATAGTTCCTTCTTGATTTGCCTTTAAAGCCCCGCCTCAACATGAAATGGAAGTGCAGGTTTAGTGACAAGTTCTAGTCTAAATTATCTACTCAAATTTGGCAAACCAAAATCAATTCAAATGCTCAGTTATTAGCCTGGAAGATATTACATTGCAAACTGCCAATTGGAGATAGGTTGAAATGTATTATGATTCAGCCTAATAACTGTCCATTTGGTCACAGAGTTGAAAACATGAGGCATGCTTTTTGGGGATGTCCATTTGTAAGAAAGCATTGGAATTGTATTTTCAATGATTTGCCGCTAATCTTTGAACACAAGCTAGGCTGTAAAGAGGCCTTACTTGGGGTTGGTTTACATGCTAATGTAATTGTTGATGGTGTTAGACATGTTATTTTATTGCATTTGTGGATAAATATATGTAAAGCAGTCTTCAACACTTACAATGATCACCATGAAGCTATATTTTTAAGGCTTTACTCTGATGTTTTTTATTGTTTGGCTTGTCTATTTTCTCATCTTTAGGAGGACAACATGAAGAGTTTAAGGATGGACCTTCAAATTCAACAAATTAAAGTTAAGATATTCTCTGTGCTACCAAGGTTAAGATATTCTCTGCTAAGTTGAGTTGGCTGTTTGTTCTACCGGAACAACATCATGTAATTTTTTGCTATGTAACTGATCAACACTGCCTTGTAATTTTTGCCATGTAATTGTTCAGCTGTTAGTTCTATGCTTTCTTGTTGAGCTGCTTGCTCTAGGATTTGTACTTTCTTGTAGTTGTTGTTGCATTTTTCATTTGTGATTCACATTTTTTCAATAAAAAAGAAATACTTTATGACATTGGCCACCCTTTAAAATAAAAAAAGAAACATGATTTGTCTTTTAATCTCTCATCTAAAGCGAACTTTTAATTTAAGTTTATTTTTAGGCCCATAATAAGTCATTTTTTATTTCTCCATAACAATTCCCTTTTTAAATACTTAAATATAAGTTGTCTTCTAATTTTTTACTATACGACAAATTAAATATTTAATCATTTAATCATTTTGTGTACAACTACCAAAGTTACAAAGAATGATAAAATAGACCATATATGAATTTTGGCCACACCAAAATATTTTAAAGTTTTGAGGATATCAAACATTGTGAAAATTGGCACTTTTTGAAAAATAGATTTTTTTTTCAAAAAGTGTGGAGAGCTCCTATAATGTTGAAATTACATCCAAAAAGTAACATTTTACTCATCTTGATTTCTGGAACTCATTACCATTGCCAAAATTCCTTTCTGACGAAGTTGGTGTTCTCCAATTTTTTTGGAACTTTCCAAGAATGTTGGGATAGACTAAAAAGGGACATTACACTCTTCCTCACCCAACAATTATGATAATTTTTAACATCAATGCACTAACACTTCATTCAATGTTGCACATGTTAATCAAAGACACGAACCCTCTTCAAGGGCAAAATCCCAAGAAAACATACATTTTAGCTTATTGAATGCATTTCATTGGACCAAGGTTGTTACAATGCACAACCATCAAATTTTATGAGGCATTTCCATACCATAATCTATGTTCTTTTAGTTGCCTTGTTATCCTTCTTGGCAACTTAGTACATTGCCACTACTATGAGACATCTTAATGTATGTTGGATTGTCAAATGTTATACCACTTTGGAGAATCTCTTAAACAATGGTCACATTGGACATAATTTGTGGACATGGAGATGAACTTGCCCAACTCAAAATTTGGAGCCTTCTACAAAGATAAGGATGTAGAGGCAACACCTCATTTCATGCACCAATGCCAACCTTTTTAAAAAGGAGCAAGTTACATTCTCTTCATCAATACAATTGTTTGCAACAAATGATTTAATTACAATACATTAAAAAATGTGTTAAAATCAATGACTACCATAGTAACACACTCTATTGTTGAGAAAAAAAGGGGCATCTCAAATTCAATTTCAAATGATGAACAACTATAGACAATCAACAAGTTCTGTGAAACATAAATTGTTGGTTTGTAGCTAGACTAGTTAGTGGAGTGCTAGGGAAATGATTACTATTATCTAAAAAAGTGAGAGCATGTGCCACTCTCTCTCTCTCTCTCTCTCTCTCTCTCTCTCTCTCTCTCTCTCTCTCTCTCTCTCTCTCTCTCTCTCTCTCTCTCTCTCGCTCTCTCGTCGTGAAATTATAACATTACATTACACATGCATAGAACAAACACAAACCACAATTATTTCCAATCATTGTGGTCATAAATGATGGCCAATGAAAAATCCCCTTAAAAATGGCTTGGGCATTTATAACCATAGAGTACATGATCTAAGTATATATAGAACAACAATATATATTGGAAACATAAATCATCAAGTTGTAAAAGGTGAAAAATTTAATGTTTCCACCACGAGAAGGATGAAAACCACTAATTTTTGCTTGGGGACCTTTACAATTAAAAGAGGCTTTGAATCCAATAGATTTAATCATAAACCAACAAAGATAAGAATTGAAAATACTGATTGGATTCAAGGTATGAATTGGTTTGCCCTCCTTTGTGAGTTGAATTGCTAAAATTAGGGAAAAGTACTGAAAATGAGAATAAAAACACAAAAACAATGAGGTACAATCGTCGGATTGAGCAACACACCTAGAATTGAGAAATATAAGCAGATCCTGATCTGATCCCCAAAGGAGCTTCTGAAATGTTAGAACCATGTTGCCCGTTGCCCTGGTCCTTTGAACTTTTCACACACCAAAGGGGGAATGATTCGTCACTATAAATAATGCCCATCTTGAAGATCGCAGCTTCATACCTGTTTCTTGCACACAAAAAGAAGGGGAAATAGGTTGGGAATAGGGGCTTGCCTAAGTCAAACTCTGGTTTTGGAATTAACCATGAAATAGAGATAAAAGATAATTGAATTGTTGTAATTGAAGATTCTTCTTTTAAGGGAGATGCTGAATAATGATTGAAAACCAAATGATATACATCCTTGTGAAGTATTGTTTGTCTCCACATAGAATTAGGGTTTCATGAAGTTTTTTACAAAATAGGATGTGAATGTCCACTTCAATGCTTGAATCTTGACTTTGTTGCTACTCTAAGGCTTGAAGGAAGATTGATTGCTTGCTCACTTGACTTGAATGCTTGATTGCTTGCTCACTTGACTTGAATCTCATGTATGTGTATGTTATGCCTCAGTGCCTCTTGGATTCTCAAATGAGAGGGGAAAGCCTCCTTTTATACTTTCCCATTGAAAAACACATTAATTTTCTGACAAAAGTCGATATGGGGCTAGGTTTCCCACTCATATTTGAAATAGCAAAAAGGGTTTAAAGGGGGGCCCAAATAGGGAGGACCAAGGTGTGGCGCCTTGGTCCTACCCCATTTTTGGGCTAGGATAAGGGGCTAAGTTGATATAAATAACAATAATGGAGCCTTATTTGCATAATGTGAGGAGAATCAGGGCCTAGTCAAGCCTGGAAGCACAAATGCTAAGGCAAGGACCCAAATGCGGTCAAAATTGTAAAGGGGTGCAATTTTAGGACACTACATGTAAGTGACGTAGAGATAGTTACAATCTTACCTTCACAACATTATAAAGAGTGTGAAAAATGTTAGATCTATAAATGTCCCTTGCATTCTCATTCCAAAGTTATGCATTCATGGAAAACAATATTAATGTAATTCTACATAAACAAGAAGAGAACCATCTCAAAAAACAAAAAGTTTAGAAATAATTTATAAAATAAAAATTTCAAGATGAATTTGCTAAAATTTGTGAATTATTTTGTAAACTCTTCCTTCTAATTAAAACTTTCACTACGAACAATTTATCTCTCTAACAAAAAATAATTATAATTATACATAATATGCATGCCAATTGAACCTATAAATATATTACTCAAATGTTATAAATAATCTTAAAAGCATCTAATATAAAGACACTTTAAACTATTTATATCAATAGTATATATTACAAAATTATTTTGAAAACATTTTAATAGAAATAAAATAAACATCCATATCTATCTAATGCACATTTTGACCAAAATAATAGTTATATAAAATTAAAGTACATTAATTAGAATTTTATAATTGTTTATTATTTTTGCAAATACTGGCAGTGGCAGACATTGACCCCATTAAGCTAGCCTTTCTCCTTTATCTTGTATGCATCATAAAATCAATCATTCATTCATTCAAGACTGTTTTAGAATACATTGCTTTCCATTTAAATAATTTTACTGACCACAAGGAATATGCCTTCAAATTTCTGATACATAAAACCAGAGCAGGAATTCTAGACGCAACCGCAATAGTAATTAATAATCAATCAAAATCGTTTTATCTATACATAGAAATTCAAATCCATAATAATTTAAATATTTCTCGTAAAAGACGAAGACATCTAAACCAGCCAGATGCACGACAAAATCCTTGATATTGCTGTTTTATGATAATTTTGAATTTTAGAGTCGTGTTTGAATTCGCTGTTCATAATCCTGTTTAGGGTTTTTAGGGTTTCCGTGCAATAAATTTGTAGCTGTACATCAATTCTCTTCTTAATTTTGATGTAAATGGCGTCGTGTTCTTCAAGAATTTACGCTTCCCCGCAAGGTCTCGTGTGTGGTTTGGCTTTAGCTAAGAGGAGCTGCGCTGGGGCTCTTAGTAAGAAGCATCTTTCGGATTATGGTGGGTTAATTGAAGTAAGAATAGGATCTACTGGTTCGCTGCAGAAGTCACAGTTACGTGAGAAGAAGAAGAATAAGGGGCTTTACTGTAGAAATGTGCAGACTAATGGCCGGGAGTTGCAGACGGATGATATAGGGAAGCCTAAGATTGCCATCCTTCTTGAAGTGGAAGGGTATGAGTTAAACGATTTCTTTTGTTTTTTAATTTAGGAAACAATTGTGTGAAAAATAATATATATTTATACATTCGAATTTTGCATTGTAGATTTTCTGTACGGAAATTATTAGTGACTTCAAGCTTCAACAGTCCATGAATATTGTACAAAGATGGTTTTAAATAAACAGATATAATTAGTGTTGCATTTCGATTGGATGGGAAGCTCTTCGGGGGAAAGGAGGTACCATTATTAAAAAAATTTGGTTGATTAATTGACTCTAAAATTCTAAATTAATGTGGATATTCTACTACATAATTAATCGACGCAAGTCTTACCATTCTGATATGCTATGACTGAATTAATTGCTGATTCATAGGCAAAAGTGCTGAATAACAGTCTTCATGTCTTAAATCTGTTGTTGAATGCAAAATTCATCAGTGAAGATTATATCAACGAAATTGAGAGCAAAAACAAGCACCGAAAATGGGGAATACACAGAGGATTGAGGGGTTACCTCTGCGTGCCACTATCTCCTTGTTTCTTTCCAAATTTTTACTGCCTTCTTGACGCCTTCATGGACCTCGTAAATGCAGACATAAGAGCACGTCCAAGCACCTAGAAACAAGCTACTTACCGGTAACCTTCCCAATTACACTCCAAACTCTATAAGACTATTTGACTTAAGGCTAAGCAAGTGAAATATGACCAATCAGAACTTAAAAATACCCTTTACAATGTGTTTCAATGGGCAAAATAGCTTGCCAGCTTTTTCTTTGCCCGCAGGCTCTGTATATTAATCTCATCTGAGATGCGTATACTGATTAGTGGTGTTCGCAGTCACAACCAAAAGTTGAAACTTAGTGACACTTTCGGCTGGGGTCAAAAGCATCAATGATGTTTCTTTTCCATCATTTTGATAGCCCTCTTAGTGTTTGAATTCCGGTGAATTTCTGTGCTTGTTTCGATTTTCTGAGTTTTCTGCAATCATTTGTCTGATTTTTGTCTTTGGAAATTGAGTCCGATGAGTGTCTTGTGAATGAGAAAGTCTTCAAGTGTGTATATGTTAGCCAATTTCATCAACATGTGTGATCCATTTCGAATCATACATCTTAAACTATGAGACTTTTGGTCCCCAGAAACTTAGGAACTCAGTAGACAAAGGAAACAATTTCCTCACTTCACGTTAGGATAAAATTTTGCGTTTGTCTTGCATATCAATTTTCCATGTTGCTTGACCCTCCCTTGTTACACTCTCTTTAGTGTATCAGAACATCCTTGGCCAATTATACTTGAAAATTGGGCCCAAATTCTTCAATGGAAGGCATCAAAGATTCTTCTTTGCTTAACATCGAAGGCCTAAAGAGACATAAGCCATCAACATTGACAATAGTGCAAGTCTTCATGTACGGTGTCATGGAGGGTGTTCCATTCATACCTTTGTATTATGGCTACATAATATTTGCTTATTGCCTGCCACATTTAGAAAGAAAGATCCGGATTTCCTATAGTCAATTTCTTTTCTTATGATCACTTCATACTTGCAGAGAATTTGTCTTCATTTCACAAATACTTCTTGTTCTTGAGGGATAATGTGGGAAAAGTGTGCTTTTAATCTATTATCCACAATTTTAAATATTCTCTTGAAAATTATGTCACATAGATCTAGAATACTTTAAAATTGTTCAAATCCTTCACATTCTAGGCTTTTGGAATGAGAACAATAAAGGTGGAGCTCAAAGTTTTCAAAATATTTCTAGACTCTGCGCTCCTCAATAACCTTTGTCACCTCTTGCTTAACAAGCTCAAAAAAGTGATGTAAGAACAAAGCAAGGAATGTTGACATGTAGCTAGGTCGGATCCCTAGCGAAGGCCGACCTAGTCTTGGAATTGCTAATTGGCCTTTCGGCCTTAGCAATTCTCCATAAAATGCACAGCTTATATGTTTAATATAAAGGTATTGGTCTGGCCCTAAATAAGTAACTTGTAATTAAATAGGACTGACCCTATTCTTGGCGTCAAATCAGTAAGGCCGACTTGAGGTCTTTTAGGTAGCCTTACCTCATATATATTGAATTGTCTTGTAGTCTTTCATATACAATGAACATATGCAATTCGCAGTAAGCGAACTTGTGCTTGGGGGTGACGATAAGACCTTATCATCTTTGGTTGGGAAGGCAACAATCTGTTGTTTGCCTGCGGTGAACAAGCACAGCCCGGAAAGTCAACATGGTATCAGAGCTGCGACTTTCCTAAATTGCAGATTTAGTCGGATGCGGCCTGAGCGAGTTGCAATTGCAGTGTGACAATCTCAATGTTCGCTTGGCAATCACCGTATAGTCAAGGGTAGTCGTTGTGATCGCAAGGAGCATTTGCATCGAGGTGGTGAAGTCGCAGCCTTCGTATTTGTGTTTGCCTAATCGCTAATGATGGTGGACTGTATTCGAAGACAATTGCAGAGGCTGAGTTCGTGTGCGGGTGTATCACAGTTATGTCCGTTGTGACAGCAAAAAGTGTGGGAGCCTGAGTAGTTCGAGTGATTTCCCATGGCTTCGCAAGATTTGCGGCTTTGAGCTTCGCGCGCTTCTGCATCTCATAGAGTTGACGCTCTCGGAGGAACCTCGCTTTGAGAATTTGCTTGCTTTTCTTTTCTTGCATTTTCTTCCACTGCCACTTGCTCTCTCCGCCAGGGAAAATACGAGGTTCCCCTCCCATTATTGGAGAGATGTAGATCGATGGAGCGATCCATGACCGCCCTCCCAATGCCCACACTGCTAACTGCATTGTCTTTGCTGCTACGCTGACAATCCGTGATTGCAAGGGACTGATCAGTCCATCATAGTCGCACCACGATCACAGTGATTCGCGGTAGTATTCGTGAGCATTCGCGGAAGTAATCACCATGTCCGTAGAATCATGTGTTCTTAAAGGCGTTAATCATAGGGTTGTTCATGGCGCTAGTGTGATCAACATGACTCGCATGATTTGTATTGTATTCACATATGCATCCGCAGTGTGTTCACATTATCGCATAATCATGATCGCATTTCAAGTTTGTATTCGCCGTGTTCAAAATGAATTGCAAAAGTGTATGCATTGTTTGCGACCATTGGCAGCTGCATTCGTAGGGTGACTGCCAGACATTGCAGTCGCCATATTCATCTGGCAGCGTAAATGCAGGGAGGAAGCCGCTATTCCTCACCGCTTGGTATATTCGCCTTGTTTTGCACGATCATGGTGCTCAAGATATTCGCAGGGAGCCATGTTTACAGTGTGAGCCATGGATGGTTATAGTCGCGCAGCAGGGAAGTGTCCACGGACATGTTTATAATCCGCACCGTGACCACCATGGGAATATTCGCATTTTTATCACCGAGCTGATCATTTAATCGCGACAAGGTGGAAGCTCGAACTAGTTTCGGGTTGTGATGGAGTTATCGTGTTTGCCAGGAGTCGTGGAGGCATCAAAGTCGTAGTGGTGATCGTAGCAGGTGTATCACACATGGAGGCCGCATCTACCGTAAGGTGATATCAATAATCACAGTGGATTGAGGGGCGTATGGAGACTCATCTTGATACACGGAGATCGCAGAAGGTGGTGATCGCAGGTTACTCACGGTGGTCTCATTCGCATTGCATTGTGTCCTCGGGTGTTGGCATGTTGTTGGCTTAATCGTATCATCTTCACAATTGTTTGGTCATGCTGTGGCATGAGGCGTTCTTATTCGCATTACCCATGACCATCAAAGAGAACATTTGCGGGTGATCTCATTGATCGTAGGGTGTATCCGTGTATGATCACAGGGGTATGTCTGCAGTATTTGCCTCGTCATAGTCATTTAGAATTGGAAGGATGGTCGCTGACGTAGTGCTTGCCGAGAGCCATATTCATGGTGTTTGTATGCGCAAGAGCCTCGAAAGGAGTTCGTTGTATTCGCATTTGAATGGGTCGCAATATAAGAAATTGGCAATCGTAGAATATGATCATAGTGCGTGGTCGACATTCTTGATCGTTTTTCGATTACAGTGAAAGCGTTTGGTGGCTTGGCATGTTGACGCCACCAAGATAGAGATAGACGATGAGCAATGGTGAGGGCCGAAGGCCATGCAACCATCTTCACTAGATACTTCAGTATGGCTGGAAGCTCCGATATTGAGCTAGAATGTTGGTAGAAGACCAACCTAGAAGGAGATAAGTATTCATATGGTTGAATAAATTTTGTTGTCATTAAATCATGTATGATTTCAGTATTGACATTTCAGCTTCATATTTTGAGGTAATTCTCAGGGTCAAGGGGTCTAGGCTATTTAGAAAGTTCACCGTCATGCACATTGTTTGACCATTAACAACTTTGGTTGTTATGACAACATTCTGAGCATCGTCACTAAGCTGAAGGTAGATGGTGTTGTCCTCATTTTTGTATTAAAAAATGAAGGACCATTACATAAAATTTTTGTGAAAAAATGAAAATTTTACTCTGTGGCATGCTTCCCGAGGCAGAATTTAGACTAATCCTTGGACTGGCTTAATCTTTAGTCCATCCTCGAACCACGTATCGAATTTCGTCGCATTCTGGATTCATTTGCTATGTCTTTCCTTCAATTTTGGGTTTTTTTCTCCCTGACTGCAGGTGGGAAATTTCTCTTGAATTGCAAGTTTTAATGATTTCCATTGTTTTGGTCTTTGTAGGGAAATTTTTGGCTAATTACAAATGCACTTTATTGAAAAATAAAAACTTGTAATTTGCTTTTTATTTCCCCTTTGAGGCTTTTTGGCTTTTTCAGTTAAAATAGGGATTTTTTGGTTAAGTTACAAGTAAACTTGTAATTCTTTTCTAAAACCCCTACTTTAATGGCTTCTGCTTGTAATAGGGATTTTAAACTGTAATATCCCACTAAATTTTTTTTTGTTTTTTCAGGCCAATAGCAATTCATCCACAACAATTACCCGTTAAGGTTAGAGTAATAAGCAAAACAACTAAAGGGAACCCTTACACCTTTTGTTCACCGAGAGCCCAGACTGGGAGGGTGAGAGCATACGGTGTTTCGAGGATCGTCAGCATCAATAAACAAACTGAACATTACAACTGCATGGGCGGCAAGCCATCCCCTTCTGCTTATCCAGCAGGATAGAAACTAAACTTCTTGGCGGTAAACCGACCAAGGGAACTATTACAAGAAATCGAAGTTCAATCACTCTACCGCGTATTTCAGCGGGAGGACATTACATTAACAATCACTCTACCGCATATTTCAGCGGGAGGACCAAAACATTGAACTTTATCACTCGACCACTTATTCAGCGGGAGGACATTACATTAAAACATCACTCTACCGCATATTTCAGCGGGAGGACTATTTATCAAAGAAAACTGAATTACAAAACTGAGAAGGCGGCAAGCCAGCCTCTTCCACTTATGCAGTGGGAAGTACAAAAATAAGCAGATAGAATGGGATGCTCAGTACTACTGAAACAATCCTTACAATAAGTAGATGAGATGAGAAGATTAACTGCAGATTTCTACACAATACTGTAATTTTCTGTTACACTGCTCTGCAGGCTGAAAGTACAGTTCCAGCAGCCCATGAAAACATGAAAATACTCATAACTCACTCAATGCTTACCCGAATTGACTCAAATCAAGCCCAATCCCACCATACATCCAATACAATGACAACCAATCACAGCCACACCCCAAACAACCCTCTTTTTATTTTGCACGCATCCCAATGCAACCCAAAAAAACCCACGCCTAGACTAGGAATTTCGATTTTGCACAATTAAATCAATACTCAAACAAATGGGCTACAAACTTACAAACTTATTTGCCAGTGCTGGGAAGGAAGATAGGAATAATACCCATAACTATCAGCCGCTCCAACAGAGAGATGTGAGCAAAAATGTGTTTCAGCCACAGGCAAAACCAGCAAGTCCAGAATCGTTGCAACACCAAGATGTCTATGGCAAAGCTCTGAAAGCGATAGGAGAATACAAGGCACAGCTAGGTACTGTATTTCAAGTACGAAACCGGGTAGCACTAGGGAGACGCACTCCGAAGCCTCAAGTTCTGTTGCCAATCCGGCAGCATAACATTACAGATTTTCAAGATGGTGCAAATGGGAACCCAAGCCTCATATTTATAACTTCATTCTTCAAATCCAAATGACATCCCTCCAAATTCCACGCTTGCATTTGAATTTCATTCCACTTTCATGTGGACCCAAGAGTAGCGCCCAACTCCCTAAGTCAAAAGTCACGCCCAAGAGAGGGGAGGACCCACGTTGGACACTTAGGCACAAAAATGGCGATGTAAAGTGAAATAATATCCCCTTTTAAAAAAAACATTTCACATCCCATAAAATAATTGAATTTCGCCCAACTTAGGATTAAACAGGCATTAATCCCAAATTTAATAAACCAGCATCCAATAAATAGATTAATTAAATATTAACCTTAGGAAAGGAAATAATATTTAATTATGTTGCAAATATCTCCCGCACTGATTATTATCACCTCCAAGATGAAACTGAACCCGGACGACCACAAACTGCTGCAGAATTCAAACCCCTGACTACTGCCAAAAATAGAAATGTGCCACCCAGCCACTTACTAAAAATAGTAAGTCAAGAATTAATGCTCAGAAAAATATGATCATCGCGTCCAGAGGCAAAGCAAGGAGTGTTCGGTCGGACAATGGCACCAGAACGGTCATCCCCTGACTTACTAAAAATAGTAAGTCTTCGTTTCATCGATGCTAGACCCTGATTACTCATTCCACCTAGCCTACGGGTCTCAGGAATAGGCTAATGGACCTCTGAAAGAACATCAGTGAGAAAGGGACATTACATAAACCCCTATTACATATGTGTAAGTGAATTAAAACTTGTTGTAGGGATTTTATTTTCCCTTTACAAGTAATTTTAAACTTGCACATCTCTCTCCAAAACCCGATTTTCTCTGTGATAACCCTCTACTGTATCACATGATATAAATCTTACCTCGGTATCATAGAAATCTACTTTTTATTTTTTTTGCATTCGTAAACCCTACTCAGATTATTACTCGCAATAAATGTATGAAGTTATTAATAATAATTAAATAAATTTATGCAAAGGGTGAAAGAATACACCAATAATGATAATAGCATATATTAATGAGTTCATTAGAAATATATAAATGAAGAAATGAATTATTAAAATAATGTTAATATATTAAATAATGTTAATATATTAAACTAGGAAATAAATTATTAATAATGTTAATATATTAAATAAGGTTAATATAAGAAATAAAATATTAAATAATGTTAATATATTTAATATATTAAATGATGAAGAAATAAATTATTAAATAATGTTAATTATTAAATAGTATTAATACATCATATAAGTTCATTTTAAAAAGGTTAACGCCATGTTATTACCCCCCAGGGGAAGTGGTGGGACGGGAGTCGCAGTCCTGGGCTGCGACCACCGTCACACTCCTTCCCACGGAAGGGACCCCATGGTGGGACGCAATCCCTCCCCTCCACGGGTATAAGGTAAGACAAGCCTGCAGACCGAAGGAGGAGGCACGGGAATAAGGGGAAACAGGAGGAAGAAAGGCTGCACCAATAGACTGCGAAAAAGGTAAGCTGTCAGTTTGTACGCCATAGGGATATATATGTGTGTGGACGTGTGTGCCACACACACACATAGATGTTTATAATAGATCTGCCATATGTAATAGATCACGAATCTCTTTGACAGAGTTATAGTCTTATAATTATATTGTCTCATGTATATGTACCAATATATATATGTATGTATGTAGGATATATGTATGTTTGTAGGATCAATAATAGTAATTAAGAAATATGTAGAGGCAGGCATAAATTATAGATTAAAATGATAATGAAATATAAAATGTTATATGAATAACAATAATTTGGCTTTGTGACGAAGGTTATTGGGAGAAAATCCCCTTAGCCTAATTCAGGATTATGATAATCTCTGGTAGGCAGTATATATTGAGTACTCATATGCATATATGTTAAAGGCTTGGGTGTTGGAGGTTCACCCAAGAAGAGACAGATCTTGCCGGTCCTCTCTGGTAGACTTGGATGATAAGATGTATCATCCAAGGCAGGAAGTGATCATATATGACGATCTTCCTTGGTAGGCTTGTAAGATGCTACATCCAAGACGGGAATCGAATTATCTATCAATTTTCCTGGTAAGGCTTGGAACCATAATGGATTCCAAGAAGGCAGGCATTACAACCGCCTAAGGACATATCCCAATACTTCATTCGTATCCTTTTTATTACCTAAGAATTGAGATTAGTTTTAATTAAGTAATTGAAGTTTAATTGCAAATTAGATTAGTAATATATATTTTGTTGCATTCTAACAGTCTGTTTTGCAGGAAAGTGTCTTCTAACTAGTAGGGACATTACATTCTCTATAAAGTGCATTTTTGAAGGATTTTAAACATGTAATTGCATTTTAAAAACCCGATTTTGCCTTGTTGAGGGAAAAGTGACATTTTAAACTTGTTATTTCCTCCAAAAAACCCGATTTTCAACAATACATGAAAATTTGAACTTGCTATTTCCTTCAAAAAACCCGACCAGCAAGGAGAAACGTTTTTGTTGAAGATTTCAAGCAAATTTCGTGGAGATTTTTTAGGAAGGAGAGGCGTTTGGGATTCTTCCCTATTCTTGTGCATTTGCAAAAATCTTTCACGCCATTCTAGGGTTTTGGGAGTTCGATTTATTGCTGGTTTCTTGGTGTCAAAAATGCAAACACGTTTTTACCAAAAATAACGTTTTTCTCTCACGAAATGCCATGAATCCTTCCTCTTCAAAGTCGTTTATGCTTCCTTCACTTAGGCGTTGAGGTCAAAGGAAGATTTGACCGGTTCTTATGCCATTTTACTTGCATTTTGTGCCACGTTTTTGCTGTTTAGTCTCCAAATCCGAGTTTGGAAAACGTGGCTAGGGTTTTGGGAGTTCGATTTATTGCTTATTTAAGGGATTGTCTTCTTCATTCAAAGATTGTTTCATCTTTTTGAAGAGGCATTTCAGATTAAGTAAGGTATGTTTCCCTTTCCTTTCTTGTTTCATTTTCTTGTTTTCTTGGTTTCTTATTTTCCTTTCTAGTTGTAAATTTGTAAATATGTTGTTCTTAAAATCGGTTTTGTGAGAGAGATTTTCCCCCTTCATAAGCAATTTTTGAATTGCATTGATCTTCCCCATTTTCCCTGTTTACTTGTATTCGGGATTTTAAATCCCGATTACAAGTTGGCTGAAAATCATTGCTCTTCCCTTACGGTTAAAGAATTTAACCATTTTTGATTAAAATTCCAAGTTGCAAAAATGAGAAATACCCATCCTTTCAAAATCGGGTTTTAAGAACCGGATTACATGTTCGAAGTTCTTCCCATTTTCATGAAAATTACATTCTCGGATCTTCCCATTTTTATCTATTCATGTCACCCATATCTGTACTTTCCATTTTCGTCATTTTCTGCAAGTCTAATTCTCATTTTCCACCCATTTCTCCATTGGCAAATTTACAAGTGTACTTGCATTCGGGTTTTAAAAATCCGATTGCATGTATGCTCTTTCCAACTTGTATACTTGCAAAAATTTCCCCAAGATTTGAAATTGGTCAAAGTCAAGATTCCCCCATTTCCATTTATTTCCCATCTTTCTCTCACAAAGTCGTGAAGTGCAAGAGTCGAAGTTCTTCCCATTTGAAGAAGGAAAAATGTTAGTTACAGCTGAATATGATGTTGCCTTAACACTTTTAAGTCTTCATCACAGTATTCTAGGTTGTCCATCAATGTCAGATTTGTTGTCATCACCAATTCCAAAAAAGATGAAGTATAAATATGACAAGTACCAAAACGAAGTTGCACCTTCCCAAGTTTCCTCTCTTTTGGATCGTATAAGAGATACAGAGATAGGGCATGTGGACATGTCAAAAATTGTCAAGAGGGTTGAGGATCCACAAGATAGCAATATGCAGCGGCTGTTGGACAGCCATATCCATCATGCATCTTCTTTCCCAGTGGCTGCCCTAGAACTTGAATTTGTTCTCGCTTGCGCCCATCACTTTGACAAGGAGACAAGAATCATCAAAAATGATGATGGCGAAACAATAATCCGCCTTGATGCAAACACAATTGAGAAAGTCTTCAGAATACCTCTTGCACCTGTTTACATGGAAATTTCCAAAGAGAGTGCAGCTGAGTATTATGTGAAAAGGGAGAAAGACTGCAAACGTCATATCAATAGGTGGATCCATGAGCCACGAGCCGCCTTCTCACGGTGGGCTAAGTTGTACCGCTGTGACTTCAAATGGGAAATAAGAGACATCATAACCCTCCTCATTAGGATAATGGGCCTTGAACATTCTAATGTTTTTGAACCCTGGATGTACCAGTTCATAATGTTCATAAGATAGTCCCATCATATATCATGGGGAGAAGTCATCAGCGATGTCTTGTGTGAACAACTTTTAGCAGTCTCTTCCACCATGACTTTCTACATGAACTCATATTTGGTGTACTTGGCAGCATCGCTTAGGCATTTTCCAGGTCTCTCTACCAAGGGTGATCGCTCACTTATATCGGTATGGGAATATTATGATTAGTTGCCTTTGAGACCCAACAAATTGCATTTCAGAAGAGTCCAAGATGCATTCTTTGCATACTTCATGTGTCAGTTTGATAGAACTCTGAAGAACAAAAGGGTATCAGATGAGGCATGGGAAAGGGTGAGTGAGTATGGATGCTTGTTTCTACAGTTCCCGACCTTCACCTATATGAGAATCGGATGCTATAGTGGGCAACCATATATGCTCCCTAGATACCCAACTGATAAGATCATTCTTCTGGAGTTGGGAAGACAGATCATGGCTGTCCACGCTCAACAGTCCGTCAGACATAAGGTTGGAATGGGGATCTCTACAACAAACCCATTAAAAATTGGTCGGTATTCTCTTGTCACATCTGTTAACGCCAAGGCCATGGAGACCAAAATGCAGGAAATTAAGCTCAAAAGGTTTAAATCTAGGGCTGATTTTGATTACCAGGGTATGAAGGAGAAGATAAAAAATCCTTCGTGCACGTGCATCGCATTGAGGATATCTGGGTAGATCTCCGTACAAAGGTTGAGGTTCTGAAGATGGATTACTGCAGGCTCACTGTTGAGCAAGTTGTTGATTTGAACTTGGTGGATATTCCACAAGGGATGATTGACGATGGGCACGTACTTGATCCTGAATATATTTCACGAAGGGTTGAGGAAGCTCCACTTCCTTTAATCCAATGGTCACACAAGGAGTGCATATCCGTTCTTGAGAGATTTCACCCTATCTTGGCTAACACCAATGCTTGGCTGAAAAGTAATGCTGTTAGACTCATAAAAATCAAGATTGGAAAAGAAGATGATTCTACGGGGCCTCTTGGACGTAAGTCTGAGATTCAGGTTGACAACAAGGAAGGCGCATCATCTTTGGGCACAAGGATCAAATTGCGAGTTAGTTGAGCAATAGTGCTTCCTCCTGAGGAGGTGACAGTTCATGGGAAGGAAAAGTCACGGTTTCATGTTCAGGTGATCGATCTGGACAATCCAGAAGAAGGGCAACAATCTGATGATGCTCCTAAGTCTCCAGCATCGGACTTGCCTCATGAGATCATTCCCCCAGTTTCCATTGAGACGCCCCTTTCTCCTCCTGACTTGCTTGTGGATGAATCTCCTCAGAATGCCATTCCTATTTTGGCATACGAGCCACCTCTTGATCATCAACAAGAGAGTGTGCTGGAAGTTCCTGAAGATACTCCTACTTGTATCCAGCTGTCAGAAATTGATACCTCCACTTCTGGTTTTGAAGAATTTATGAGGCAATCTTCATGCCCATTGGTTATTGACCAAATCATGGTCGCCATCCAAACGAATATTCCTCCCAGGATGACCACGGTTATTCAAACAGAAACTACTTCTCCTTTGCCTACAACTGCTACTGAAGGAGAGTTGATGGCTTTACCTCCATGGCTTAGTTCTTTTACTCCAAAAAGGAAGAAGGAAGAAATCTTACCTGATGTCTTTGATTATCAACAATTTAAACAGTCTAGATCCAAGGTTGCTAAAAAGGCCAAGACTATTTCCAGAGTAATTGTTGACAGCAACAAGATGAAGGTAGCTGAAATTGTTGAGCCCATTGCAGATAAGCCACTTGAATAAATGTCAACTACTGATTACAAAGTTACAAGGATTGAATTGGGTAAGCAAACGCATGAGGTGATTAAACATGATGCTCAGTTTTCTGTAGCTTCACTGGTACAACGGTGTGATCAACTTCTAGCAAAGAAAGACAAGCTAGAAGATGAAAACCGACAACTTATGGCAGCTGTTCATAAAATCACAAAACTTGCTGCTGAAGAGAGTAATCCCACAGGTTCTTCCGGTTCCCAAGAATCAATTCGTGGAGTGGAAAGGGCTGCTCAAAAGGTACAAGCATTGGATTCCTGGGTTGATCAGCTTCATGATCTATGTGCACAAGTGATGAAAGTCATTTTTCAAATGATGTCTAAGTTGGAAACCGTTGAAGAGAAATTGGATCAGACTTCTGATACTTTCAAAAAGAATCTAGAAAGTGTTGAAGATAGTTTGACAATCTGGCGTACCATGCCCCAACAACAGTTGAGTGTTCTACAGGAGCATGCCATCATCTCTTCCAGGGTCATGTACTTGGAATTTGAAGAGCTTCTGGAAAATAAGGCCCTTGTTCTTAAATCCCTCATTGAGGACATTGGTGATGCAATAAGATTACGGGGTGAAGTTTTCCAAGATATCGTCTCTCATTGTGAAAAGGCCTCTTGCAACATAATAAGTCAGGATGGAGAGCTAATACCAGAATAAGAAGTTCTTGTAGATTTGCAGATAAGGATTCATAATGAATGGAGGAGCGATCAATTCTCAGCTGCTTCAATTCAAATGTTGATGAAACACCAAATATTTTGCATGAAATCCAGTCCATCCTGGAGAAAAACAGCTCTGCGCTCCTCCGATGCCATGATACCATTGTGAAGACCATGGTTGTTGCCAAGAACACCCATGAACCGGATCCCGATGAACTACAAATGATCATCCAAAAGTTTGAAGGATTCATGTCTTCATGTGCTACAGCTTAAGTGTTTTTTAACACTTAGTTGTATTTTTCCACATTTGTAATCTTTAGTTGTAGTTCTTCTTTTGACAAGTTACATGTAAAAGCCTTTTTGTAAAATGCAAGTTAAGTCATTACTCGCACTTTTGTAATTACATGTAAGGCAACTACAAGTTGTGTTCAGTTAGGACTGTAGTTGGAATAAGTCTTAGTTAGTTATTGAATAAGTCTTGGTGATTGAGAGAATCTCTCAAGTTAGTTAGGATCCTCCCACCTTTTTCTCAAGGCTCCTCTTGTATAAATACTTGAGAGGTCTATTGTAGCACATGGTTGTTGCCAAGAGCCAAAGGCCACTCAGCCACCAGAGATTCATGAAACAACTTAAGGATGCGGGTAAAAGAGATCAGTTTTATATATGCTTGTATCATGTTCATTCTACTTAAAGAGATGACTGACGATATGTCATTATGCTATGGTTCCCTTTGTAGAAAGTAAAAGTAAAGGAAAAGGAAATTTAGCATTCTTTTGATTTATGAAAATCCTATGATTGTTTTCCCTAATAGGATTCTTATATTATGTATCTCATATCAAGGATTAAGAGGGAGTCCTACGTTCCCTACAATCCTCAGTAAATACTAGATGGAAGAATTGACAATATTCGGTAAGCTTAGGATTTTGTAAGAATTAGCATTAGAAATTGAAATGAAGGAACTAGGTCTAATGCATTTCCTTCTAGGATTAGAAGTATGACAAAGATCTAACAAAATCAATTAATGTTTTGAAAAGATTTAGAATGATGGATTGCAAACCTATGTCTACTCCTATGGAAACTAACTTGAAAGGTTGAGTATGTTTGCGGCTAACTCTGATTTTGCAGATCCATTTGAGTACAGACAGTTGATTGAATCTTTGATGTATCTAGTTAACACTAGACCTGACACCTGTTATGCAATGAGTGCTTTCAGCCAATGCCCATTCTTCGCTTGTGTGCAAGAATGGAAGGTTCCATTCTATGCTTGTGTGCTAGATGGAAAATTGTAATTATGTAAAGACCCACTTGTGTATTACACTTGCTATGTTTGTGTGCTAGGACCATCCTATGCTTTTGTGCTAGGTGGAAGATGTAATTCTATGCTTGTGTGCTAGATCCATTCTATGCTTGTGTGCTAGATGGAACTCTAAAGGTTCTGATTATGCATTCTTTTTCTTCCCTAGTTAAGAGGGAGTGTTGTTTGTAACTAGGCTAAGAAAAAGGGGGATTCAGATTGCCTAAGGCAACATCCGAATCCCTAAAGGGCTGGGCCCTTTTGCCAAAGGGTAACGTGTAGAGCTGGACCCTTCACGCCAAAGAAGATAGTGTGTTCCTAAATAGGGCCAGCCCTATAATGAACATGCCACACTCAAATCAAATTGGCGCCAAAATATATATTTAAATAAGCCGACTTAAAAGGGTATATGCACCATATAAATAAAGGCTATTTGGCAAGTTTAAACACAATCATTCATTCATGCTCTTAGTGAAATTCATCTACCTCTGCCTCTTGGTGTGTGAAAATAATCAGTGAACTTGGCGAATTTATCCAACGAAGATTTGGCGAATTGTGGTGCTCCTTATTGCTGTTAGATGGTGCATTAAAGTGCAGACCTGAGAGATTCATACTTGCAAGCCTGGAGCAAACTTGAAAGTGCAGATTCAGTTGTAATGAAAGAGCAGACCTGGTGAATATAGAAGTGCAGACCTGGTGTATTAAAAGGGGCAGATCTGATTCATTCAAGTGTGCAAATCTGAGTCACATGATTTGAGCTAAGTATTGTATTGTTGCAAATCAATATTGAATACATAATCAGAATTGAAGCTGAGTATATTGCAGCAAGTGTTGCCACTAGAGAAGCAGTGTGGTTTTATAAACTTCTTGCTGATTTGTTTGGACAACCTTGGGAACCCACAATCATTCATTGTGACAATCAAAGTTGTATGAAGATGTCTGTCAATCCAGTGTTTCATGATAGGTCAAAGCATGTGGAGACTCATTCAAGATATGGTACAAAGAGTTGCCATATAGTTGAAATACATCAGCACAGATGAGCAGGCCTCTTGCTAGAGTGAAGTTTGAATATTTTAGAGGTACTCTTGGTGTTGTGGAAAACACAACTTTGGTTGAGAGGGAGTATCAACCCCAGTGATACATTTAGTTGTATCTTCCACCCTCTGTGGGCAATGCAAGGTGGTGTTGTATTCTTCTCTAAAGAGAAGATTGAGGTGAAAATCCCCTTCCACCCTCTGTGGGTAATGCAAGGTGGAGCCATCCTTTGCGGGCAATGCAAGATGGTAGTTATCCTTCTCAAGGAGAAGGTTGAAAGATCTCTTCCACCCTCTACGGGCAATGCAAGGTGGATCCATCTGCTGCGGGCAATGCAAGATGGATAGCATGGAAGAAGTCCATGATGTATTTTTCTGATTCAGGTATGCTTGATGAATATCATAGATGTGGATTACATGATGCATATCATTTCATGATGTAGAACGTCATTTGGTTTTCATGGGAACAACCATGATGTGACTTGCTTATTTGGAAGTATCCTCCCTAGCTAAGAGGGAGTGTTGACATGTAGCTAGGTCAGATCCTTAGTGAGGGCCGACCTAGTCTTGGAATTGCTAATTGGCCTTTCGGCCTTAGCATTTCTCCATAAAATGCGCAGCTTATATGTTTAATATAAAGGTATTGGTCTGGCCCTAAATAAGTAACTTGTAATTAAATAGGACTGACCCTATTCTTGGCGTCAAATTAGTAAGGCCGACTTGAGGTCTTTTAGGTATCCTTACCTCATATATATTGAATTATCTTGTAGTCTTTCATATACAATGAACATATGCAATTCGCAGTAAGTGAACTTGTGCTTGGGGGTGACGATAAGACCTTATCATCTTTGGTTGGGAAGGCAACAATCTGATGTTTGCCTGTGGTGAACAAGCACAACCCGGAAAGTCAACAAGGAAGTCATTAAAGCTTGACACTCTATCTTTGCGTTTATGTAAGATAATCCATTTTTATCTCTTCCTTTGTACAATCATCAGTGGAATTTGGTTCTGATTACTGAATTGTCGAGGAAGTTGTTTGGTCTTCTTCTTGATCCTCTATGTCTTTTGGAAGGTCTTCAAATTTTTGCTCCATTTCCTTATCCATGTCCACTTATTTTCTAATATAACCATTGAAATGGACTCAAGCATTTGGATCTATTCCTCTATTGTTTAACAATGGTTGATCAACAAAAGAATTTTGTGTTTTGAACACCTTATTCTTTTCAATGCACCTACTGTTTTCTCTCCCTTAACTCAGCTGCTGTCCTTAGTAGTTCAAGATGTATCTACAACATAACTCACAAAATTAATCAGTCAAATAAGTATAGACGTAGCATTATCAATACCAAAATGAATCTATTACACTTCTAAATCATTGATAAACAAATTGAAAAACACAAGAAATTTAGAGATTTTTAAACATTTTAAACTTGTTTCATGCACCCTGCTTTAAAGACACAATAACCTCATCAAATAGTTGGTACTTTGATCACATACACAAATATACATCAATCACATAAAGTATAAACACAAATTTTAGCTGAAGGAAATAACAAATTGAGATTTATAAATATTGTCAAATGTATACAAAACTCATGGAATATGAAATCCAAACAAATATCAAAACAAAAGCTAAAAGTCTATGGCTTAAAGGATCTTGCATCACTTGGCCCTCCTGTGTAGGCATCTAAGATAGGTCTTGGATGATGATGCAACCATGATATTTGTCTGTGTCTCAGTGACACCCACACCAACATCCAAGGTGTCTGCTTGTGTTCTATCCTCCTCCTTTGCCATGACTATTGCCTCTGCCTCTCTAATCATCTAGTCAACCCAATCAAGGTCCTCATCACTAAAGATAGGATCCTCATCATCAATGATCCAATTTAGTTGTGGATCGACCTCCTCCAGTGTGATGGGTGATAAGTCACTGCCCAAAATCTATCTGGTCGAAGGCAAAGGTTGTAATGAACATAAACTAGATCATTCAACCTTTACATTAACAATCTATTGTGTTTGTTGGAGTGTATATGCTCAAAGATATTTCAGTTGCGCTCACAACTTGAAGCATTGCATGGTTGGGTCATTACTAGAACTGCAATCCTTTGAAGATTTTCTACCTTAGCACCAAATCTTTCCCACTATGCATCTGAGATGGGAAAAAGAAAAAAATCAATCTCATTATCCAACTTTAAGTTTTAATATTTAATAATAGTATGTAATTTTTTTTTTAACTTTTAAATTTAAATTATTCCCTTAATAGATTTTTCCTTGCCAACCACGTTGCCTTGCATATATCTCGTGCAAAGAGATCTTTTATGCAAGTCTAAAGATCTCAATCTTGGTGACTATTTTTGCTCCAACACTAGAATTAGGCATCATTTGCTCTATGACTTTGTAGAGCCCACCTAGAACCTCCTCATCTACCTTGAAATTAGGGCGGAATTAGAACTACCTTGAAATTAGGGTGGAATTAGAATGTTGGATTGAGGAAATATGTAGTTTCCTATAGGGGCTTGTGAAGTTGAAGGTGCCATCATCTATAAGTGATTTTCCTAATGGGGTGATACTTATCTTCAATTCCTACATAAATGGATCTAATGGCCTCTTTGGCCCTGTCCATGCCATCATATATGTAGCCCATTGCGAGCTTCTCCCCATCACCAACTTGTAGGAGAATCACTAAAGGCTCTTGGAATGGCAATTATTGTTAAATATTAACATAAGTAAGTGTGAACGAAAACAAGCAAATACAGTAAAATTATGAATACAAACATAATGTAGGATTATATTTACCTCTGCAATCTCCACAATCGGTACCCAGAAGCCTTGTTCATCAAAAATCCAATTTGCCACATCAAACCTTGCATTGGTCTTAGCATATGATGAGGAGGTCCATTCCTCACTAACTAACATGTGCCTCAAAGCTCCCTTTGCTTGAAGCAAAGGTTTTAATGTGACAATTAGTTGCAAATTGGGTTATTCCAAGAGGAGCCAACTCCTTTTGTGTGAATTGTTTCATTAGATTGAGGGCCCACGTGTGATTGTACGTGAATTTAAAAATGTTTTTTGCTATCTCCATACATGCTTTGATCCATGTAATCTTGCCAAGATTCCCAATATGAGGCCAAGGCAATGAGCAACACAAGGAGTCCAAAATAGTGATGTGTGCCTATCCATGAGTAGTCTACCTGCAATAACATGATTTGCTGCATTATTTGTAACTACTTACACCACATTCTCCTCACCCACCTCAGCCAACACTCCCTCCAAAGCTTCGCAAAGGAATTTAACATTTCTAGTGTTTCTTAAAGCTCAATAGATTTGATGAACATTGTGCCACTGAGAAAGAAACAAAATCAATGATTCAATAAAGCAGATATAAAATTCTTAATCGCTAAATCAATGCATTTCAGGAAGAACAATTACCTGAGGAAGAAACAATAAGATTTAGCAATGTTTTATTTCTTCTACCCATCCAACCATTAGTCATGATAGTGCAATCCTTCTTCCTCCATATCTCTTGTTGCTCCTCTATTGTGGCTTTCACATCAACCATCTTTTGTGACAAAATGGGGCCCTTTATCTCCTCATCATTAGGGGCTTTGAACCTTGTCCCGCAAACAATAATGGGATCAACCATGTTTTGCTAATAAGGAGACCTAACATAAATAAATAAAATAAAATAAGTATTGTAAATTGGAGAGTTTAAATTTGAATTCGCCATACCTTTAATATAAAAATTCAAGAGATAAAGACTAAAGCTATATATATATATAAAATTACTTGGCTGCTTTGAATAGAATCGAGCAATAGAGCCAAAAGTCTCCAATTGCATTTTAGCTGCATCATGTTTATCTTTGTTCCAATCCGTGCTCTCAAGGGATGGTTGGGAATCTGGAGTGGCGCATATAAAAATATATGAATCTAACTTAGATGCATGAACTTTGGGCCCAATGCTAACACTGCCACTACCACTAACAATAGCACTAGCACTACCAACACTTGAAGATAGAGGAAATGGAGGAATGGAAGAAGGTTCTCTAGTTTCACCAATGACTATCATCTCTTCTCTTTGCCTCTTTTTAGTTCTTGTGTAATTTCCCCATTTTTATGCCATCTTGTCCTGCGAGCATTGGCCATTATTTAGGGTTTTCCGTAGGTTTTGACATGCGTTGAGAAGGTTCCAATGTTCTTGGTGAGCTTAGTTCTCAAATTTAGTGGGTTTCAACAACAAATGCTATTTATAGTAAGTGCTAGCATGGCACCGATCTTATTGGGTTTGTTCTCTCTGGTCCTCAAATAACACTGTTATTTATTGTAAGTGCTTCCATGGCACCGATTTTATGGGTTTTTCTAGGTTTGTTCTCTTTGCTCCTCATAGAACACTACTATTAATAGTAAGTGGTTGCATGGCACAGATTTTTTTTTAGTTTTTATGGGTTTGTTCTCTTTGGTTTTCAGAGAACATTGCTAATTATAGTATGTGTTCATATCGGCATTGGTTATCATCTTTCAGCTTCAATTGGTTTTGGCATGTTCAATTCTTCGTTTCGGGTGCCTTGGCGAGTTTCCCTAAGGTGATGGAAAGTATTTTAATATTTTCACTTAAGTGTTTTAAAACTGACTTTTCAATATTCAACTTAAGTGATTAATATTTTGAAAAGTGTGTCTCCAAGTGGGATGCTTAGATTATGAGAGACAAAAGTTGTTTATAAAAGGTTATAAGGGGGTCTTTTTTGAGGGAATATAATATTCAAATATTTGAAATGCCCTAATTTTCCCCGCCAAGCTCTATATGTTGGGGTTTGGGCTCTCATTTTGGCATTCTGAGTTTGCTCACCTATTGAAATGCCGTTGAAATGAAGTTTGAGAGTTCTTGGGATTGTTGAGTACAAAAACCCTTTGCAATTTGTTTGGTTTCGGTGGTACAAGATCTGCCCTAGCTGGTTATTGGTTTTGGTCAGAGAATACGTTGATTTGCTAAGTTTTGGTGAAAATGAAGATTTATGAGGTTTTTTGATTGGGTTTTCTGAGTTTTGTTGTGTTTAGTGGATTTTGGGAGCAGTGTTCAAATTTAGAGAGTTTTGGGTGAATTTTTCTAGTTTGGTGGTACACTTTCAGCTATCTCAAAATCCTCGTTTTTGCTCATTTCTCTTAAAGGAATTGGTTTTGGCCTCAAATCATAGCTGGCTGCTAACAGCAGTGGCACTATTATTACAGTTCTGTCATATCTGAAAGCTATTCCATTTATGTATTAAGCCAAGTGAACAAAGTGAATAAACAATGTTATTGTTGAATGTTTAATGTATTTGTTTATCATTCCTTTATGCACTATGATTGATAATGCATTAAAAACAAATGAATGAAATTTGAAAAAAACCAATCAGCAAACTGTTGCATATCCATTTATTGTCATCATGCAAATTGCAAGCAATTTCCAAACAAAAAAATCAGGGGTATCCATTGCATCTTTTCGCTTCTCAAAGGTTTCTAATTTAACTTGCACTTCACGCATAACCTTAGCAGACATTTTTGGGCATGGATTAACGTCTCGGCATGGTATATGTGTAAAATGGTATTTTAATTTGTTAATGCTTCTCCCAAGAAGAGTTGTTTTGCAATGGAAACAAGTTACCTCTCCTTTCTTTTGCCAATGGATACCATGTTTCCAACAATGGTCCCTTCTAATTGGGGTTCGAGACATAGTGAATCATGATAAAGACAATTTATAAATCTAAAGAATGCTGCAATAACATATAAATATAATTTTTTCAACATTTATGGTTTATAATTAAACTAATTTAAAAAAATCTAAGGTTTGCAACTATAAAACTATTTTTTTTTTTTTTAAACAAAAACACCTAGGATTTTCAACAAAAAAATTAAACACATCTAGGGTTTGTTCTTTGGTTCATTAAAACAAAATAGAAAAAAGAAAAAATAAATGTAAAAGAGAAAATATGCTTTTGTTAAAAGAAGAAAAAAAAAACTTTTTAAAATACAATCTTACCTCTTAAATCTTGCTTGAGATCAGTGGTGAGTTTATCCCAATCCTTAGTAGACTACTCTAGATGCACCAAAAGTAGCTACAAACTGCCATTTGATTCAACCATTGATTTTTTCTCAATCTCCTTGCTGTTTTCCCTTCAAGGCAATCCAATTTTGGCTCAAAACTCTCTATTTTTCTTCTCCTTTGGCTTGAAAATGAAATGAAGTTGTTAGACACAATGCACCACTGAGAGGGGGAGGGGGTGAATCAGTGGTTCTCAAATCTTTTCCCTTTAGCAACCCTATGTGAGCATACCGGTTCCTTGATTTAACTCAATGCAGACTTACCGGTTAGGGAGGAGACTAACTTAAATGCAAACACACTCACAAGGGGACATCACATAACACCAGCATATATGAAGAAAACCTAAGATGGGAAAAACCTCGGTGAGCAATGTTGCTAGAGTCTACTGCTCCAATCTAACCTCACAATAAAACACAGTTACAAAGTTTAGGGCACCAATCCAAGGAGCACCAACCCCTGATTTTAGGGCACCAACCCAAGGAGATACAACCCTTGCATCGAGCTACAACTTAGTGTTCACAATGTAAACATCAAATACATCAGTGGTTATCTTGTTACAAGTGAATCTTGCAACCATTATATATATCTTACTCTATTGGTGAGATACCTTCTCTGCTTCACCGACTCACTTCTCTGCTGCTCTTCACCTGCTGCTTCTCTGTTGGTAAGTCTTACTAGTTTATCTCTCTTCAGTACTGCTCTCACTGAATCTCCTCCTCACTGCTCTGCTCTTCACCGATTCTACTCTCTGCCAGTTCTCTGTTTATCTTTTCTACCACCTCCTTCCCTTCTGCACTGTCGGTATGAACACTATTGGTTCTTCTCTCCAACCGGTTGAATGCTTCAACCATGTTCTCTCACTCCCACTCTCTTCATAGATGCTCGTTGAGCACTTGGCTGATTTGCTCTTACTTGTAGAAGTCTTCAACTTCGCAATCACACAATATTCTACTATTCAACAGCTCTAAACAATCTCTTTGGCCTTCATACTTATAGCCCAGACTTCCCGCCAAAAACCAATTCAAAATCTGGATGGTTAGGGTTTTCTCACCATCCTCAAGGCAAGCCAAATCCAATAAGATCTTGCTCGATCTGATCTTCCTGACATCCAACTGCACAAGTCTGCTATCAACGCGCCTTCCAGAACATGCCTTCCATCTTCAGCAACGTGCAAACAATTTGTCGGCATACATCTTGGTCAATCACCATTTATGCCTCTACTGTTTCCTTCTCGAGGTCTTCTAATAGTTTGATCTTTTTGCTTTGATTCAGGCGCCAACAACTCCTTGATTCTTCTCTGTTGTTCATTCTCCCTCAAGCCACACGCTTTTGACCCGATCCACAAATCATGGGATCCACTTTCAGTGCACACCTGTCGAGATACCTAACTCCACATGACACTTCACCAACCTCTGCGAGCTTGCCACCTTGATCCCATGTGGCATCCACATCAACCATCTGTTAACTTAACTTTTTCATTCGGTCCAAATAGGATCATCGATCAACCACCCTACCGGTACCTCTTCTCTTCCGGTTTGCTAACCCAGTCGGTCTTACTTACTGTACCGGTTACCTCATCATATCTGCCCTTATCTTGAACTATCGATGGAACTCTCAAACCGGTCTCCAGATAGGTAAATCCAAAATATGCTCATTCCCACAAGTGGGAAGTCTTCTGCATCTGCACCTTGCTTATATAACCGGTGGACTTACATACCGGTTACCACTCTTGATGACACCATGTCATCAACCTTCACAAGACTCCATCTTCAATCAGGTCTTTCTACTTCAGATTGCATCTGCTTGGTCTTGCCTTTCTTCCTGATCGATCTTGTTCATTCCTCTACCGGTTTGTCAAGGTGACAAACACTTCACACTTCTCTCTCCAAACTATAATGCACTCAATTCATAATAGGAGATAAGCTCCACTTACTTGGTGGAGTAACACCATCTGCTTTCTGCCATATACTCATGTGACTTCCCTGTTTATACAACATCTCTTCAAACAGGCACATGTGATATGAAGTGAGCACATTCATTGTCAGTCATTGCTTCTCATGATGACTGCATCTTCATCTGATGGGAGTCCTGCTATGCTGCAACCTCTCAGCATTCCGGTTCATTCTTCTCTTCTAGTGTTGATGTGGTTCAGCTAACATTCTGCCTCTTCATCACAAACAATCACTCAAACACCTTGCCCATTTGTCATCACATCACTTGCCAGTTGACATACTTTATTTACCATTACCGGTGTTCTGCAACACAAGGTGATATGCAAGATATCTCATCCTATCACATCCTGTACTTCTCCATAGCAGTGTTGCACATACATTTCTACTACCGGTGGTCATCCTATACCGGTTGACATCACTAACAATACAATGCCAACAAAAATTTCTTTTAGGGTGTAGGAAACAAATATAAGACAAACATTTTATTGAGTTGCTTTTTTTGTTTAATGTTTTTGATTTACTCATGGCCGAGTCTTTTCATCAGGACTTGTGAGTCTAGTGTTACCCAGCTGCCGAGTCTCCTAGACTCGTCTGAGGTCACTGGCCTCGAGACTCACCGAGTCTGGGCAATTCTTGTAACTTTGCATGAAACAATAATGGCCCATGCAAGTTTTAGGTGCTAGATTTCCTATCTTTTAACTTTTTCAATTTGGTCATTCACTTATCCCTATATCTTTAATATATATGTTTTTTTTTCTTCAACACAAATTTTACAAAAGTATTATCCTATGATTTCATAGCACTTCATGAATGACATACATATTCCATAGTGTGTAGTCACCTATTGTCAACTTTATCTATTAACTCAAAATAGATTCTAAGATGATAATCATGCATTTCAGCTTCCATGACTATCCTCTCTTCATATATTAATTAAACACAATTTGAATGGCAACAAGTAGACAGTTACAGTCCAAGGGGTTGAGTTTATTTGGTTGAAACATTGTGTTCTCATTATGGAGGCTCAAGTTTAAATCTCTAGAGGGACATCTAATGTGAAATTCTAAGTTGTGACTTGTGGCCTCTCATTGTTGGCTTCTAGTGTGGATGTACTATTTAACGTGGATTTCTAAGTTGTGACTCTTTTTTATTCCATTGTTAGCTTTTAGTATGGATAACTAACTTGTTATCTAATTTTAATGCTCGAAAGGAGCTTAGTATTGGCCTCATTAGTGTTTGTAAGGAGCTAAGTATTAGTTTCATTAATGGTCTCATTTGCAATTAGTTGCTTGCATGAGCCAAATTCATAAATTTCTGTCACAACCCGTGTAGGGTGTTAGCTAAAGTCTATAAATTTTTGGGATTACTCACATTCTTTCTAATCACTAAGATTCCATGGTAGGCAAGGTGAAATCATATAGAGGTAGATTGAGGATAGAAAAATATTGCAAGAAAGATATTGGTGGCTAGCCAACCAATTGCAATCAATGAGTAGATGCAAGAGCCACTAGCATATTACAAGGAAAATCCGACAAAGCCAAATTGGTTGATTGTAGGTGAATCTGATCAATGCCAAACAGGTTATCAATTCAATGCCAAATTTGGTGGATGGTGAAATGAAGTGGTTTTAGCGATGAATCATCTAGGACCTTACAATCAAATGGATCCAGTAGTAGACCGTCTAGGATCTTCAACAATATAAATCAAAATTACTGGCACTAAACCATCCAATGTCACAACAAAAATGATTATTGTTTTTCAGCAATCACAATCAGGCATTTTGTCAAATAGTTATCTAGTATTCAGAAATTTTGGCATTTCATAGATGAAAGAAAATGCAAGAAATAAGTTTACCCAGTTATAAGTGCTTCAGAAAGATTTGATGCTTGATCTACAATGCCGGTCTGCAGGTCTGAAGTATCATATAGTCTTCAGCTTAACAAAGTTTAACAGATATAGCACCTCCAAATAAGGATGCACTTGCTGTTGAAATGATACATCTTCAAAAAGAAAACAAGGGTATTGCAGCAACCTGAAGTAATGGTCTGAAGTTCACCAAAAATGAGTGTAAACTGAATAATTTATTTCCATGCCAAGGTTTTGCTGTAATCAAAACAGTAGGTAATATTAATCAAAATCAAAACCAAAACTCATGCCAAAATCCCATCGCTCAAAGATGACACCCAGTTCTGAAAAGAGCAGCCAGAATCATGGTGTAAGGTGTACAGACAAGAAATTGTACAAACTTGTCAATAACAATATTGTGCTGAAGGTTTAATGTAGCTGGGCGATTGAAATAATAGGTAAACAGTTTCCAGGAATCACTAACTGTGGTTCCATAAAAATGTATGGTCATAATGGTGACTGGTAACACAACGTTTAGTCAAACAAATGATGCCCAGGAAAAGATAGAATGGCCTGAATAATAGAGCAGCCAAAAAACAAATAACAGTAGATATTCTTTGAAATCAACCAAATATATTTTTCATAAACAGCTATTATTCACCTCAGGTTCCAAACTTGAACAAGATATGCAGGTTAAGACCTTGTCAAGATAGTATGGCCAGATTTGTCACAAAGCTGTTGCAAAAAAATTCATAACTATACAGCCAAACTGAAGATTATGCTCAAAGATTATTATCATAATCCAAGACCAATAATAGCATCAAAAACATTATCAAATTTAAAGCTCAAATCATATATATCCTTCAGCAATCTTATGAAAGAGAATCTGTGTTGTATGGCCAGGCCTCGAAGGTATGGCCTGCAGCTGGAAAACTCAACAAAATATACTAAAATATTTATTAGAAATATATATGTCATTCATCTCCAAAGTCTTAGAAGAAACTTTGCACCAAAACCACAACTGCAAACTATGGAAACTTCTCACAAAAGTGGAGCACTGAAATCAAGAACTGATCTAAGCACACTGTCAATCCTTGTATGGAACTGCATTGAACAAGGAGGGTTTTTGTCCTCAAAGCTTTAAAAATCTAAAGGATTCTTGTTCTCAGAAAGAGAAGGAGAAAACATGTTCATGCTTGAGAAAATGAAATTGTTTCAAAAGCATGTAGAGGCCTTTAAACAACACTCATATTTATAACTTACTTTTAGGAAATAAAAAAATATTATTTCCTTTTTGATAATAATCTCAAAATTATGAAAATTTAATAAACTATTTTTCCCTTTTTGCCCCATCGGCCTTGCTAACAATTTATTTAATCACTTATAACTTTTATTTAAATTGTCTTTTAATTTTTACTTTTTCAATAACTTAAATATTTATGAAGCAATTTAATCATCTCTTTTTAAATAATTAATATAAGCCGTCTTTTAATATAACGATATTTTTTGACAACTTAATTTTTTTCTTAAAGGGATAAATACTTTGTCCCGGAGCAATGAGCCAGTGAGCTCACAAACGGGGACCTCTCCCCAATATAGACATCCAACAATAGCACCCCAGGAGGGTTTGAATCTTGATGCAGGAACAACACTGCCACAACTCAACCATCACACCATGCCAATACTGGCTAACAACTTAATTTAGCTATTTAATCAATTCCATAATTTCAAATAAGGGGACATGAAAACTTCAAATAAAATAAAAAAGCAGACAATTATCCCTAAATAGAGTTAATATCACTTTGAGTCACTCAAGTAGGGATTTTGGACAAGTCCAAATTTTAAATCAATTTTGTTACCTTAGATTAATACTATCAATAAAGTGTTTATATGCTGCCCTTCCAGATAGGTGTTTTCTTGGTATAGTTCAGATATGTCACCAAAATAGTCAGGGTGTGTATCTCAGTAAGGCTCAAGTTCAGTACAAGAATATAGCGGATATATTCTCAATAAATAATCTGAGTTGTAGTCTGCAAAAAAATGAAAAACAATAAGATTCGGAAATGAATAAGAAACATCTTTAGCTCCTGTGGAGACAGGTGAGGCACTTTTCCTCTTACATACACTATGCATTGTTGATTCATTTTTGTGAAATTTTATTTGAATTATATGTTTTATGATAGTTTTTTTTTTCATATATATTAATTTATATATTTCATTATTCATAATTCATATACCATATTCCAGTTTTATTGTATCCAGGGCTGTATCAGATTCTGTACCCATTTCTGTGTCCATGTATCATATATGGAAAGGCTTTGTGAGTTCATACTAGAGGAAAGCAGACTGTGAGATGCCACACAAACTGCTGGGATACAGTCAGGAAAACTTCCAACAAAACGCTTAGATTACTGTAAAAATCTTCTCTGTTTTCATAAATGTCTTTTTTAGAATACTACATTATTTATAAACCTCACATCCATTATGAATAATGATTCAAAGCACGCAAAGATGTTGTAATAACTCAATTAACTTTTCACTCTTGACTCATAGATTGAGTAATGATGATTTTAATCTTGATTTTTCTTAGCATGCTGAAACAGTGAAACTTGAGCCATACTCTTTTAATTTTTTGTTCCATCACTAACATGAATATTTTTCCATTATGAACACATTTATGAAACATCTTGTGCTTCCAGTTGTCAAAAACTATGTTTAATACAGATACTATTACTGTTTTACTTTTCAGGGTCATTGCTGATGACACCTTCTCAGGCAATCGCCATGCATTCAATGTAGGTAGGTCCAAAATTAATTTGGTAACTTGTAAATATAGGTATTGTTTTTAATATTTTTTCACAGTTCATTTTGTTCCTTCTTCAGCTATATACAAAAGGTTAAACGAATAAAAATGAAAGTAAAAAGAAAAGAAATGCATACAGAGAAAAAAAGGTAAAGGCTCTGAGCAGAATGAATGGATATTTAGAATAGAACAGAAATATGCTTTTTTCTTTGCATTAGAAGATCAAATGGATTAAATTCCAGGAATTAGTAAGTTGTTGTGTGGGTCAGATGTCATGTGCTAAGACTATGCACTTTTTGGCTTTGTGAATGCCAGCTTTTCAGAAACTAGGATTGGACTGTGCCAATTGGACGCGTCCAGTTTATATGGACCTACTAAGGTATGACATCCAAATGTTTTATCATCCTTTAACATGTTCCTTTCTGACTTGCTTTTTTGATATTATTAATAATTACATATCTATTGAATTTAGTTTATGCTTATAAATTTATAATCTTGGTTATATTAAGTGCTCAGTTGTATGTGAAAGTCAAATCAAAGGCCTTTGTCCATTTTAAGGGGTTTGTTTAAATTATTTTTTAAGATTGAAATCAAATTTCTTGTTTTTTATTAACTTTATACCATTTATTTTGACATATTTCTGAGAAATACTAGGAATGTGGAATCCATTTGTTGTAGATTGCAGCTTGTGAAGTGTTGTCTTATTGCAGTTTCCTCTGGATTTTTGCAGGAAAGCAGGTGGAGATGATGAAAGGATGCTATATTTGTTTTTCGAAAGGGTATGTCTTTGTATGCACTCCATTTGTGTTCTTACCTTGTGTTGCATTTAATAACTATACAAGGACACTCAAAGTTTCAGCACACTATTATTATTTGTGAGTATATTTACTATTTTCTCCTGGGTTTATTAATTAGCAGCCTAAATTTTACTACCCTGCCAAAATTATGGTTGTATAGAATCTAGATAATTTTATGAAGTAGCTAATATTTTAATTTGACCCTTTGGACTATTGCTTTGAGCACATAACATATTGGTCTTTTAAACAAGGGATTTATTTTGTATATTGTTTCAAGTTTTTAAAATAATGCTACTTTTTTTTTGAGACTATTATTAGAATATCAAAAACCACTGGTGATGTTTGCCCACAGCCTAGAGGTGGCAAACATAAAAGCTACCTTTTTTTGTTGAATATAGAGTAAATACAAAACTTTTAATGTCATGATGGTGTTGATGTCAAACAAAAGCTATATGTCCATTGTCAATATCAGCAAGAACCTCCCCACCCAACACATAGATAGTGGCAAAACTGCCACATGTCCGAGTGAATGCAAGAGCCATAGTTGTAAACTCGGACTCAACAATCACATGACAGGCCCAAATTTTTTTAGAACTTGGCACTCGGCAAAAACTTGTGGAAAATCTTGGCAATAACTCAGAAATTTTATCAAACATTTTAAAATTAAAATACATAATTTTAAAAAAATATTCTTAATTACATAGTACTAAATTTGTAGAACATATTATTAATTTCTATCATATATAAATTAAAATTATAGTTTAATATATATCATAGAACCTAGTGGGGTTTAGGGGCAACACCTTTCATGGGGGTCTAGGGGCAACGTTTCCAATGGAATTGAGGGGCAAAACCCCCAATGGATTCAAAGGGGCAAAACCACCAAGCCCAAATTAAGGCCTTTGAAACCACATAAATCTTCATGGTGCATACCATTTAAACAATTTTATTTTTTTAACATTAGGTGAAAAAAACAAATTCATATTCTTTCAAGTGAGTTTTTCATGAAAAATTGCAAGTTTTTAGTGAGTTTATTTTGCGAGTAACTTGCTAGGACTTTTTGCTTGTGAGTTCTCGCAAGTTTTGCAACTATGGCTAGAACTATCATCTATTGAATATTCATGGTAGACTGTTTAGTAGGCGCTTGAGGTGAATAAAGCACATGGCTATAGCATCAAAGCACACCTTGATATTTTTTTTTTGATAAATAAAGCACACCTTGATGTTATCACAATGATATACCATATTATTATTCATCTTTGGTTCTATAGGAAGGGTATTTTTTACCACTATAGTTGCCTAAAGTACATAGTTGTAGTCAGCTAAATAAATAATTGTTATGTATTGTATTTGAGACTGTTCCACGGCCGTTGGGGATGGGGAGACGGGGGGATGTGGGGATGAACTTTGGGGACAGGGGGACAAAGGAAAAAGTTTGGGGGATGGGTTTCGGGGACGGGGGGACTTGGGCCTGGCAAGGGGGAAACGCGTTTCTGTGGAACAATGATTTGAGATGATTAGTTCCCAACTACTTGTGGGTTGGTTGTAGTTTGCAGTTTTACCATAGTTAATAAATAATGTTTTGTTAACTAATAATTGGCGATGTAAGGACATTTGTTCCGAGTAGTTGTTGGTAGTTGTCGACGGTTGGCAAACTTAACCAACCACTAGGTACTATATGTACTTCATGGTTGTCTTGGAAATTATTATTGATTGTACACATTACATTTTGGAAAAAAAGATACATTTTTTTGGCCATGTCCTAATGTTTATTATTTCTATGTTATATTGCTATATGATACGTTTCTGTCTATTGTTTACTCTACATAAACTAAACTAGTTCCCTATGGGAGTAAATATTTTGGTGCTGTTGTTGATACAAACTTGGACATCTAAGCCATAGAGACGCAGCATGGTGACAGGCAGTTTGGCATTGTAATGGGCTGACCATTCGACCAGGAAATACTAGAAACTATCGAAGAAGAGGAAGGGACAATTGAGGACAAAGTGACAAAGGATCTGGTATACCTGTGGGAAGTATCTGTCAATTAGTACGTTTGCAGGGAGGCTCTCCAGCGAGAGGTCCTTGAGAGCATCATTCGTGATGACCTAATAGTGAATGACATGGTTGACTGCCTTCTCCGCTTCTCCGAAGACTCCCAAGGCTGTTCGCACGAAACTTGATTGACCTTCAAGAGGTGTAGGAAGATAGGGACTGAGAGCAGCGTTGACAACAAATACTATGACAGGAAAGGAACCAGAGGGAGGAAGAGTGTGACACAAGAAGGCATTGTACCTTCAACAATTAATGCTCCTATGGCAGTACAAGGAAAGGAACCAGAGGGAGGAAGAGTGTGACACAAGAAGGCGTTGTACCTTCAACAATTAATGCTCCTATGGTCGACTAAGGAAAGAAGACATACTACCAATAGACGAGAGGAGGGAGATGGATCTCTCTGGCTTAAAGAGCAAAGTGAACAACAACGGCGGATACGGAGAATTGTTAAGGAATCATAGAGTCCAACAAGGAGTAGAAGTTAGAGTGTTAGCCAAAGCCATAGTTAGGAGAGACAACCGTGCGATGAAGGGGATGCAAGGCCTCGTACATGGAGCGAGTGTTAGGAAGTTGCCAGGAACCTACCACTCCAGGATGAGTAGATGAAGACCTTGCGGACCAAGTAGCCAACCAGTGATGGTATGATGAAAGAATAAGTATCGGTAGATTACTGAGAGGGGGGGTGAATTAGTAAACTGAAAAACTGATACAAACTCCCAAACTCAAAATAAACTTATCAACAAATAACTCCGTCAAGATAATATCTCAAAGAGTACTCAACATCAACCAACATTAACCAACATCAACCGGTTTGACTGTTATACCAACTTAACAGTAAACAACTTCAATCTTGTAAACATCAACAATGCCTAATCATATGTCAACATATTCATCTCTCAATGCTTCTAGTATCATGCCATATCAGAATAGTTAAGTATTTAATCAAATCAACAAATAAGATCATAACCACAAAAACATTCACCACTTGACACAAATATTTATACGTGGAAAACCCAAATAGGTAAAAACCATGGTGAGATGAGACTCACAAGGATAGCTATCTGAACTCTTCTGAAGTTCCCCCTGTTAGGAGCCAAGCCTGTTAAAGCTTTTACAATAAGTCCTGTTAAGAACTGGTTCTGTTAGGAATCACCCGGTTAGGGGATTTACAAATATGCCTCGATGAAAAGCCTAATACCCTATTAGGAGTAACCTCGGTAGAGGGTTTCAGAATCCAAACTAATGTACCGCCTTGTTAGAGGATTTAGAAAGTAACCAAGCTTGTTAGAGCTTACCTGATTAAGGGATTTCAATTCTGCTGTAATTGTTAGAAAACAATAGGTTTTCTTGATCTGTTGGAATAGCACTACATCTGCTTGATCAGATCCTTCTTAAGCTTCAATCTGCCTTTACTCAAATTGCAGATCCATCCACCGGTTTGGCAACCACACACTCAACTGGTTTCTGCCAATCTTGCCAACTTTGCCAACTCTTAACAAAACAATATCATTGACCTTAAATACAAAATCAATTAGGTCGGTAATACAACAAAAACCTAATTCTCATCATTGAGATTACAAACAAGTCGGTACAATCTTGACCATTAGAAATCATAACAATCTCTTCACATTCTTCAAGAAAATTCCAACCGCTCCATGATCACCGCTTCATCGGACTTGTAACACGTCACGCGCTATGCATTTGATGCAATCCACTTTGCTCCTTTCCAAGACAATCAAGCAAACGCGCCAAATCAATCTGAACTTATCCTCATACAATGATCACACGTGTCTCCATCATTACTGCTCAACATTAGCTCTTAAACCAACAAACTTGATCGGTTAGGGTTTATCAAAAAACAACTGGTAGGGTTTGCCGGTTACATAACATAGAAAGGTTTAACCCTTTACACCGTTTCAACTTACAAACTACCATATACCGGTTTACAACATCTTCCTCAAAGTTTATCATACCTGTTACAAGACAATAGCAATAACAACAATAACATCAACAATATCATGAATACCATTCACCGGTTCAATTGACATCAATGACTACATATCATTAATGCAATCTATATGCAAAATGCCAACAATCTTCCCCTTTGGCATTGATGGCAATACAAATATCAACGCTTCTGATTGCTGGTGTGGATTGGTATGATAACCCCTGCGTTATCACCTGATGTAAAGTTATGTAATAATATTAAAGGATATGGATCGAGTAAATAAGATTATTGCAAATACATGATTAATACGATAATATAAGTATTATATTAAATAGAGGAAATATATTTATATAATAAAGGAAAGTATTATTTAATATGTAATATATTTAAATATATACATATAATGAAAGAAGTGTTATTTTATTATTTTAAATGTATAACAAATGAAGTGTTGTTTACTATACATATATATATAATAACAAAAGGCAAACATTATTTATTTAAATACATCTTAAAAAGCAAAACAAACAATATGATTAAACGGACTAACAAGGCCCCCCTCGAATCACCCCGCACAAAGAGGTGCGACGGTAATTGCAGCCCACCGCACCCCTTCATGCAGAAGGGGATCGTGGAGGGTTACAACCCTTCATGAGGCATTAAAAGGGAAGCAGCCGCAGCAGTGAAAGGAGGAGAATGGGCACGGGAGGTAGAGGAGTGTGAACAGGAATTCTGCTGCAAGCAAACAGGTAAGGGGTAAATATTACCATATACTAAGGATGTAATCAAGTAGTATATATATGTCATGGAATATAGGCAAGGTCAACCTTAATGTTAATTATTGTTTGTTCTAAAAGAATGCAAATAATTAATATTATAATATAAATAATTAATGGATGTAAATAATGAATATTATAATAAATGCATTAATCTAATAGATAGGTAGTGAAGGGGAATAATTAATGTAGTTAATGTATATATAATATTTATGTTAATAAATGCTTTAATGAAAGGATTTCGAATATTAAGGAATATATATTAATGCTTAGTTAAAATATATGTGAATATGGGTTAATGAATGTTTTAAGGAATATATGGCAAAAAATACATGTTAAATCAGGAATATGAACATATGGAATAGAGAATAGGAAAATATTAATGAAAGGCAAAAATATATTATCACATTATGGAAACTATAGGGAGGAAACTTCCTTAGTTTAAGGGAGGGATTATGCTAATCCCTAGGGCAGTATATACTGATTATTGATATGCATATGTATGGCTTGGTTGATTAAGTTCAATAAAGAGGAGATGGATCTGGCCAGTCCACTCTGAGGACTTGGGTGATGGGATGCATCACCCAAGGCAAGGAATGAACACATGGTCTTCCTTGGATGGCTTGGGTGTAAGAGATTACACCCAAGACAAGAATCGAATTAACCTTCGATTTCCTGGAGGGCTTGGATGTAAGAAATTACATTCAAGACAGGATTCGAATTCACCTTCGACTTCCTGGAGGGCTTGGAACCAAGATGGGTTCCAAGAAGGCGAGCTTCACGGCCGTCTAAGGACATACTTTGTATGGCATTCGTATCCTTTTTATTAAATTAAAAATATGATTATGTTAATTAAGTAATTTAAAGCTAGATTGCAATTTAGATTAGTTATATATTTATATGCCATTTGTAGTCTGACAATTTGTTTTGCTAGATAGTGATCCCTAACTAGTGGGGACATTACAATTGGTGAATATGAATCCTGGTTTACATTACCAAGTATTAACCATGCTCTGTCTGTCTTCAGCCTGCCGCTGATTCACCTAATCAGATACATAATTCTTCTCCCCCTTTGACAACAATGCCAAATTGAAAGTAAAACATGTAATTCCAAATAATCACTGTGCATCAACATACTACAACTTGATGCTCCCCCTGTGGAATACATCCACTCCAAAAACATCAATCCATGTAAGATTCTGCAAGTAACTTAGGGACTGATGCAATCAACATCATGTTCAACTGACCTCATGAAGAGGGACAACCCCCAACTGACTTCTAAGATACTCAAATGTAGTCTTAGGCAGAGATTTGGTAAAAATATCTGCAAGTTGCTCCTTGGTAGAAACATGCTCTAAGACAACATCTTTACTTTGAACTTTTTCCCTCAAAAAGTGATACTTCAATTCAACGTGCTTAGTCCTTGCGTGTAAAACAGGATTCTTAGAAATATTAATTGCACTTGTATTATCACACAAAATCTTTATAGGTTTTGAGATCTTCATCTTAAAACCTTCCAAAATGTGCCTCATCCAAATAGCTTGTGTGCAATTCATATAAGCTGCTACATACTTAGCTTCCGCAGTAGATTGTGAAGTACAACTCTGCTTTTTACTACTCCATGAAACTAGCCTTCCTCCTAGAAAGAATGCTCCATCGGTAGTACTCTTCCGGTCATCAATATTTCCTGCCCAATCAGAATCAGTGTATGCCTTCAAATCAAAATTTCCTCCATATGGATACCATAACCCATAGTCAACGATACCTTTCAGATATCTAAAAATTCTCTTGGTTGCTATCAGATGTGCTTCCTTTGGATTTTTCTGAAATCTAGCAACTATACCAACTGCATGGGCAATATCCAGTCGACTGTGAACAACATATTGTAATTTGCCAATCATTGTCCTGTATTCCCTTTCATCTACAGACTTGGATGCATCTTCCTTGGACAACTTACAACATGTAACCATTGGAGTTCCAACTGGTTTACAGTCACTCATGCCAAAAGTCTTCAAAACTTCTTTCGCATACTTAGATTGAGTAATTAAAATACCATTCTTCATCTGCTGTATCTGCAAGCCTATGAAAATTTTTATTTCCCCTACTAATGACATTTCAAACTCATTCTTCATTTCATCTGCAAAACTGTTCCTCATGACATCATTACCTCCAAATATAATGTCATCAACAAATACTTCACTGACCAGTATTTTATCTCCCTCAGACTTGAGATAAATGTTGCTGTCATCATTGGTTCTTGCAAAGCCTATCTTTATCAGATGTGTATGAAGCCGTTCATACCATGCTCTGGGTGCCTGCTTTAATCCATATAAATCTTTATGCAATCTGCATACCATGTCTTCCTTATCTATCAAAGCATGACTATCAGGCTACTCTATATAAACCTCTTCTTCCAATATCCCATTCAAAAATGTAGACTTAACATCCATCTGGTAGACCTTGAACTTCTTATGGGCTGCAAATGCAAGTAATGTTCTAACTCCTTCTAGTCTTGCTACTGGTGCAAAAGTTTCTCCATAATCCTCTCCTTCTTGAGGATAACCCTTGAAAACTAGTCTTGCCTTGTTGCAAAATACAACACCATCTTCATTTAACTTGTTTCTGAACACCCATTTAGTACCTATGACATTCTTGTTTACCGGTTGGGGTACCAGGGTCCAAGTGTTGTTCTTCTCAATTTGATCCAATTCTTCTTCCATTGCTTTCACCCAATGATCATCACCAAATGCCTCCTTAGCACTTCTTGGTTCAATTGTGGAGATCATGCAAGAGTTCTCTCTAATTCTCCATCTAGTTAGTACTCCAGCATCCTTATCCCCAATAATTTGCTCAGGATTGTGATTCAGTCTCACATATCTAGGAATAACATGATCATTCTCTTCAGGTTCAGTTTCTTCATCATCTTCTTCCTCTGAAATTATCTGTTCCGGTTGAACAAGTACATCAAGATTTGCCTTACCGGTTTCAGATTTAACTATTTCAGGTTCCAAAAGCAAAATGCAATGATCTTCATCCTTTTTCTCTGAACTGGTTCCATCTGAAACTTCAGGACATTCATCTACATGAACATCAACACTCTCAACAATTCTCTGTGTCCGGTTGTTGAAGCATTTATAGGCCTTACTCTTGGTGGAATAGCCAAGAAATATGCCTTCATCACTCTTAGCTTCAAACTTGCTTATATAATCACCTCTTTTGATAAAACATTTACTACCAAATATCTTAAAATAGCTAACATCAGGTGATCTTCCATACCAGTACTCATAAGGTGTCTTGTCCTTACCTCTTTTCACCAGAATTCGGTTCATTGTGTAGACCGCTGTACTCACAGTTTCTCTCCAAAATGTTTTCGCCACACTTCCTTGTATCAACATAGTTCTAGCTGCTTCAACCACTGACCGGTTGTTCCTTTCTGCTATACCATTTTGCTGTGGTGTCCTTGGTGCAGAAAGCTGCCGCTTGATACCATTCTCATCACAATACTTAGTGAATTCCTCAAAAGTAAATTCACCACCTTGATTTGTTCTCAGACATTTTATCTTTTTGCCACTCTCTTTCTCAGCTAAGGCTCTGAATGCCTTGAATTTACCAAAAGCTTCATTCTTATCCTTCAAGAATGTGACCCACATCATCCTTGAACAGTCATCAGTGAAGATCATGAAATATCTATCACCTGAAATGCTTCTAGTTCTTTGGTCCACATAGATTTGTGTGACCCAAATCTAACAAGTGCTCCGCTGAGAAGGACTTACTCTTGAAAGTTGAAGAAGTCATCTTTCCTAACTGACATTCTTTACAAAGAGCACTAACCGGTTTGTCTATCTGAGGTAGACCTCTTACAGTCTTAGACTTGCTCGCTTTAACAATGTTGTCAAAATTTATATGACAAAATCTCCTATGCCAAAGCCAGCTATCATCTATCTTTGCAATCAAACAGTTGCGAACTTTAGGATTAAGATGAAATAGATTACCCTGGTTTGTTTCCCGGTTGCAATCAATTCACCTTTGTTGTCAAAGATTTTGCACATACCATTTCTAAACTCCAGTGGGTATCCTCTGTCATTAAGTTGTGCCACACTCAGAAGATTGTGCTTTAGACCTTCAACCCAATAGACATCGTCAGCACTGATTAAGTGAAATAACTCCCTTACCTTTAACCATATAGGGTGAGTCATTGCCAAATCTGACAATACCGCCATCAAATTCCTTCAAGGAAAGAAATTTGCTCCGATCACCGATCATGTGATGTGAACAACCACTATCAATGATCCAATCATCAGAGTTATCCATCCTGGACACTAGTGCTTTCTGATCTGATTTCTCTTCCTTAATAGCTACAAACACAATAACTTCACTAGCATCATCATCAGATTCTTCATCAGTAATACCACTGTCAATAGCAACAAGACAATCTCTCTTGCCTTTACCCTTATACTTCTTGAATTTGTCTCTCTTGTATTCATTTTCACCATTAGGGCAATTAGCTGCTATATGACCAATTTTATTGCATGCAAAACATTTCAAAGGTAGTTTACCTCTATATTTACCAGTGCCTCTAGGTAGTCGTTTTGCCAACAATGCTTCAAGCTCCACTAAATTGTCTTCATCATCAGCATCTCTGCTGGATCTAGATTCATAGCTATGGCCAACATCTCTACTTTTCTCACAAATGGGTTAGAGACAGAAGTTCTGAATGCAGATTTTGATTTCTGTACACTACCATCATAGCCATTTAGTTCAAAAGCAGTAAGTTTGCCAATGATAGAGTCAAGAGTTACCTTTGTTTTGTCAATGGATTGCAGCTCTTGAATAGATGCAACTCAGATAGCATAGACCGGTAGCAGGGTTCTCAGTACCTTACTGATCATTGTGGTATCTTCCACTTTCCCTCCTACACTCTTTATTTCACCAACTATCTCTTTTATCCTTTGACCATACTGCTGGATGTTCTCATCTTCAGACATTCTCATGTCATCAAACTTTCCTCTTAAACTCTCCTCTTTAGCAATCTTAACATGTTCATCACCGCTATAAATATCTTCAAGTTTTTTCCATACTTCATATGCAATTTCAAGACCATGAACATCTACATATTTAGCATCAGACAGGGAACTTATAATAGCCTCCAATGCTTGATGATTTTCTTGCTGTTCTTTCTTCTGATCATCAGTCAGAGTTCCAGTAGGTGTAACATACAGAGTTTCTACATGATCCCAATATTGACTTCCCAGACTCTTAATGTAAATCTTCATTCTGTCGCTCCATATCCTATAGTTATCTTTGTTGAACCTCAGACCTTCTTTCTTCATCATGATCTACAAGATCTTTTTTCTCAAGCTGTTAGGCTTTAGGTTAAGAGGACCTGAGATGCTTTGATACCAATTGATGGTATGATAAAAGAATAAGTATCCGGTAGATTACTGAGAGGGGGGGTGAATCAGTAAACTGAAAAACTGATACAAACTCCCAAACTCAAAATAAACTTATCAACAAATAACTCTGTCAAGATAATATCTCAAAGACTACTCAACATCAACCAACATTAACCAACATCAACCGATTTGACTGTTATACCAACTTAACAGTAAACAACTTCAATCTTGTAAACATCAACAATGCTTAATCATATGTCAACATATTCATCTCTCAATGCTTCCAGTATCATGCCATATCAGAATAGTTAAGTAGTTGATCAAATCAACAAATAAGATCATAACCACAAAAACAGTCACCACTTGACACAAATATTTATACGTGGAAAAACCAAATAGGTAAAAACCACGGTGAGATGAGACTCACAAGGATAGCTATCTGAACTCTTTTGAAGTTCGCCCTGTTAGGAGCCAAGCCTGTTAAAGCTTTTACAATAAGTCCTGTTAAGAACTGATTCTATTAGGAATCACCCGGTTAGGGGATTTACAAATATGCCTTGATGAAAAGCACAATACCCTGTTAGGAGTAACCTCGATAGAGGGTTTGAGAATCCAAACTAATAGACCACCTTGTTAGAGGATTTACAAAGTAACCAAGCTTGTTAGAGCTTACCCGGTTAAGGGATTTCAATTCTGCTATAATTGTTAGAAAACAACAGGTTTTCTTGATCTGCTTGAATAGCACTACATCTGCTTGATCAGATCCTTCTTAAGCTTCAATCTGCCCTTACTCAAACTGCAGATCCATCCACTGGTTTGGCAACCACACACTCAACTGGTTTCTGCCAATCTTGCCAACTTTGCCAACTCTTAACAAAACAATATCATTGACCTTAAATACAAAATCAACTAGGTTAGTAACACAACAAAAACCTAATTATCTCCATCGAGATTACAAACAAGTCGGTACAATCTTGACCATTAGAAATCATAACAATCTCTTCACATTCTTCAAGAAAATTCCAACCGCCCCATGATCACCACTTCATCGGACTTGTAACTCATCACGCGCTATGCAATTGAGGCAATCCACTTTGCTCCTTTCCAAGACAATCAAGCAAACGCGCCAAATCAATCTGAATTTATCCTCATACAATGATCACATGTGTCTCCATCATTACTGCTCAACATTAGATCTTAAACCAATAAACTTGATCGGTTAGGGTTTATCAAAAAACAACTGGTAGGGTTTACCGGTTACATAATATAGAAAGGTTTAACCCTTTACACCAGTTCAACTTACAAACTACCATATACTGGTTTACAACATCTTCCTCAAAGTTTATCATACCGGTTACAAGACAATAGCAATAACATCAAATAACATTAGCAATATCATGAATACCATTCACCGGTTCAATTGACATCAATGACAACATATCATTAATGCAATCTATATGCAAAATGCCAACAACCAATCCGTACAATAAGTGTCGGATGAAGACTCTAGGAGAGGGCCCACGAAAAGTAGCCTGTTTGTACAATTAGTATGTGACGAAGAAGGTTAAGTATGAAATCTTGAGGATGGGGTTGTCGAAATATTTGAAATCAATCTGCACTGCATTGAGAACCTATCTATAGAAGAGGAATTGAGAATAGGGGGTCTGAGTTGAATAGCCCAGGGAGGAGGGAGTCCAGAATCAAGGAAGGTAACCAAGGTGCGAAGGACGCAAATGGTGGACATGTAGAGGACTCGCATGTGGTGGAGAGTGCAAGTGAAGCACATGAATGTTGAGAGAAAAACAAACCAATTTGGTCTCGGGCATATGGTACACATTGTTCGAGGATGATGGCGACCCCACCGGTGAGTCCAAGTGTGGAGAGGTAGAAACTTCCCAAGTTCACTAGTAACGAATCAGAGGATCTTGCAAGACATGTGAAACTATATGGTTGGCAAGCGGTGAGGATGGCAGGATCCTCATGACTAAAGATAGGATCCTCATCATCAATGATCCTAAAGATATGATCCTCATCCTTGTCATCCTCAAGTGCACAATCATACAAATATCTGATGTCTTAATTATAATTGGGATGGACATGATTTTCAAATCTCTAGTTATATCTGTTCTTGTACTTGAACATATATTCAAAGTTTGAGATTGTCAATAGTTATATTCCGGAGAAGAAGTCTACATAATTCCGAGTCTGACTCTGTCAGCAAAGTCATAAACCATGTTTCCTAATAATGTGTTGAGAGCAAAGAAACGGGACTCGGGACTTGGACCCGACTCGATGAGGCCTACTCGTCTCGGGACTCGGCAAAGTGAAAAACTCAAGAAATTTAGAGATTTTTAAGGATTAAAAACTTGTTTCATGCACCCTCTATTAAATACAACTTAAAGACACAATAACATCATCAAATAGAAGCTAATTTGATTACATACACAAGTATACATCAATCACATAAGCATAAACGCAAATTGTAGCTGAAAGAAATAACAAACATAGATATATAATTATTGTCAAATGTATACAATATTACAAAACTCATGGAATAAAAAATCCATGTCATGATATGATCAAATGAGATGCAAACTCTTCCTTTCCAAATCTTGATTCACCAAATGAAAGTATATGTTGTTATATGAGCCTAATTAGAGTCGGAGGTTAAAATTTCCCTACTAATATCAATGCAGTTTCCCCCCTAATTTTATGATGGGGATTTGGGGGCAGTGGCAGCGCCCCTTGAGGCCAAAAGACTTATTATTTGATAAAGGCGTCGGGTGATATTTTTCTATTGTTTCTCTTCACAACTCACTTTTCTCCTCTTTTTTTGCCAAATGAATGAAATGAAGTTCACTTTTAGGGGCATAGAATAATAAACCAAAAAAAAACATCATAAAAAAACCTTTTAAATTGTGTTTTTTTTTTAACTTTCATTATGCCCAATGCCGAGTCCAGCCATCGGGACTCGCGATTTTGGGCGAGTTTGGGCAATTTCGCCGAGTTGGCGATTTTGCCAAGTTTGACCCTTTGGACTCGTTCGAGTCCGAGTCCGAGGCTGGCAAACTCAAGGAGGGCAACTCGACTCACGAATCGCCCAATCTCGGCGATTTTGGGCGATTCCTGTTTCTCTGGTTGAGAGTAAAGATTTCCTAGAGAAGATACTTGCTATATGGCTAAAATAAAATAAATAGTATCTATATTATGCATTTATCATTAATATAAATGCCTGTGGAAACTTTTTCCAACAAATGCAAGGAATTTTCACTTGCTACTTTGCAGTGTATAAACCTTTCATCACTCTTCATGAATATTTTACATAGGTTTAAACTATATTCTTATGAAACAAAAATACTTTACTTTTAGGTCCCCAAACTTGCATTGAGATTTATAGTACAAATGGCTCTCAGGTTTCTTCAAAAAACTCTGTCATATTCACTTAACAATCGAACTTCTATTATATTAGAATTGTAGTTATCTATTCAAAACATAATTTACCTTAAGTACATTTGCATGTACTTCAATACCAAGCAAGAAACTGCAAAGTTTGGTATTATTTCTTACATTTCTTGTGGTGAGTAGTGTTGATGTGTTTTTTAGCACCTCGACCACAAAATAGAATACGTAGTATGCTACCCTCTCTTGAACAAGGAAATCTTGAATGCTAAAGGTTGTGATCAATCAAGAAGACTCCAAGGTTTACAATGCAAATGATCGACTTAAAGGTTCTGGATAGACTCAGGATATAAATGTGATAATGTTGGTTCATACAAAGGGACTTACACAATTGTTCTAGGATCTCAATCAATATTTTCCCTCTAGATGACTTAAGATTTGCAATTAAGCTCTTTTGACTACTTCTACGAATGCTCTTCGAAATAAAATGCAAAAGGGAGTAGGGTTTAGGAATCTAGTTTAATTCTAACAATGCAAGAAACTATCAATGACTTAGTGAAACCAAATCAAACTTTGCTTCGCCATTAGGAACAACTACGCAAAATTGATGCAATCTTCTAAGGAGATATGAATGATTTTCAAATCGCCTACACACATTAACAGCAAAGATAATGGGAATCAATGGTAGTAAAGCAATTGAAGTTAAGCATAAACAAGGTTCAGTCTAACTATGCACTGCAACTTGCAATCAACAAACCACAAATGGTATGAACATGTAGGTTTCACCATAAATCATCAACAATGCCTTCCATTCAACTAAGTAATTGATGCAAAAAATTATTCTTTAATCTAACTTTGAGAGATAGGAAACTGTGGTAACATCCAAAATAACATAGGCTTACCAAGCTTCAATCAGTTTTGTATTCACTTTTGTAGTATCTTGGCAACAATTTCACATAAGGATCTTATGTCACAAATGAAATGAGTAAGTCTTATATAGATCTCTTATTAGTTATTACAAATGAAGGGCCCAAATTGATTTTGAAATCAATGACTAAGATCAAAACAACTAAACCCTAATTAGGGTTAGTTACTACTACTAACTAATTGACCAAACTTTATTAAAAACTTTCCAATGGAAATAAACACCTTCCTTGGCACAAAATGTGAGCAATGAGAACAAATGGCAAAATTCCATGCCGCCTAATCCTTCAACAAACTTTCTTCTAGAATGATAGCAAATTCAATGAACCGGGACACAACAAGATCAAGTTCTTCCATTGGTACACTTGGTATGATATCATACTTTTATTTGATGATATCCAAGTCATCAGCACATGTGGCAAATGTCTTCTCCCATTCCAATTCTTGTTCTCGAAAGCTATCCACAAAGAACATGAATGAAGTAGCATTGCTCAAGTGATTTTTCACAATAGGACTTGTAACTTTAAAAAAGTTATTTTGCACTTTATCTTTCAAACCTTTTACTTCATATCATCTTCACTTATCATCTCTTGTTCAAACATCTCCGCAATTGCAGCAAAAGATCTTATTTTGAATTCCTTTGATCATTCCTAGTCAAACATAGTCATCACCTATCTTCTCAAAGATTTCCTTTTTGGCTATATTGCACAATACCAATGGCCAAAACCATATATATCCTTTGCTTCTATCACACTTTGTAATGTCCCTTTAAAATTGGACATTATAATTTAAGTAAATAATTAAAATTAAGTTGCCAAAAATAAATAAATGAAATTAATGATGACTTATTTAATTATTTAATAAAGTATTAAAGTGACTTTAATAGTTGATTAAGTGAAATTTAATAATAAAGTCACTTCATTAATTTATTTCCCTCAGTTCAAATTAAAAAAAAATAAAAATTTGAAAAGAGTGGTAAATAAAATAAAGTAAAACTTTTAATCCCACATGGCCTGGAGAAGAGGGTCAACCCCTTTGAGAGAGCTATAAAAGCGGGTTTGAGAGGCTCATTTGGTATGCTTGGTTTATTATTTTTCTTGGAGAATTTGGGAGCTTCTAGCTTTCAGTTTTCTGTGCTAGGACGGAAACCCTTGGGTTCTTTTGGATTGGACGAAAACCCAATTCCATCTAATGGTGGATTTATTTAGAGAATTCACATTGTGCTTCAATGATCAGTTTGAGGAGTTATTTGGGCTTGAAAGAGTTTAATTCTGCACTAATCCGTACTTGCTAAAGTAGTCCGTACAACTACAGTGTCATGCTACAGTAGTTCACATTGCTACAATGTCGCGCTACAGGAGTACGTACAGCTACAGTGTCATGCTACAATAGTAGGTTAATTCAATTTGGTTCTTAGGGTTTTAGATGAAGTTTATTGAAGATTTAGGGCATGAAATAGTAACAAAATAAAGGTTGACAGTAGCTGGGCAGTTATGGTGTATCTTTTATCCGTATTTCATTTCAGCCCTTTACTAAATGACTGCAGCAGTCATCAAATATTCAGTAGCAGATTCAATGATATTTATATTGTATTTGTGAACTGTTAACTGTGCAACTGTAATGTCCCTTCCATATGTCAATAAATGGAGATGAATTTTTCTAGCCTTCCTTATTCCTGGGGTTAGGAAAATTAAATAAATAAGAGGGAATAAATGAATAATTAAAGAATGAGCCCAAAAAGCTAAAGTTTCAGTTCAAATATTATCATCGACTTCATTTCATGAATTTTATTCTCTGTAAAGGGAGATCAAAAAGCAGGATGAAACCCCTGTCATGGCAGTTCTGGATGTAGCCCAGGCCTGCACTACTGTCTTACTCTGTTCTGGAAGCAATTCTGGTGTTTTTCTCCATTCCACCGTTTTAACCAGCAAGGTTGTGGAAGGTTTAGAAGCAGAATTCACCTTCAGCTGGGTCAGGAAAGGGATCGATCAGCTTCAAAATACTAGGCAGCCATTAGTAGCCAGTTTGCCAAAACGAATTGCAGCCTGCATGATGGTTCTGAGAATCTCAGCATGATAGAGGGTCTTGGATGCCAAAAAGCAGCCATCTGAGGGTCTGAAAATGAGTTTGAGAGATCCTTCTTGTCAGCAATAGGACTGTGTTGTGCGTTGCACACGCTCCCTGTTGCCGACAGGGTCGCCCTTTTTTTTGGTCTTTTTGCCTTCGCCCTGTTAAGTTCTGCGCAGGGTGTCTCGCATCTTTTTGAGCGTGCCCGTAACCAATCCAAAGATGATGATGTCATGAGTGGAAGCCTGGGAGTCTGCGAGGCGAGTTTAACGTTCAGGCTTTAAAATTCCAAGAAGATCGCTTAAAATTGTAAAATCGCCTAAGTTAGGTGAGAAATGGCAGAAGCTTGCAAAATTCCCAAAGTGATGAAACTTCTAAAGGTCGCAAAAAGACCCAAAGTGCCAATTTTCGCCAAAAGGATATAGAAGGGAGAAAAAATTGTTAAAGTGTCAAAAGTTTGCAAAATGCTCCAAAATCCCGAAATTCGCCATAAGGAGGAAAAATGTCAGTTTTTTTAAAACTTTTCAAAAGTGCCCAAAACTCCAAAATTTGCATAACTAAGGCAAAAGTCGCAATGTTTTAAAAGTTTGCAAAATGGGCTAAACTCCTGAAATTCTCAGGAGGTCTAAAAACTCCGAGTTTCAACTAAGAGGGAAAATTGCAAAAGTTAAAAAGTTTTCAAACCATCTCCAAATGCTGAAAATCGCACTATGGAGGGTAAGTGTCAAAAGTTAAAAAAGTTTTCAAACCATCTCCAAACGCCGAAAATCGCACTATGGAGGGTAAGTGTCAAAAGCTAAAAAGTTTTCAAACCATCTCCAATCGCCGAGGTTTTCATCCTAAGGAAATTGCGAAAGTTAAAGTTAAAAAGAGCCTCTATTCCGCCGAAGTTCACATATAAGCCTGGAAATTGCGAAGTGTTTTAAAAGAGTTTTCAAAATACTCTATTCCGTCGAAGTTTGCGTAAGGGCAAGACCGCGGAGTTGGTAAATTTGTTTATAAATCTTGCAATCACTCTATGAATCCCGAAGTTCGCGTAAAGATAAAATCGCGAAGTTTATAAACTCTTGCGAAGATCAAACCCCCTTCATTCGCTGAAATCGTGCCGCAAAGGAGAATCACGATGTTTAAAATTTCAAGGAGGAAATCGTGAGGTTAAGGTTTTCAAAACTCCCTCATTCTCCGAAATTCGCCATAAAGGGGGTAAGTGTTAAAATTTTAAAGCTTGCAAACCTGTCTAAAATCCCAAAGTTTGGCAATATCGTGGTATAAGAGGGTTTTCAAGAGATCACAAACCCATTTTTTAACGCCAAAGGTAAAATCGCGAAAGTTTGAAGTTTGCTGAGAGCTGGAAAATGCCCAAGTTTGACGCCATAGAGGAAGAACGCAGAGGTTAAAGTTTGAAAACATTCCAAACCCCGAAGTTTGCCATTAAAATCGCAAAGTAAGAGCTTGCAGCAGAAGTGAAATCGCCGAATTCCAATCAAGGTAAAAAAAAGTTGCTAAATCTAAGTCTTCAAAACGGTATTCTTCTCCAAACTTAATCACGAAATAATAGATAGGGAGTTAACCGTTAAAATTTGAAATTGCAGAAACCCTCCCATTCCAAATTTGCAAGTTGTGCATTTGTCTTTTCAAAAGCATAGGGCATAAGAGGGGCATTTTCAAATTTCGAAGGAAATCATTCCTGCAGGCCAGATTTGTGCGGATTGGCACCGTATTTTGCTAGGTAAGTTTGCTTTGTCTCTCTTAGAATCGTTTAAAATGTATGCAAAATTGGATAGATGTGTTTATGCAAAATTGATTAAATGATTAAGTCATTAAACTGCATCTTTTCCCATTTGAAAGGCATCAGGCAATGCAGTTAAAATTAGAGTTTGTTCCTAGGAGTTAACTAGAAATGCATTTTCGGACTTAGGGAATCTTAAAACTCATCCATTTTTGAAAATTGATCTTAAAATGTCTAAGTGCAAATTTAGCAGTCGAAATCGCCTAAGTCCTTGAACCACAGGCGAATAAGTAAATTTGTAATCAAAGAGCTTAGTAATGTTCATGTTCAAATTAATCAAGCTTTTTCGCTGGAGTATCATGCTTTTTTCAAAATTCGGTTTTCAATCAATCCTTGTGCTCTAACGTATCCCTTTTATCAAAACAGTTTTGTTTCCTTTATCTCGTCTCATAATCCGCGTCCGGCTATTCAGGATAGATGCCTAAATCTGCGGTAGAGTCCTCAAAGACACTTGCTGCAGCTGAAACATCCCGAGCATCCAAATCAGACATCCCTTGTAGAGTCAAAAAGATGAAATATCAGTATCAGAGAGGAGGACTGAGGAAATCGAAGGTTCAAAGTGTATGGGAAAATGTAGGTGATATTGACCTAGGCCACATTGATATTCAAGATTTCAGAGACAGAGTATTCTCCCCTAACGCCTATGGCAGGCCTAGGCGGATGATGGAAAGTGGTATCGCCCAGGCAATAGGATTTCCCCTGTCAGTGCAGAATTATGAGTTGGTAGTAGAGGCTGCCCGACATTACCAACCAAACACCAGATTGGTGCTCCTTGAGAACATGGTCCTAGCTGACTTCACTCCTGAGGCCATTAGCGACGTATTTGACATCCCCTTCTCGAACAACCCCATAGCAACAACTGTAGATGAAGCGCAAGTGGCTTATGATATGAACCCTGCCAAATGCAGGACATTAATAAATGAGGAGTGGTATAAGGAGAGAAGACCTCCCAGCATCAAAATTGGGAAAAAGACCCCCAGAAGCGACTTTCACAATGAGCATGGAGATATGGTCACATTGCTCAACAGGGTTATGGGACTCCCCCAATCTAACTACTTTGAAGAGTGGATGTTTTACTTTACAGAGTAGGTCTTCGCTGGGAAATCCAAGTTCGATTAGGCCCAGATCATAAGTGATAACATCCATACCCAGTTGGTCGAACTTGAAGAGAAAAAATACTTTACCATGACATCCTATCTAGTCTATATGTTCGCCCGAAACCAGCCACTGCCAGGTTTGATCATGAAGGGTGAAATTGGGAACGAGCCCAGTCAGGTGAAGGTGTACAATTGCTATCCACAATTACATTATCATGACATAGCTCAAAGGGAAAAGAACAGCCTTGCCTATGCAGTTGGTTAGTATGAGCGTATCAATGACGCCTTCACAATGCGCCTGGTCAGGCTGATGCAAGGGGGACTACACATAAGGCTCTCAGAGCAAGCTACCATTTTGGTACAGGGGTATGGCGCTTGGTTCATTCAGTTCCCAAGATTCTCCTACATCTGAATAGCTGGCTTTGAAGGCACTCCTTTTCGACTTCCACGATATCCAATTGACAAAATAGTTCTTCTGGAAGTTGCAAGGCAGGCACGTCCGGGGAACAGTTTACTCAAAGACAAAAAGCAGTCCGGATTCGCCTTCCCTATGATTATAGGTAACCTCGATGTCCATTTGAAGAATCCAACCCATGCAGAGGAATCCCTTGCTGAGTTAGCCTCCTATGGCTTACAGGAACATTTCCCAAGGAAATGTTTCGATCATGACAATCTGGCGAAGAGAGCCTACGATAGGCGCTACAAAGCAAAGGAGTTAGTTGAAGATTATTGGAAGAATTGCTCTGATGACTATGAAGTCTGACGACGCGAAAATTCAAGGCTAAGTGTGCAGCAAATGCGACTCTATGAATACCGTCGAGTCCTGGAGCAGTTAACGGTTTCTGGAAATTGCTTACAAGTCTGGGAATTTGAGGCAGTAAGGCATCTCTTTCCAGGCATCGATTGGTCACAGGATCCAATCACTGATTTTGAGGCAGTCATGGCAGCCCCAGGGAGGTACACTGATCAGTGGTTACACCAATAGATTGAACGGCTGATTCATGAGGGAGTCCAGTTCGCCTACCACATGATGGGTAGCCTTGATTCTCAGTCCTCTGAAGATGAGGGAACTCGAGTGCACCAAAGGAAGAGGTTGAAAAGCCCGAAAAAAGGAAGAAGGCCAAAGCCAATAGAGGGACTCAAACATCTAAAAGGACAAGAAGGGAGAAAATCCCTATTAGGAGACTGGAGGTCACTTCGTCATCAAAAGACCCCAGTTCATCTGATGATGTAATTGAACTAGATTATATACCTGCTCCGCCTTCTTAGAGCGATATTGATGCATTCGGAGCTGATGATCCTCTTGCACAAGACCGACTAAATACAGAGGTGAGGGTCATTGAGTCTGGCGAACCTGAGAATCAAGTTGAGGAAGGAAAAATTCTATCCACTCAAGGGGTTGATTTGCAAGAACCCACCCAGGGGAGCCGCCATGAACTGCAACTGCACTGTACCAGCAAGGATGACTCCACTGTTGAAGGAGAGCAAAGGACATATGAGACCTGCGAGCCTGATAGAACTGAAGAACAACCATCACATGAAGATACCAGACAGTTGTTCAGTGAAGTAGGAGAGAATTCAGTTGCAAGCAAAGGACTTGACCCTTCCTTGACTCCTCCTGTAATAGATCAGCTACAGATATGCAATGAACCAGCTGAAAGCATTAAGGAGCAGAGTGGGAATTTAACCATAACATCGGGGCAGACTATACCTCAAGATTGGTTAGTTGCTCGAGCTCAGCGGAAGGTAGCCACCAAGCCACCCATTGACTTGGAGGACTTTTTCTTGCGCATAGGCGAAGCCAAGTCCAAGGGGAAGAAAAAGCCTAAAGCCTATTCACGGATAACCAAAGATGAACAAAGGAACCGTACCCTCCATATCGCCACCTCACCTGTTGATAAGCTAGCAAATCAAATTACACTGGCTGATTATAGCATCACAACCGTCCCAATCGGACGAGCCACCAAGGAACAGGAAAGGGAGGAGTTCAAGGACTCCGTGCAAAACATGCTCAGGCAACTCGAAGAGATAACTGTTGAGAAGGACATGTATCTTGTTCGTGCTGAGCAAGCCGAGGGGTACATTGATCAACTACTGAGACCATTGCATAATGCCCTTGAATCCCATGTTCCCCCTACAACATTGGCGCAAAGGACCACCACAGAATTTGAAGGAGTACGAGATACCGTCAAGGCCGTCAAGGAATGGATGCGAAACATTAAAGAGAGGGGAGAGCAAATTATTGAAGAGATAAAGGAAATGGCCCACTACCGAGAGACCATTTTGGTCAAGCTGCTCGAGGTGAAGCGGGAATGCCTCAAAGTCCATGAGGTGGTTGCTACAACTCTTCCTCTCGTAAGGGCTCTTTTCTGGACCCAAGCACAAATTTCTACATTCTCCGCCATCTTGGACCCCCATGACATCAACGTTTTTAAAGAATGGTACTGGACCATCACCATGAAAAGCGAGACAAGAGAAACCATTGACAAAGAGAAGGCGGAATGCGATCAAATTTTGAAGAACATGGAGGAACTTGGCAAGACAATCCTCCGATCAATGGTTTTGGGTTGGAAAAACGATCTGTCCGATGACGTAGTGCAACCGGAGGGGGAGGAAAGATTGAGAACAGATAAGATCGCCTACTCCACTGAGGACCTGGATTTTGCCGGTAAATTACTTTTAGACATTTTGTGTTTTGAGGCTAATCGGTCCAGCTGGCAGGATGGTTTAAAACACGTAGATCGTCATCTAGAGGGCATGCAGTATAAAATACATCACCTCCCTATGCCTCAGTTCACGGTGCTGTTCCAGCTGTGCATCAGGTTTCAAGAGTATGTTTGTGAAGAACATGCAGCAAGTCGGGACCTTTGGAAAGAGTGTTTGCATGGCGAGGATCAATTTTTAGTAAAGGGATATGCAGCTGGAAAAGAAAAAGTGCTTTCATAAAATTCATTTTTATTTTAAATTTGAAAAAGCACTTTTTGGCCAAAAGTTCATATTTGACTACCAAGTCAGCTGTAAACTTTAAACTCTGTGCATATGCACTTTTTGGGTTGTTATGGATAGTTTTTAATTACCTTTTTTAGGTAGTTATTGCTCCCCTTTGGGTGGTTGCTGATATTTACCTTCTATTTATGGGTATGGGTACCTTTTTGTACAGATGAATCTGGGCCACTTGTTTAGTTTAAATCTTGGCCATTCATCTATTTCTTGAAATCTATTTAAAGGGACTGGTTTTCCCTTATTTTTGTAAGAAGTTCAAGATTGTTGCTGAAGCTCTGGCGAAATTTACACAGGATTAATGGAAAATTAAGGCTGTTTCATTTCTTTGTGAGTGCACGGTCCCCTTCTTCATCATTTATATTATTTTGTTATGTCTTTTATTTTTCAATAGCATTTTTAGGATAAACATCTGATAGAATCCTCGCTGTTCATACCATTAAGGACTGACTGATTGTCATTCCCTTAGCATGGTTAATCTGAACCCTCTCATATGCTCAGTTCGGTTATTAAACAGCTAGTGAATGAATGTTAAAATTCTGAATTTATGTTTAATAGCATGAAAATCTAGTTTTCCTTGAAGATCACACTAGATTCTTACAAACATTGTGCTTAAATAGCTGATAATGTTAAAATCTGGTTATTTGGAGGTGTCTGTCTGTTTTTCTTGAACATGTTATCTTAGTTAAGTAATCAGATTTTCTGTATCTGTTTTCCCTATCCCTCTTTTTCCCCTTTTTTTACCAAGAAGAAACCACAGTCCAGCTGAGTTAGTATCAATCCAACTGAAATCAACCGATAATAAGACTGTTAGAATTTTAGGGAACTCATCCGAAAGTTGTTCACCTAATTGTAAGTCCCCTTTGTGTTTCCAGCAAAACACATCAAACCACTAAGTTATCTTGTAGTCAAGACTTGACAAAAGAAACATTGAGGTAATCCCCTTTGATAAAATAAAAAATAGCATTAGGGATTTCATTATTTCAAGAGAGGGTAGGATGCTTAGTATTCTATTCTGCGTTGGCCGGATGGAACCGTAGTGATGCGATTTCAGACATTTCAATAGACTGATATCTACATCAAGTCTGTAACATCCATGGCTGTTCTTAGTCAGGTTAGCAACCATGATATGTGCAATCTATAGCTGATTATATATATATATTCAGTTTATGCATTCCAAATTTATGAATCTCCTTATCTTTTTTCATTGCATTTATGTTTCATTCGTTTTGGGGAATTGCATGTGAACAATTGTTCTTGTGAATTGAATTGCATCAAGCTGTTTTTAAATTAAACACCTAGTTTTCACAAAAAGCGTAAGGAAGAATATTTCAGCAACAGACATGCATTAAGGTCTGATTAGGATTGTTGAAAGTTCTGGAGACTGGGACATATTTTATCTGCACTCAACAGCCATTCAAAGATCTGTCCACAGTTTACCAGCAGCAAGTCATTCATCCTGAGTTTACTTGGAATCTTTGGAATGGTATTGGAGCAGCTCCGGGTAGAATAATGAGACATGAATATTAAGACATTAGTTATTGCAGCAATGTTCAGTTTCACATGTGAGCAATCTGCACATATTTGTGTGAAGAGAGGTCGAACTGGGCAGATGTTACTAGCAGAACATTTAGTGGAAGGTATGAAGTGTTGATTTCAGCTGACTGGGCTATGCATTGAAGTTTGGATTGTCTGGTTTCTTTAGAATCTGTATGCAGCTGTTTACACACAGGAATACTTGTCATTTACATTTTTGAGTGTTATTGAATATTTACAGACATGTCTACAAAAAGGTTAGTTGTATCAATGATTACATGATATTCCTGTATAGATATCTTGCTCTTGTTCATTCCCAGATAAGACTGAGGCATATACACTTGCAGGCCAGCATATGACTATTGGCTAACTCTGTTCTAAGAATGATTGTTGCAATTCTATTAGGAGCAAATAGGAATCATTGAAATATTGCCTTTTCTAGTATTGCCTCTGTTTCTGTTCATGAATTAATCTTTGGCTTGTTGTCAAATGTTTGGGTGAAAGCCTTGAATTTAACAAAACAACTCCAAACAATCAATAAATCAGGAAACTTCGAAACACTATATTCATTCTAATTGTTTGACAAAATTACCGGCAGCTGGATTGTTAGTAAAGAATTGTGAAAAATTGGTGCTAGAAAGGGGTGTACGTTACACACTTCCATCTATCAAAGTTTGCTTGGGAGTTTCTTTCAACACACACAAACATGGAATTGTCTTATATTGTACAACTAGGAAATCTTCCCACAATTCTACCACGTTTTGAATTCTGTACTATATACCTGCACCAATTTTTCCACAAACTTATTGGCCTTGTCAGAAATGCTCTCGATCCATTCCTTTGTTTCCTTTGCTGTCATCTTAATTTCTTCAAAACTCTCAACTGGTTCCTTTGGAAGAGATATTGGTGGGACAAATGTCTCATCTTCTTGCCAAGGATTCATTAAATGCCGCATATACTTTATTAACTTCCCATTCTCACCTTTGATCTTATCTTTCTTTTCCTCCACTTTTCTTAGTCTTTCCTTCATCATATTTGTAGAATCATCAAATTCTTGAATATCTTGCTTCTCTGTTGTCGGTCCTAAATAAAACGTCCTTACCTCATACACTTCGGGAGTGATGTGTTCTTTTGCCTTATCAACTTTCGGAACAACAATTTGTAATGTTCGAGACCCCGAATTGTCTCTTGTGATTTTAGAGAATTTCTTTGCTCTCTTCTTCTCCATAGGTCTACCTATATGTGCAAGAAATTCATCTACATCATCCATTGATTGCATTTCTACAACTGCCTTCTTTTCATTTGCTCTTTTATATGGTGGACTATTCCATCCCATCATCCAATTGTTCGCTTTCTTGAATTCCCTTTAGTGCTGAAATCATTCCTTCGTCAAAATCTTCATTTGGAATGGAAATTGTTGGATCTCCCAAATCTTCAATTGGTATTGTTCCTGGTTCAACAAGACAATCCATAATAGGAATGTCCATATCTTGTGAAGATTCATGTTCTTGATTTTCTTGTTGAATTGATTCTAATGATGCATCCACATTTTGCTCTTCATGAATTGGGGATCTATTGATGGTGGTTTTATGCACGTTCAACACTAAATAAAATACCTAGAGATATCCTATCCTCTCTTGATCAAAATCTTCTATGTGCTAAACAAGTAAACTGTGTGATCACAAAGATGACTCCAAGGTTCCCAAATGCATATGTATAGTCTCAGTTGGTTTGTCGTGATTTGCTGGTAATCTCAAGGAGGACTTACGTAATTGTTCTAGGATTTACACAATCTGAGGATTTTGCTGATTCCTGACACTTGTAACTTTTTTTTTTTTTTTTTGGAATGATTTTGCAATACGCTCTTTCCAATCCTACTTCTACTACAACTTGAAAAACAAGGAAAAAAGGGTGAGGGTTTAGGAAGATAATTGTAATCCTAAGCTAATCCTATGAACTCCGGAGACAAAAATTGGAAAAGTGGAATTTAAACCAATTCTTGTTTCACCAAATTCAACAACTACACAAGAATAGTGCTATCTTCTAAGGTATTGAAAAGATTTTCATATCATTTATATTCACCAACATATTGAACAACGAGTATAGTAATAGAAGTTAAGTTTTCATTTAGTTGTTTATGCTAACTTTGCAAAATAATTAAAAAATCATTCAATTATAAAAAGTATGAACACATCGATTGCACATTAAGCAATTTTATCAAATCCTTCATTCAATCTATCAACTTGGAAATTAAATCTATTCTAATGAGAGCCAAGAAACCATGCTAACTTGCAATAGTGGACAAAGATTCACCAAACTTCAATGAATTATGTCTATTACTTAAGAAGTATCACTACAACAATTTCTTCGGAATCTGTCCCTTTACAAATGAGAGGGAGGGGCCTTAAATAGGAGTACAAAATAAAAGAAGGGCTATGATCAACTTAGGATCAACGACCAACATTAAAACATTAAACCCTCGTTAGGACAAGCTACAATAGTTATCCAAAATGGACCAATGAGAAATAAACAACTATTAAATCCAACTTTCTTCTAGATGTGGGCATCCCTTATCCTTTTCTTTGGCAGCAAATTCAATGAACCTGGTCACTATGGGGCTGAGCTCTTCCATTGGGACACTTGGCGTAATGTCGATCTTGTATTCCATCAGGTCCATCTCATCTTCATATGTGGCAAAAGTGGCTATCCAATCTATTTCTAGTTTTCAAAAACCATCTTCAATTGATAGAAATGAGGATGCCTTCCTAAAATGTTGCTTCTGGTTTGGATTTGTAGAAGTGAAGAAGTTGCTCTGAACTTTGGCTTTCAGGTTCTCTACATCCATGTCCTTGTCTCAGACTATTTCCTGCTCAAGCACATCGGAGACTGTGATGAAGACCTTATCTTGAATTGCTTTGATTGTTTCTTCTATTCAGGCACCATCAATATTCTTCTTCTCCAAGACTTCTCTAGCCACCAAGGCGTGATACCATGTGTTGAAGTCATATGATGCCCTAGCATCAATTACATTTCCATTGACTAAGTCTTGTTCAAGGATTCCTTTCAGCACCTTTAAACATGGGATTGTCTTCTCTTGAACAACTTGAAAATCTTCCCAGAACTCAACTATGCTTTGGATTCTATATATGAATGAACAGATCCGACCATATACTTGTGCCAATTCTTCCATGAATTTGATGGCCTTTTCTACAACTTCTGCAATCCATTCCTTGGCTTCCTTGGCTGCCATCTTCATTCCTTCAAAGCTCTCAATTGATTCTTGTTGAAGAGCCAAAGGTGGAGTGACTGTTGCCTCTTCTCTTCTAATAAGGTTTATCAAATGTCGGATCTAATCCTTTAATTGTTCTTTCTCCACTGTGAGTTTGTCCTTCTTTTCTTCCTCTTTCCTTAGCCTTTCCTTGGTGGCCTTGACTGAATCATTTAACTCCTAGACTTCATGTTCCTTTGTAGTAGGACCTAAGTCCATAGTCATTAGCTCGTAATCTTTTGGAGTGATGTCCTCTTTTGTTTGGTCAATTTTTGGAATGGGCACTTGTACTAAAAAAGATCCCGTGTCATTTTTATGGATTAAGGAATATTTCTTTGCCTTCTTTTCCACAGACCGGTTCAATCTGGGTAAGAACTTTGCTGAATCATCCACTGTTTGGACTTCTATACTAGCTTTCTTTTTCATTCTTTCTATTAACCAATCTATTACCTTTGGCTGTTCAATGCCATCACCTTCTTCATTTCTTTCATTTTGTCCATTTCCCTTATTCCCTTCATTTCCCTAAGTGTGGATTTCATTCCCTCCTAAAAATCTTCTTCGAAGATATCAACTTCAATATTCTCCAATTCCTCATCCATTACTGTCACTGGACTATCAAGGCTATCAAGAACAATTTGCTGCTGGATTAGTTCTTCATTTGGTTCTTCACAAACTGGAGGAGGAATTTCCATCTCAATTTGTGTGTTGTCTGCGACTGGAGCTTTCTTCCTATCTATGGATGAGCCAACTTCTTTGTAATGTCCCCACTTTGAAATAAATTTTAATAATAAATGATAATAATAAATTAAATTAAAATATAAAATAAAATAATTAAATATGATTAATTAAAAATTAATTAAGTTAATGAAAAGTCAAAAGACATGAAAGGAAAAGTTGTGACTCCCTCAACAATGAGATATAAAAGGGAGAAGAGAACCTCATTTGAGAGGGGGAATAATTTGGAAATGAGAAGTGCAGATCTGATTTAAATAATAAGTGCAGATCTGATTATGAGAGGTTGTGTCCCTTTCAAAGGGCAGAAATAATGAAGAGTTGCACTCTTTCAAAGGGTGCTAATGGTGAAAGGGCGTGTCTCTTGCCAAAGGGTATACATGATGAAGAGGTGTGACCTCTCCCTCACATTGAGAGATATAAAGGAAAGGAATCAAAGCATCCAATAACATCACTGTGGATTGATAAGATCGAATTTGTTATTAAGTTACAAGCAGTAACATCTTTGTTCTTGGTGGTATGCATGGGGATGAGCTGAGTATGTATGCTTAATATATGAAACCTGCTAATGTTCTTATGCAGAATTAATAGTAATATTAATATGGACTGCAATATGTATGGCAGTCATACTTAATTTTATATATATTCATAATACATAAGAAATTAGTATACTTATAGACTTATAGTCTAAATTATGTTATTACTGTCAGTATTTAAGAAGATGGGAATGAGATGTTCCAAAGAGGGGTAGTCTAAATCCAAGCAATAGGTTAAGACCCAAGATAGGGTGGAGTTCAGCGACCCATAAGCCTTGAGGGTATAGACCCAAGATAGGTAAGGGCTTGGATTTGTAAACTTTGAGGGAACCTATTGTATTTGGTCTCTAAGCACTTTGGTAACATACATAGACCCTTCTCCCTTAAAACTGAAGTAGTAGCAGGGTCTGATATCTATATTAAAAACTATGAATAATGAAATTAATCATCTAATGAGGAAAATAAATAAGAACCTGTTAATAACCAATTGAAGAATATCAATCAATTTTAGTATATTGAAATAGATCAAGTAGGGGACATTACATTCTTTAACCAAAGAAGTGTTAGTAGAGGAAGATGCATTGTTTGTTTTCTGCTTCTTGTGTATAATCTCCTCATCTGAAGTCCTCCTTCTTCTTGGCCTTAGTGAACTCTCTGTTGTATCCCTTGTTTTCCTAAAATTTCCACTTTTTGGTTTCTCAACATTGTGAGTCACTTCATCTTTATCAGAAGAATAGGAATCCATGCTTCCTATTAAATAATAGGTGAATGCAATATTCTTTACCTTCAGTTTGTGAGTTTGTTGATCCACCCACCACTTAGTGTATTTCATGATTGGCCTCAGTAATGTATCCAATTCTGAAAGCTCAGGTTTAGACCAATCTGTTGCAGGAAGAGGTTTATCTTTTTTTCTTCATAGCGTGGCTGAGTGTAATCTCCATCATCTTCCAGTTGATCAGGCATGGGGAAAAGCTCAATTGTTCGGATCATACTCATTGATATTGTGGACCACATTCTCTTTCTTGTTTCATACTCATCAACTGCATTGGCCTAGAAATCCTCAAGATCAACTCTATGTTTATACTTCTTTTGTTTAACATTCCAATATGGTGATGGGGATCAAAGTTGGACCTTGAATGATAGAAGGAGAATGGGTACCATTGCATTTCCATATCTACCTTATTAGTTGCCTATGTTGATGGACATGATTCTAACATCTTTCCAACGAAAAGGGGAAAAAAATTCCAGCCTTTTTCTTGCTTCTTTGGATTTTCTCATATGTGTCCAGTTGTCTAATGACTTCTAGCAGTATCATCTTATGTGTAGGATATCTTGGAAGTTTGCATGGGCATCTTGTAAATCCTTGGACCATCAAGTATGTGTCTGGGGAATTGAATATACCAAGATCCAAACTTTCTTATCAAATCCTTGGCCTCCTGTGTCAATCGTTGATAAGTGCCTCCTTGAAATATCCTGGTGATGTACATTAAGAATGCATCATTGATTCTTTTGAAATGAGATTTCTCTTGTATATGCAATTGCAGATAGCAATCATATGCTTTGAATTGATCATCCTTGTTTCCCACAACACCTTTGCAAATCAATCTCTTATATGTGTAACATCTTGCCAGCATATAAATGATGTAGGAACTCATGTAAAAAGACTTTGTGTGTGCCATGTTTTTGAACTTCTCATCTACGCTATTATTGATTATTTTTGCCCAATTTATCATCTTGACACTAGAAGTGACCTCGTCGGTTAAGTAGAACATCCAAGGCTTGAATGGGGAGGTCTGAGGGCTTCCTGTGACTCTATTTAGCAATAGGATGAGGTCTCCATATTCTTCTTTGAAATCTGTCTTGAAAGTTTCTTAGGCATTTTTGTATAATGAGTCCTTGGCTTTTGCAACCATCGCTTGTTGACTACTTCAGCACAGGAGTTAGGTTTTGCTTCCAAAATTCTTAAGGTCTCCTCTTTGGTCTTGTATATGGTGGAATTGTAATTTAGAATGCTGAATGCTTCTTTGATAGCCATTTCTCCAAGGTAGGCCAGCACTTTGCCATTAGGTGCCACAATTCGTTTCTCCTCGATGTTGTAATGTCTGGCACATTCAACTATCAGTTTGTTGCATTCCATAGCTGGAGGAAATCCAGTTGCTTGGACAATTCCATTTGTTCATCATTTTGCATGCTAAGGGTGAAGGAAAGCATTCATTGAGCCCGTACATTCTTTTCTTGAAGTCTTCGAGGTCCACATGACCAAGATTGGTATCTCCAACCTTCTTCCATTTTGTCACAATCTTGGACACTCGTTGTGGTCTTTTGTTATTGATCTTCATTTGCACCTTATTGGAAATTTCTCCTTGAGTCGACAACTACCACTTGAAAAACATGAAAATTTCTAAGATAGAAAAAATAGGGGGTTTGATGTTTGTTTCCAGCCTAGATTGCAAGGTCTAATGGAATTTCAAAGGATAATTCTGATTTAACTTATGAAATTCTAGAAATTGTAACTAAAAATCAAACTTGTGAAATTTAGGAAATTAAATTAAGTCTAATTGTGAAATTTTTGCCTCCAAATCTGCATAACGCGTAAAAAACAAGATGGTCTTTGAGTTAAATTTGAAGAATCTGAAGTGAAAGTTCTCTTGCAAATCTAGAAAATTAGAAATTTTGACTAAAAGTTGCCTTGAAGTTTGAAAGAAATTAGAATTCTGAATGAAAATCTGCCTTCAATCCTTAGTAAACTTGAGAATTTCGATGAAACTCCTGAAATTGCTTTAAGGAATCGCTTTCAACTTTGTCTCCAAGTGTGGAAATTGACCAAAAATTCTCCTAGAAGTTGCCTTGTACCTGCAATTTACTTCGAAATTTGCTTTGAAGTTTAGAAAAAATTGTTTCCTAAGCTTCAATTTTAAGCCTTTAGAAGTGACTTGTGAGTAAATGAAATGCCAATGGTAATGTTTATAGAGAGGTTGAACTCTTGCTTTGTTTTATTTTTGTTTTTGTGTTTAATTGGAAATGAATTTGGTCCTTTTTTTGAACACCAAGTCGAACCTTCTCTTGCTTTCTTTCTTTCATAATCTCAATGGCGATCTCTTGTGCTTTCTTGTAGAACCTTCTCTTATTGGCGAACTTCATGCCTTGATTTGAATATTTCACATCCATCAACACTTAGCCAATTTTTTATCCACCTTGGGCAGACTTGCTACTTGTTTGAGGAATTTTTCTTATGCATAAAGGGTGGACTTCATGTCAGTTTGTGGATTCTTCACCAAGGGGGCGGACTTTGCTTGAGGTCATGGAATTTCTTCATGTCTTAGGCAGACTTCATGTTTGTTTGAGGATATTCCTTGATGCATAGGGTGGACTTGGCTTGGAAACAAGGAATTCTTCCATGGTTGGAGCGGACTAGGCTTGCAAACAAGGAATTCTTCCATGCATAGGATGGACTTGGGTTGGAAACAAGGAATTCTTCCATGGTTGTGTTGTGTGTTGCACACACTCCCTGTCGTCGACAGGGTTCCCCTCTTTTGGTTTTCAGCCTAGTACGGGTCCGGGTTTGCCCTTGGGACGCCCTAGTACGGGTCCGGGTTCGATCGGGTCCGTGGTACGGGTCCGGTTCGACCTGGGTTCATCCAGGGTTCGAAAAACCCAGGTCAAACCCAGTCGAACCCGGGCGGACCTAGTCGAACCCGGGCGGCTGGGCGGCCCATAAAGTCAAAAAACAAAGCAAATTTTTTTTTTTTTTTCAATTCCGCCTTGTAAAAAGTGAAAATTATAACCTAAAAAACACTTCTAAAACATTTTATTGACACATTTCACCTCATTTGTGTTGCAAACAAAATTTTTATGAGAGCAGGTTGAAGAAAGGTTGAACAAAATTTGGCTTCCAAGATCAAAGAGGAGGAGTTGAAGACTGATTTTAGAAGCTTCAACAAGTGTTGCAGCATCATTTCCATACATTTTCAAGCTTCCATTGGCTGCAAGAGGTAGGTTTTTAAACATTTTTTTCCAACTATTTTTGTTTCACAAATTGTCAAACATGAAACTTGAATTTTTTTTCATTATTTAGTTTTTGTTTTTGAATATGTTTATTTTATTTCTTGCCATAGGAACTAGAATAGCATCTACATCTTCCTCCATTGGCAATGAACAAATAATTGCAAAACAAAGAAATGATCCAAATTCTCCCTTATGGAAATATGTGGACATTATAAAACAACTTCCGGGAGGTGGGGGATTCCGTTGGAAATGCCATGGATGTGATATTGAACGTAATAGTTCATATTATCGGGTGGTAGGCCATTTGTGTGGAATAAAAGGAAGAGACATCAAAAAATGCCTTGGAAAAAATGGTAAACCTATACCAGATGAGATAGTGATGAAATATATTAGGGAGCATGAGGCGGCAGAAGAGAGGGAAGCCCGTAGATTGAACCAAACCGCATCAAAGAAAACAAGGGGAATGCAAGGCCCTTCTAATCCCAGTATTGTAGTAGAAGACCACCCCTTCTTTGCCACAAATGAACCTCAAAGTGAACCACCCTTGACACGTAAAAGAACAAAGGGGCCTTTAGAAACCGCATTCCAAAATGAGAGTAGAGACAATGCTGATCAAGATATAGTAAGGTGCATTTATGCAAATGGGTTGTCATTCAATGTTGTTCGCTCCCCATATTGAAAGCAAATGATAAAAAGTGTTAATGAGGCACCAAGAGGGTATAAGGGCCCCGGTTATGAGAAGGTACGTGGAACATTATTGGAGAAAGAGGTGAAGAGGGTTCAAGATGCATTGAAACCCATAAGGGATTCATGGGTTGAGACAGGTGTAACAATTGTTTCAGATGAGTGGAAAGATGCTAAAAACCATCCCTTGATCAATGTCATAGTGGTGTCCCCTAAAGGGGCAATGTTTTTGAGAGCTGTGGATTGTGAGGGCCAAATAAAAGATGGCCAATTTATTGCAGAAATTCTCATCTCTGCCATTGAGTTTGTGGGACCCTGCAATGTTGTCCAAGTCATAACGGACAATGCAAAAAATTGTAGAGCTGCTGGTTTGTTGGGTGAGCAACACTATGATCACATCTTTTGGACACCTTGTGCAGTACATTCACTCAATCTTATGCTACAAAGGATTGGGCAAAAAATAAATTGGATCAGAGATGTGTATGCAGAGGCTGAGGACATCCAGATGTTCATCACAAACCACCACATGTCTCAAGGGATTTTTAGAACCTATTCGAATTTGGAGCTATTGAAGGTAAGTGAAATAGTAATTTAATTTTACATTTTTTGATTTTTTTGAATTTTCAATGTTAATAATATCATTGTGTAAGCTATATTGTGTATTCTTCTTTAAAGTTTGGCTTTATTTTTTGATCATTTGGCATTAATTTGTGTTATAGGTTGCTGAGACCCGTTTTGCATCAAACACAATCGTCTTAAGACGACTTGTGAAAGTTAGAGTGGCACTATGCAATGTGGTGATCAACACCAATTGGACTGTATGGAAGCAAAGTAGCATTGAGAGGGCAGAAAAAATTAGGGATAGAATATTGAATGAGAAATGGTGGGATCTTGTTACATATCTCCTAAGTATCACTGAGCCCATCATGAGCATGATTCGCTATACTGTAATGTCCCCACTTTGAAATAAAATTCAATAATAAATGATAATAATAAAATTAAAATATTTAAAATTAAATTAAAATATAAAGTAAAATAATTAAATATAATTAAATATGATTAATTAAAAATTAATTAAGTTAATGAAAAGTCAAAAGAAATGAAAGGAAAGGTTGTGACTCCCTCAACAATGAGATATAAAAGGGAGAAGAGAACCTCATTTGAGAGGGGGGAATAATTTGGAAATGAGAAGTGTAGATCTGATTATGAGAGGTTGTGTCCCTTTCAAAGGGCGGAAACAATGAAGAGTTGCACTCTTTCAAAGGGTGCTAATGGTGAAAGGGTGTATCTCTTGCCAAAGGGTATACATGATGAAGAGGTGTGACCTCTCCCTCACATTGAGAGATATAAAGGAAAGGAATCAAAAGCATCTAGTAAGATCACCATGGATCAAATCAGATCAGAACTGTTATTAAGTTACAGGCAGTAACATCCTTGTTCTTGGTGGTATGCATGGGATGTGTTTAATAAGTATGCTTGATATATGAAGCCCGATAATGTTCTTATGCAGAATAAATAGTAATATTAATATGGACTGCAATATGTATGACAGTCATACTTAATTTCATATATATATTCATAATACAAGAAATTAGTATATGTATAGTCTAAAACATGTTATTACTATCAATATTTAAGAAGTGGGGAAGGAGATGTTTCTAATAGGGGACATTACAATTGGTTTGATACTTACATTAAGAACTAGGGATGTTTGATGGACGAATAATTTATTTATGAATATTTAATTGATTGGTTTGCGAAATATCATTGATTTGATGCATGTTAAGGTGGAGTTGTCTCCTAATATATTCAGTCTGAGTCATAAGTATCTTGAAATTGATTAATTATGGCTAAAGCATCCCTAAACCCATAAGGGGACATTACATATACAGACATGGATAGGCCTTGCATAGGTGAGATTTATGATGGCATTGATTCAATGCTTGAAAAAATAAAGGTCACTATAAATGAAAAAGAGAATGATCCTCAGGAGAAATTCTTCAAAGAACTGGAAGTAATTATTGTAGAGAGGTGGAATAAGATGACCACTCCTTTGCACCTTCTTGCCTATGCCTTGACACCTAAGTACTATAGCAATCAGTTTCTTGATAAACCAGGAAGGATTCCACCATGGAGAGATCTAGAAGTATCTGATGGGTACAAGGCAGCATTTCTTAGACTATATCTCGATGATGATTTGCGAGATGTTGTTACAAATGAGTTCATAGAATTCGCAAATGGGAATGGTCTAAGTGTTGATGCACTTCGTCATAGATCCAAGAAAGATGCTCATAGCTGGTGGTACTTCCATGGCACATGCTTCCAACACCTACAACCCCTCGCTATAAAAGTTTTATCACAAGTAAGTTTAATTAATTAAAATTTTAAATTTACAAGTTTTAGTTTATTTATAGTTTACTTTGTCTTCATAGGTTGCTAGTAATTTTATTTTTATTGATGTATAACTTTAATTGTTTACTTTGTCTTCATAGGTTGCTAGTTCATCTGCTTCAGAAAGAAATTGGAGCACATACTCTTTCATCCACTTAGTAAAGCGCAAAAGGCTGCTATCAAAAAGAGCGGAGAATTTAGTATATGTGCATTCCAACCTACATCTTCTTTCACACAAACAACATGACTACACACAAGGGGAAACAAAGATGTGGGATATAGAGCCAGAGCATACTAATTTGGATGGTCCTGCTTCTCAGCTTCTTGCATTGACACTTGATGACTTGGAAATTGAGCCAACTTATAGTGCAAGTGCAAGTGGCATTGGCTCATGTAATGTCAATGTCAATGAGGAGGAGGAGGAGGAGGAGGAGGAGGATGAATTAGATGATCCATTTGATGATTAAACTTTAAGTTTATATTGTTGAAAGTTGAAACAATGATACTTGAATATTTTGTCATTTTGATATTAAACTTGTTTATATGATGCTATTATCAATTATGGTATGATCATGATGCTATGATTACAAGTTTATGTTTGTTTTGTTGTTTATATGATGCTATGTGACATGCATATTTTAATTCATGCTTATAGGCTTCACAAATATCAATATATATATATAAAATTTACATGTTTTTATACTAATGAACCCAAACGAACCCAAAACCCTTTTCAAAATTTTGCTGTACTGGCGTATCGGGTTTTTCGAACCCGAACCGGAACCGGCAACCTAGGTTTTCAACCTTCGTTCTGCTAAGTTTCGAATTTTGATTTTTGTTTGCCGTCCCTCTTGTTGGGATCCAGGAACTGGGGAAGCATTAGCCTTTGCAGTCGTTGAAGAAAGGGCGTGTTTGGATTTTGAGTCGCATCGCCTGAGAGTTCTGCATGCAGAGTCTCACATTTTTTTGAATGCCCAAAATTAGTCCAAGGGAGACCTGGTCATAGCGTAAGCTTGGGAATCTGAAAGGTGATTTAAACGCCTAAGTTTCAAAGCTTTAAAAATATCCTTTTGACCTGATTTTCGCCGTGAAGTAAAAGGCTTAAGTTGAAAACTTTTCAAATATCGCTTCTTGACCGATTATCGCCAAATCTGAGGGAAAAGTTAAAGTTTTGAAAAGCTTGCAAAAAGGCCATATAGCCCAAAATTGCTTGGGTGTTAAAAATGTCTAAGTGAAAACCTTTTCAAAAAGGCCTTATGGCCCAAAAAGACAAGTTAAATAAAGAGTTGGCAAAATCCCTCAGGAGGCTGATTTTTGCCTTGAAGTAAAACGTTCAAGTTGAAACCTTCGCAAAAGTGGTGTTTAGGACGAAAAATCGCCCAAACACTGGAAAACGCAAACTTTAAAAAGTTTTTAAAATACACCTTTAGGCCGATTTTCGCCACCCAAGTGAAGCGTCTAAGTTGAAAACCTTTCAAGTGTGCCTTTTAGGCCAATTTTTGCCAAAAGGGAGCTAAATGCCAATTTCGTAAAATACAAAACCTTTTCAAAGCACCTAAATTTGCCGATTTTTGGGGGTCAAAGGTAAAATGTCAAATAACTAAAAGTTTGCAAAAGCTCGATTTAGGCCGAAATTCGGCGAATAGAGGCAAAATGTCAAAAATTAAAAGTTGAAAACCTTTCAAAAGTGCTTGTTGGGCCGATTTTTCGGGGGCTAAAGGTAAAACACGAAACTTGAAGAAAGTTTGCAAAAGCTCCATTAAGGCCAAAATTCGACGAACAAAGGCAAAATGTCAAATGTTAAAGTTCGCAAAAAGAGCGATAAAGGCCGAAATTCCGCGGAAGAGGTAAAGTGCCTAAGTTTCACAAAGCTTGCAAAAGGGCCAAAAGGGCTGAATTTCGGGGCTCAAGCTAAACATCGAACTGAAAGAAGCTTTTTAAACTATCCATATAGCCCGAATTTCGGCGAACAAAGGTAAAACGTTAAAAGAACAAAGTTTACAAAAGAGGGTTGAAAGCCGAAGTTTGCGAAGTCAAGTAAAACGTCGAAGTTGAAACCTTGCAAAATGGCCCTCCAGGCCGAAGTTTGCAAAGTAACCCAGTGAACCTTTCGATTTCGCCCCCAAACCGGTTTTCGCCAGAATGTTGAAGCGTTAAGCTTTAGCGTTTACAAGAGGACTCTTCACCCCGAAAGTTAGGTCAAATCGCTAAGAAGGAAGGCTTTTCTTAACGCCTCTCTTAGCTGAAAGGAAATCGCGTGAGAGAGGGCGTCTGCTTTTCCTGCAAAAGCGGCCCTTTGCTTGAAATTGAAAGGAGGAGAATCGTCGACTACGCAATTTGCAAAAAAACCTTCCTTTCCCCAAAAATCGCCAAAGATCAGGAAATCGCAAGAGAAGTTAGGAGTTTTCATGATTTGAAATTTGCAAAAACCCTCCAAGCATCGAAGTGGCAAAGTAGAGCCAAGGTGGTGTCTTACAGTTTACATGTGTTTCCTCCAGCTCGAAAATTGGGCAATTTGAGAATCACGTGAGTTGAAGGAAAGGGCATTTCCAAATTTTTTAGAACGACCTTGTAGGCGGAGTTTGCACAAAGCCCTTCTAACCCGAAGTTTGGGAAGATCACAGGATTGACACCTTGTTTGCCAGGTAAGATCGCTTTATCTCCTTTGAAATCATTTAAAATAAATGCAAGACTGGTCAATGTGTTTAAGCAGATATAAAAAATTAATCAAATGGTGAAATTCTGTAGACCACAATTTTCCTTTTGAAAGGCATCAAACAAAGCATTTAAAGAAGAGTCTATCAAGAAAATTAACCCAGGAATGCAAATTTCAGACTTAGGAAATTTTGAACCTCATTTTTGAAAACTGAACTTAAGACTTTGAGTGCAAATTTAGCAATCATTGAACACCCAAGCCTTGAACCGCAGCCAAGTAGAAAATTTTAAACGAAGAGCTTAATAACATTTCATTTCCAAATTAATTAGGCTCTTTTGCTGAGGCATCGTACTTTCTTCAAATTTTAGTTTTCCTGTTATTCCTAACGTGCTAGCATCATCCTCTATTTTGACTAACTTGTTTGTTTCCTTCATCTCGTCTCGTAATCCACGTCCAATTGTGCTAGATAAATGCCTAAATTCGTGGTAGAATCCTCAAAGACGCCTGCTGCAGTCGGAACATCTTGGGTTTCTAAATTAAACATTTCCCGCAAAGGCGAGAAGATGAAGTACCAGTACCAGAGAGGAGGACTGAGGGAGTCAAAAGTCCAGAGCATATGGGAAAACATAGGCGATATTGACTTGGGCCACATAGACACTTAGGACTTCAGAGGCCAGGTATATTCTCCTAATGCCTATGGCAAGCCTAGGCGGATGATGGAAAGTGGTATCGCCCAGGCAGCAGGATTTCCCCCATCAGTGCAGAATTATGAGCTAGTAGTTGAGGCTGCCCAACATTATCAGCCAGAGACCAGATTAGTAGTTCTAGAAAATATGGTGCTAGCTGGCTTCACACCTGAGGCCATTGGCGATGCATTTGACACCCCATTCTCGGATAACTTCATTGCGACAACCATAGATGAAGCACAAGTTGCATATGACATGAACCCTGCTAAATGCAAGACATTGATAAACGAAGAATGGTATAAGGAGAGAAGGCCTTCGAGTATTAGAATCGAGAAAAAGACCCCCAGAAGTGACTTTCACAATGAGCATGGGGATATGGTCACCTTGCTCAGTCGGGTTATGGGACTCCCTCAATCTAAATTTTTTGAAGAGTGGATGTTCTACTTTATAGAGCCGGTCTTCGCCGGGAAATCCAAGTTCGACTGGGCTCAGATCATCAGTGATAATATTCATACATAGCTGGTCGAACTTGAAGAAAAGAAGTGCTTCACCATAACCTCTTACCTAGTTTATATGTTCGCCCGACACTAGCCACTGATAGGATTAATCAAGAAGGGTGAAATCGGGAACGGGCCCAATTAGGTAAAGGTGTATGACTGCTATCCTCAACTATATTACTATGACATAGCTCAGAGGGAAAAGAACAACCTTGCTTATGCAATTGGTCAATATGAGCGTGTCAATGACGCCTTCACAATGCGCCTAGTCAGGTTGATGCAGGGGGGATTGCACATAAGGCTCTCAGAGCAGGCTACCATTTTGGTACAAAAGTACGGCGCTTGGTTTATTCAATTCCCTAGGTTCTCGTACATCCGGATAGCTAGCTTTGAGGGAGCTCCGTTTCGACTTCCACGCTATCCAACAGACAAAGTAATTCTTATGGAAGTTGCAAGGCAAGCACATCCAGCAGGCAGCTTACTCAGAGATAAGAAACAGTCCGGATTCACCTTCCCTATGATTTTGGGTAACCTCGATGTGCATTTCAAGAATTCAGTGCAAGTCGATGAGTCACTTGCCAAGTTAGCATCTTATGGCCTACAGGAACATTTCCCAAGGAAATGTTTTGATCATGACAATTTGGCAAAAAGAGCCTATGGTAGGCGCTATAGAGCAAAGGAATCAATTGAGGACTATTGGAAGAATTGTTTTGATGACTATGAGGTCCGACAGCGTGAATATTCAAGGCTAAGTGTGCAACAGATGCGACTTTATGAATACCGTCAGGTCCCAGATCAAGTGATAGACTCTAGCAATTGCTTGCAGGTTCAGGAGTTTGAGGCAGTAAGGTACCTCTTGCTGGGCATTGATTGGTCTCAAGATCCGATTACTGATTTTGAGGCAGTTATGGCAGCTCCTGGAAGGTACACCGATCATTGGTTACACTAGCAGATTGAGAGACTGACCCATGAAGGAATTCAATTCACATACCATATGATGGACAGTCTCGATTCCTAGTCTTCGGAAGATGAGGGAACCTCAAGTGCACCAAAGAGGTTGAGAAACCCGAAAAGAGGAAGAAAGCCAGAGCTAATAGAGGGACTCGGGTGTCAAAAAGGAATAGAAGGGAAAAGATCCCTATTAGAAGGCCATAAGTCACTTCATCATCCAAGGACCCCAGTTCCGAGGCTGATGTAGTTGAACTTGACTATATACCTGCTTCGCCCTCCCAGAGTGATGTTGATGCATTCGAGGCTAATAATCCTTTGGCACAAGATGAGCTAGATGCAGAGGTAAGGATCATTGGTTCTAGTGAACCTGGAAATCAAGCTGAGGAAGGAGAAATTTTGCCTAATCAAGAGGCTGATATACATGAACTCACCTGGGGGAGTCGGCATGAATTACAACTGAATAGTGCTGGCAAAGATGACACCACCGTTGAAGGAGAACGAAAGGCGGATGAGACCCACGAGCCCGACAGAACTGAAGAGCAACCATCACAAGGGGATACCCAACAGTTGTTCAGTGGTAGGGGAGAACTTAGCTATAAGTAAAGGGCTGGATACTGCATCTGTTCCTTCTATGACAAATCAATTGCAGATATGCAGTGAACCAGCTGAAACCTCTAAGGAGCAGAGTGGAAATTTGGCCATAACATCCGGGCAGACCATACCTCAAGACTGGTTAGTTGCTCGTGCACAGCAGAAGGCAGCCACCAAGCCACCTATTGACTTGGAGGATATTTTCTCTCGCATAGGGGAAACAAAGTCCAAAGGGAAGAAAAAGCCTAAGACCTACTCCCGGATCACCAAGGATGAGCAGAGGAACCGCACCATCCATATTGCTACCCTGCCTGTCGATAAGCCAGCAGATCAAATTGCCTTGGCCGATTATAGCATTACAGTCGTCCCGATGGGGCGAGCCACCAAAGAACAAGAAAGGGAGGAGTTCAAGGACTCCGTGCAGAATATGCTCAGGCAACTTGACGAGATAACTGCTGAGAGAAACATGTACCGAGTTCGTGCTGAGCAGGCCGAGGGGTACATTGATCACCTGCTGAAACCGTTGCATCATGCCCCCGAATCCCATGTTCCCCCATCGGCATTGGTGCAAAGGACTACAACAGAGTTTGAAGGAGTATGGGATACCGCTAAGGCTGTCAAGGAATGGATTCAAGACATTGAGGAAAAGGGAGAGCTGATCATTGAAGATGTAAAGGAAATGGTCCACCATCGAGAGACCATTCTGGTCAAATTGTTCGAGGTAAAGAGGGAATGTCTCAGGGTTCATGAGGTCGTTGGTACAACTCTTCCCCTCATGAGGGCTCTTTTCTGGAGCCATGCGCAGATTCCCATATTATCCGCTATCCTGGATCCCTATGACATCGACGTCTTTAAAGAATGGTACTGGACCGCCACAATGAAGAATGAAACAAAAGATACCATTAATAAAGAGTAGGTGGAATGCGAGGAAATCTTGAAGGACATGAGGGACCTTGGTGGAAGGATCCTCCGATCAATGGTTCTGGGCTGGAAAAATAGTTTGTTTGATGACCTGGTGCAGCCGGACTGGGAGGATAGATTGAGAATGGATAAGGTCACCTACTCCACGGAGGACCTAGAGTTTCCCAGTGGATTGCACATTTTGTGTTTTGAAGCTCATCGGTCCGACTGGAAGGATAGGTTAAAGCATGTAGATCGTCATTTGGAGGGCATGCAATATAAAATACGCCATCCTCCTATGCCTCAGTTCATGGTACTGTTCCAGCTATGCATTAGATTTCAAGACTATGTTCGGGTGGAACGTGCGGTAGGTCGGGACCTCTGGAAGGAATATTTGCATGCCGAGAATGAATTTCTAGAGAAAGGGTCTACAGTAGAAAAGGAAAAAGTACTTTCATAAAATGCAAAATTCTTTTAAAATCTTAAAAAGCACTTTTTGGCCATAAAGTTCATTTCTAATTGCCAAGTCAGTTGTAAATTTTGAGCTCCGTGCATGTGCACTTTTTGAGCCGCTTTTTGGTAGTTATTAATTGCCTTTTTGGGTAGTTATTATTTCTCCTTTGGTGGTTGTTGATATTTTGCCTCCTATTTATGGGCATGGGTACTATGTTGTATTGATGAATCTGGGCCATTCATTTGAGTTTTGAAACTCTATTTAAAGGGGTTGGTTTTCCTTTATTTTGGCAAGAAGTCTAAGATTGTTGCTGGAACTTTGGCGAAATTCATGCAGAATTAATGGAAATTAAAGTTGTCTCATTTCTTTGTGCGTGCATGGTCTCCTTCTTCACCATTTAATATTCTTGTTATGCATTTTTTTTTCAGATAGTATTTTTAGGATAATATTTGATAGAAATCTTGGTGTTCATACCATTAAGGATTGGCTGATTGTCATCCCCCCTGCATGGTTAGTCTGAACCCATTTGTGTGCTTAGTTAGGTTGTTAAACATCAAATGAATGGATGTCAACTTCTGCATTTATGTTTAGTAGCATGAAAGTTCAGCTCCCTTTGAAGATTGCACTAGATTTTACAACATTGTGCTTTATTAGCTGATAATGTTAAATCTGGTTTTTTGAGGTTTCTATCTATCTTCTTGAATATGTTATCTTAGATAAATTAATTAGATATTCTCTATCTCTTTTTCCTTCCCCCTTATCCTTTTTTAATCAAAAAGATACCATACAGTCAAGCTGAGATAGTATCAATCCAAGCAAAATTAGATGATATAGGACTGTTGAACTTTAGGGAACTTGTTCGAAGCCATCCGTCTAACCTTAAGTCCCCTTTGTGTTTCCAGCAAAACACATCAAACCGCTAAGCTATCCTGCAGTCAAGACCTGACAACTGAAATATTGAGGTAATCCCCATTGATCAAATCAGTACAGCATTAGGGATTTCCTTATCTCAAGAGAGGATAGGCTTCTTAGTATTTCTATTCTGCGTTGGCCGGATGGAGTCGTAGCAATGCGATTTTAGACACGTCAACAGGTTGGAGTAGACTTGGTGTGTAAACAAGGAATTCTTCTATGCATAGACGAACTTTCCATGGAACTAAGGATTCTTGGCCCAAACTTCATACTTAGCCATTTTCTTGTGATCTTCCATTAGAATTCCTGACAGTGAACTCTCTTGGCCTGACACTTCTTTTGACTCAGTAACTACCTGTGATCTCGGGAAAAGCAAAAAGCAACTTTCTATTTTTAGAAAAAGTTGAACAAAAAAGCAGGTTCCTAGATTGTCTCTAAAATGCAAAAAATGAAAAAGCAAAAAGCAAAAAAAGCACGTGGGGAATGTTCTTGAATATTCCAAAGATAAAGACTCATTCCGAGCATCTTCCTCTACCAACACTTCTTTGGTTAAAGAAGTTGTCTCATCCACAGATAGGAACATAGCAATAGTTGCAGACAATCTACAAATTGAAATAGTCCAATTTGTGAAAAACCAAATGAAGAACTAGTCCAACAGCAAATTGTTCTTGATAGCCTTGATATTCCAGTGATAGTAATGGAAGAGGAATTGGAGAATATTGAAGTTGATATCTTGGAAGGAGATTTTTAGGAGGGAATGATTTCTGTGCTTGGGGAAATGAAGGGTATGAAAGAAATGGACAAAATGAAGGAAATGAAGAAGGTGATGGCATTGAATAGCCAATGGTATCAGATTTGGTTAATCGAAAGAATGAAAAATAAAGCTTTTATAGAAGTCCAACCAGTGGACGATTCGACAGAGTTCTTAGCCAGATTGAATCGGTCTATTGAAAAGAAGGAAAATAAATATCCCTTAATCCATAGAGATGACATAGGATCTGGTTTAATATAAGTGGCCATTCCAAAAGTTGACAAAACAAAAGAGGACATCACTCCTGAAGATTACGAGCTAATAACTGTGGACTTAGGTCCTACTACAAAGGAACAAGAAGTCCAAGAGTTAGATCATTCAATCAAGGCCATCAAAGAAAGGCTAAGCAAAGAGGAAGAAAAAAAGGACAACCTCAAAGTGGAGAATGAACAATTGAAGGATTATATCCGACATTTGATAAACCTTATTAGAAGAGGAGAGGCAACAATCACTCCACCTTTGGCTCTTCCACAAGAATCAGTTGAGAGCTTTGAAGGAATGAAGATGGCAGCCAAGGAAGCCAGGGAATGGATTGCAGAAGTTGCAAATAAGGCCATCAAATTCGTGGAAGAATTGGCACAGGTATATGGTTGGATCTCTTCATTCATATATAGAATTTAAAGCATAGTTGAGTTCTGCGAAGATTTTCAAACCGTTCAAGAGAAGACAATCCCATGTTTAAAGGTGCTGAAAGAAATCCTTGAACAAGACTTAGTCAATGGAAATGCAATTGATGCTAGGACATTATATGACTTCACCACATGGTATAACACCTTGGTGGCTAGAGGAGAAGTCTTGGAGAAGAAGAAGATTGATGGTGCCAGAATAGAAGAGACAATCAAAGATGTTCAAGATAAGGTATTTGTCATAGTCTCCGATGTGCTTGAGCAAGAAATAGTCCAAGATAAGGACATGGATGTAGAAAACCTGAAATCCATTTTAGAGCAACTTCTTCACTTCTACAAATCCAACCCAGACGCAACATTTTAGAAAGACATCCTCATTTCTGTCCATTGAGGATGGTTTTCGAAAACTAGAAATAGATTGGATAGCCACTTTTGCCACATGTGAAGATGAGATGGACTTGATGGAATACAAAATCGACATTATGCCGAGTGTCCCAATGGAAGAGCTCGACCCCATAGTGACCAGGTTCATTGAATTTGCTGCCAAAGTAAAGGATAAGGGATGCCCACTTCTAGAAGAAAGTTGGATTTAATAGTTTATTTTTTATTGGTCTGTTTTGGATAACTGTTGTAGCTTGTCCTAATTAGGGTTTAATGTTTTAATCTTGGCCATTGATCCTAAGTTGATCCTAGCTCTTCTTTTATTTTGTACTCCGATTTAAGGCTCTTCCCTCTCATTTGTAAAGGGAGAGATTTCAGAGAAATTGTTGTAGTGATACTTCTTAAGTAATAGACATGATTCATTGAAGTTTGGTGAATCTTTGTCCACTCTTGCAAGTTAGTATGGTTTCTTGGCTCTTATTAGAATAGATTTAATTTCCAAATTGATAGATTGAATGAAGGATTTGATAAACATGCTTAATGTGGAGTTGATGTGCTCATACTTTTTATAATTGAATGATTTTCAATTATTTTCCAAAGTTAGCTTGAACAACTAAATGAAAACTTAACTTCTATTACTATATTTGTTGTTCAATATGTTGGTAAATATAAGTGATACAAAGATCTTTTGAATACCTTAGAAGATAGCACCGCTCTTGTTTAGTTGTTGAATTTGGCGAAATGAGAATTGGTTTAAATTCCACTTTTGCAATTTCTCTCTCTAGAGTTCATAGGATTAGCTTAGGATTAGAATTATCTTCCTAAACCCTCACCCTTTTTTTCCTTTTTTTTTAAGTCCTTAGCTTCTTCACCAAGTCCTTAGCTTCTTGTGATAAACTTTGATGAGTACCTCCTTGTAGAGTTATGACAATATACATTAAAAAGGCATTATTTTGCTCTTTTAAAATGAGATTTCTCATGTATATGCAACTGTGGGTAGCAATTGTACACCTTGACTCGATCTTTCTTATTTCCAATTACCCCTTTACATATCAATCCTTTGTACTTATAACTTCTTGCAAGTATATATACAACATATGAACTCATGTAGAAAGATCGAGTATGCTCCAAATTTTTCAATTGCTCATCCAAATTATCACTAATTATTTAACCCACTTATCATCTTTACACCATATGTGATTTCCTCAATGTATCCATGGTTCAAAAATAGAAGCTTGAGGGGTTTCCATGACTCGGTTCAGCAAAAGGACAAGATCTTTGTACTCTTATTTGAAATCAATGTGAAAGAGTTTCTTTGGTATCTGTTGTGCGTTGCACACGCTCCCTGTCGCCGACAGGGTCCCCCTTCCTGTTTTTGAGCCTTTCGCCCTCGCCCTGTTGAGTTTCGTGCAGAGTGTGTCGCGCCCTTACAAAGCGAGCCCGCAACTGGTCCGTGAAGTGATGATGTCAATGAAAAGAGCCGATGAATCCATCAGGCTAGTCTAGCCCTCGGGCACGAATGCCAAGAGTTTGTTCAAAATTGTGAAATCGCCTTGAATAGGCGTAAGGTGATAAGAGATTGGCGAAGCCCGCCAAGCAAAGAGCAGTGCGTCTGAAGGTTGCATGAGGACCCAAAGTTGTCGTTTTTCGCACAAGAGTGATGAGATAGATTGCATAAGGTTTGTCCTTGCGATGTTTATGGGATTTGAATAAAGGATGATTTTCGCCTGCTGGTGAAGGAGCGAATTTCCTGGCACAAATGCCAAGGTTGCAAAACTTGCCCAAGTGCCCAAGCTCGCGCTTCTCGAGGAGAAAGTCTAAATCGCCAACATCGCTCTAGGAGTAAAATTTTGGACTTTCAGGCCAAATTGAGAGAAAACTCCGAATTTGCAAAAGGGGGCTTAAGGTTCGAAAATTCCAAAATGGGCTAAAGGTCCGAAGTATTTTAAAAGTTGCAAAAAGTGATGAATGCTCCGAAATTTGCAAAAGGGGGCTTAAGGTTCGAAAATTCCAAAATGGGCTTAAGGTCCGAAGTATTTTAAAAGTTGCAAAAAGCGATGAATGCTTTGAAATTTGCAAAAGGGGGCTTAAGGTCCGAAAATTCCAAAATGGGCTTAAGGTCTGAAGTATTTTAAAAGTTGCAAAAACGTTTAAGCTTCGAAATCCCATAGAACGCCCAATGGTCTGAAGTCTATTTAAATGGGCCCAAAATCGCGAAAACTCGAATTTGTAAAATATGCTTATGGTCCGAAGTTCGTGAATGCTCTGAAATTCGCCAAAGACGCAAAAATCGTGAAGGACGAATGGCTCCGAAGTTCGTATAGCTTGCAGAAGGCACTTGTGGTCCGAAGTTTATCTAAATGGCAAAGACGTTTAAAAACCCGAGAAAGCAATAGCTCCGAAGTTCGCCCTTAGGGTTAGAAAGCGCAGTTTAAAGTTTGCAAAACAGCGCCATAGCTCTGAAATTCGCCATAAAACTTCAAAACTGCAACGCGTAGGGCAAGTAAGGAATTCGAAGTTGATGAAATCCTCCAGTCCCCCCCTGAAAATCGCTTAGGTCCGAAGTTGGTGTGATAGTGCTCAAGCATTTCATCAAGGAAAACGCAATTGAAATTGGTAAGAAGCCCCTCCATACTGCCGAATTTCGCGTAAAGGGAGGATCATGTCCGATTTTTAAAGGGAGATAGAGCCAATTTTGTGCAATTCACATTCAAGACAAAACCCTGACACAAACCATTCCAAACACTCAAGTTCAGATTACCAATTGCCTGAGGTAAAAATCGCTTAGTCTAAAATGATAAATTCCTTGCAAACAGCAACCACGAAAATTCGAATTAAGGAGATAACTGTTAATCTTCAAAATTTTGTAGAACTATCCATTCGTCTTTACGAAGCAAGTCGGGCAATTTCTCGCCATCCATTCTCATTAGGTAAGTACGCTTTGCCTCTCTTGATCATCTGAAATGCTTATCAATCAAATAGATGTGTTCGTGAAATCTGATTAAAATACTTAAATTTTTGAAATTCGCATCTCTTTCCGCTTGTAAAACGTTGTGCAAAGCAGTCAAAATTAGAATTTGCTCCTAAGATTTAACTAGAAATTGCATTTTCAAACTTAGGAGAATTTATTGAGCTTTGTCCCTTTAAAAAATTAATCCAGAAAGTGTTAAGTGTAAATTCGCGATCAAAAGCTTCATGAATACTTTGGTTCAAATCAATCAAGCTCTTAGCTAGAAATGTTGCTCCATATCCAATCTAAATTTTGAATTAATCCTTGAATGTTGGAGTATTTTCTATCTAACCCGCCTTACTTTTTTGTATCGCCTCGTAATCCGCATCCGACTGTGCAGGATAAATGCCTAAATCGGCAGTAGAATCATCAAAGACGCCTGCTGCAACCGAGACATCGCGAGCACCCAAATTAGATATCCCACGCAAATTTGAAAGGATGAAGTATCAGTATCAAAGAGGAGGATTGAGGGAGTCAAAAGTTCAGAGCGTCTGGGACAATATCGGTGATACCGACCTAGGCCATATTGACATCCAGGACTTCAGGAATCGGGTCTTCTCCCCTAATGCATATGGCAAGCTTAGACAGATGGTGGAAAGTGGCATCGCCCAGGCGGTAGGATTTCCTCCAGCAGTATAGAACTATGAGTTAGTAGTAGATGCTGCCCAACATTATTAGCCAGATTCCAGATTGGTGCTGCTCAAGAATATGACTCCCACCAACTTCACTCCTGAGGCCATTGGCGACGCATTCGACATTCCCTTCCCAAACAATCCCACGACCATGACTATAGATGATGCACAGGGGGCATATGATATGAATCCGGCCCGGTGCAAAGCACCGATCAACGAAGAGTGGTACAAGGAGAGAAGGCTTCCGAGCGCCAGGATTGTGAAAAAGACCCCCAGAAGTGATTTTCATAATGAGCATGGGGATATGGTCACATTACTCAGCCGAGTTATGGGACTTCCTAAATCCAACTACTTTGAAGAGTGGATGTTTTATTTCACAGAGCAAGTCTTCGCTAGGAAGTCTAAGTTTGACTGGGCCCAGATCATAAGCGACAACATCCACACTCAGCTGATTGAGCTTGAAACGAAGAAATACTTCACTATGACCTCTTATTTGGTCTACATGTTCGCCAAGAACCAGCCGCTGCCAAGTTTGATAATGAAAGGTGAAATCGGGAATGGGCCTGGTCAGGTAAAGGTCTATGATTGTTACACACAGCTGCATTACCAAGATATAGCTCAAAGAGAAAAGAGCAGCCCAGCTTATGCAGTTGGCCAATATGAGCGCGTCAATGACGCCTTCACAATGCGCCTGGTCAGGCTAATGCAGGGAGGATTACACATAAGGCTCTCAGAGCAGGCTACTATTCTAGTACAGAGATACGGGGCCTGGTTCATCCAGTTCCCAAGGTTCTCCTATATCCGAATAGCGGGCTTTGATGGTGCCCCTCTCCGACTTCCATGGTACCCAACCGACCAAGTAGTTCTTATGGAGGTCGCAAGGCAGTCACGTCCAGCCGACATCTTACTCAGAGAAAGCAAACAGGCTGGATTCGCGTTCCCACTGATCACAGGCAACTAGGATGTCCACTTGAAGACCCCCACCCTAGCAGAGGAATCCCTCGCAAAGCTGGCCTCTTATGGCCTACAGGACCATTTTCCGAGAAATTATTTCGATCACGATAATCTGGCGAAGAGAGCCTATGCCAGGCGGTACAGAGCAATGGAATCAGTTGAAGACTATTGGAAAAATTGCTCTGATGAGTACGAAGTCCAGAGACGTGAATATTCTAGGCTGAGTGTGCAGCAAATGTGGCTCTTCGAATATCGTCGGGTCCCAGATCAACTCACAGATTCAGGGAATTGCCTTCAAGTCCGAGAATTTGAAGCAATAAGGCATCTTTTGCCAGTTGTTGATTGGTCACAGGACCCGATCACTGATTTTGAGGCAGTCATGGCAGCCCCAGCAAGATACACAGACCAATGGTTACATCAACAGATTGAGAGGCTAATTCATGAGGGAGTCCAGTTCACTTACCACCTAATGGGCAACCTCGATTCTCAGTCTTCTGAAGATGAAGGAACGTCTAGTGCACCCAGAGAAGAAATTGAGAAACCTGCGAAGAGAAAGAAGGCTAAGGCTTGCAGAGGGACTCGGACGTCCAAGAGAACGAGAAGGGAAAAGATTCCTATAAGCAGACCAGAGGTCACTTCGTCGTCAAAGGACCCCAGTTCGTCCGACGATGTAGTGGAATTAGATTAAATACCTGCTTCGCCTTCTCAAAATGACATTAATGTGTTTGGAATTGATAATCCTCCCGCACCCGACATGCTAGAAGCTGAGCTAAGAGCCATTGAATCAACCCAACCGGGTAACCCAATAGAGGAAGGAGAGATTCCATCCATTCAAGGGATCGAAGTGTATGAACCCACCCAACAGAGCCGCCATGAACTGTTGCTCCATAATAAAACCAAAGATGACTCTACCATTGAAGGAGAGCAAAGGGCAGAGGAGACCCGCGAGCTCGAAAGGACTGAAGAGCAACCATCACACGAAGGCGCCAGACAACTGTTCAGTGAAATAGGAGAAAGTTCAACTGCAAGTAAGGAACTTGGCACCTCCCCCACCCCTCCGGTAAAAGAACAGCTGCAAATTTGTGATGAGTCGGCTGAAAACCTCAAAGAACAGAATGCAAACTTAACCATATCATCAGCCCAAACAGTGCCTCAAGAAAGGTTAATTGCTAGAGCCCAGCGCAAGGCCGCCACCAAACCACCTATCGACCTCGAGGACATCTTCTCACGCATAGACCAATCTAAAGCTAAGGGGAAGAAAAAGCCCAAGGCATATTCCAGAATGACTAAAGATGAGCAAAGGAACCGCACCCTTCTCATTGCCAGCCCGCCTACAGATAAGCCAGCAGATCAGATCACACTGACAGATTATAGCATCACGACTGTCCCCATTGGACGAGCCACTAAGGAGCAAGAAAAAGAATAATTCAAGGATTTAGTGCAAAACATACTCAGGCAACTTGAAGAGATAACAACTGAGAAGGATATGTATCGGGCCTGTGCTGAACAGGCCGAATGGTACATTGATAATCTCCTGAGACCATTACACAATGCCTCTGAATCCCACATTCCCCCGACAACATTGGCACAGAGGACCACAATAGAATTTGAAGGAGTACGAGACACCGCAAGGGCCCTCAAGGAATGGATACAAGGCATCAGAAAAAGGGGAGAACGAATCCTTGAGGAAGTGAAGGAAATGGCTCGCCATCGAGAAACCACTTTGGTTAAATTATTAGAGGTAAAGAGGGAATCCCTCCACATCCAGGAAGTGGTTGCCACTACTCTTCCCCTCATGAACGCTCTTTTCTGGACCCATGCACAGATTCCTACATTACCCGCCATCCTTGAGAATGGTACTAGAATGATGTGAAGGAAATGGTACTGGACATCAGCATGAAGAATGATGCGAAGGAAATCATCGATAGAGAACACAATGCATGCGAGGTAATTTTGAAAACCATGCAGGAACTTGGCAAGATAATCTTTCGATCAATGGTTTCGAGATGGGTAAATGACCAATCCGATGAAGTGATACCGCCAGACTGGGAGGAAAGATTGGGAACAAATAAGATCACTTATTCCACTAAGGACCTAGGCTTCGCCGGTCAATTCCACTCGGACATGTTGTGCTTTGAGCGTAATCGTACCAGTTGGCAAGATGGTCTGAAGCAGGTAGACCAATACCTTGAAGGCATGCAATATAAAATTCGCCATCCTCCTATGCCTCCATTCAGTCTGCTTTTCAAATTATGTATCAGGTTCCAAGAGTATGTTCGTGAGGAACGTGCAACAGGTCAAGATCTTTGGCGGGAATATTTGCATGAAGAAAGTCAATTTTTGATAGAAGGATTTGAAGCTGGAAAAGAAAAAGTGCTTTCCTAAAAATGCACTTTTTTCCTTTTGAAATTTTGAAAAGTGCACTTTTGGCCAAAAGGGTCATATTTGACTTTCAAGTCAACTAAAATGTAAAACTTTATGAATGTACCTTTTTGGATAATTTTGGATAAGTTTTAATTATCCTTTTTGGGTAGTTATTAATCATTTTGGGGTGGTTGTTGATATGCCTCCCATTTATGGGTATGGTCAAGCATGCTTTATGGATGAATCTGGGCCACTTGTTTAGATTAGATCTGGGCCATTCATCCAATTTTGGAGCCTATTTAAAGAGGATTGGTTTCCCTCATTTTGTAAGAAGTTCATGGATTGTTGCTGAAGCTCTGGCGAAATTTACACAGGATTAATGCAAAGTTAAGGTTGTTTTCTTTTCATTGTGAGTGCATGGTCTCCTTCTTCACCATTTAAATTATTTTGTTATGTCTTTCATTTTTCTGTAGCATTTTCAAACAAACATCCGACAGAATCCTCACAGTTCACGTCATTGGGGAATGGCTGATTGCCTTTCTCTCTGCATGGTTAATCTGAACCTTTTATATGCTCAAGTTTGGTTATTGAATACTCACTATGAATGTAAAAGTTCTAATGTTGTAGTTGATAACATGGAAATCTTATTTTCCTTTGAAGATTGCACTAGATTTATGTAAACATTGTGCTCAAGTAGCTGGTGATGCTTAGTCTAGTTATTTGGAGGTGTCTGTCTGTTTGCTGAAACTGCTATCTTAGTTAGAATTTACATTTCATGTATCTCTTGAAAAATAAATTGAACGTGATTCAATAATCGGATGATTACATTGAAAGATATACACACGTCTATATAGAGGTTACAAGACGATCTATAATTAGAACATAACGTTAAAGTAAAAGATTAAAGAGTTAAATGCTAAATTAAGTGTGAAAGCTAATTAACTAAAAAGAAAAAGCTAAATGCTAAATAAAGCTTAAAAGCTAATTAACTAAAAAGCTAAATGACCATTAAACAAGGAACTAAATATAGGTGACTAAAATATAGTTAAATATTCTAATACCCTCCCTTAATGGTCATTCTATCTACTAACTACCCTACAGAAGACACTGTAGGTCTTTTTATCACAAATGAAAAGAACACTCTGTTGCAGTGGAGACCCTCCCTGGATCTGAAAAGTGTTAATGACCAAGAATACCAGAATCCATCCAACCTAACGTTGGGTAACCAAACTAAAAACTGAAACCATGTTTTTGAGGAAAAAATCGTGAAAACCCTCCCATGATTTTTTGTGGCAAAAATCAGAAAATCGATAGACAATTTTTCAGGAAAAAATCGTGAAAACCCTGGGACCTGTAAGACGAGGTCTGGTCTAAATCAATCTGATCAAGGCAATGATATTCAGATATAATGAACATGCACTGTTTCCAAGTGTTGTGGTAGCTGTTGAACTTCTGACTATGTTCCAACATGATGTTGGTCACAGATGCCATCACAAAAATGGAGGTTGAACGAGGTCAACCTAGTGAAAGCATGAGACAAAAGAATCTGATTCAAAAATCAAAATAGAAGCTGCTGAAAAAAATGAAACCTTGGAAAAGAATTCTGGCACGAATTCCAAGGAACAAATTTCGAGGTTTGGAAGAAACCCATAAATTAAAATTTTCTGCACACTTAAAACAGCATAAATGGTGCCCAAAAAACAACAAAAATCCCAACGTCCACAGAAATAGTAGAAATTGTGAACTTTTTTTAAATTCCAAGGCAAATTTGCTGGCACAAAATTCGAGGCATGGAAAACGAGGCACCCAAAAAAATTTGAGACCAACCTAGAAAAGCTCTCGAAAAACAGAATACGGATTCGACAACTCAAAAATTGGGGCACGAAAAATGATGCACCCAGAAAAATCTGACGACGACCCAGTTGAGGTCTCGAAAAACCCACCAAGAATTTGCAAGCAAAACAAAATTTCGACTTGAACTGAAGGGTCAAAACCCTAGTAGAAAATTGCAGAAACCCTAGGTAAATTTTCAATCTGCAAAAAAAACTCGAGGTTGCAGGCTCGAAAATCTGCAGAACCCTAAAAAAAACATGGACTGCTGCCCAGCACAAAGAAATTCGCCCACGAACCAGAAGCCCTCAAAAAGCCTTCTAAAAAGCAAAATCGTTTTTTTATAAAAGAACAATAAAAAAAAATCTGGAAAATATTCCAGAAAGAAGGGCATGAATTTTTATTAAAAAATTCGCCAAACTTTAAAGAATCCCATTGACCCGCTCTGATACCATGAAAAATAAATTGAATGTGATTCAATAATCGGATGATTACATTGAAAGATATATACACGTATATATAGAAGTTACAAGATGATGTTCTATAATTAGAACATAACGTTAAAGTAAAAGATTAAAGAGTTAAACGCGAAATTAAGTGTGAAAGCTAATTAACTAAAAAGAGAAAGCTAAATGCTAAATAAAGCTTAAAAGCTAATTAACTAAAAAGCTAAATGACCATGAAACAAGGAACTAAATATAGGTGATTAAAATATAATTAAATATTCTAATATCTCTCTCTCCCTATCCTTCCCTCCTTTTTCCCCCTTTTTATCAAGAGAATCCGCAGTCCCACTAAAAACAGTATCAACTTAATCGAAATCATTTGATAAGAAAGATCATAAAGATTCTAGGGAACTTATCTATAAATCGCCTATCTCACCATAAGTCTCTCTTGTGTTTCTAGCATAAACACATCAAACCATTGAGAAATCCTGCAGTCAAGACCTGACAAACGATACCTTGAGGTTATCCCCTTTGATCAAACGTAAAAAAACAGCACTAGGGATTTCCTTATCTCAAGAGAGGATAGGATACTCAGCTGGTTATTCTATTTTGTGTTGGCCGTATGGAGTTTGCAGCAATGCGATTCCAGACACGTCAACAGTATCCTAGAGTAGTGATTCCTTGGCTTTTCCAACCACTGGCTATTAATTATCTCTGCACAAGATTCGGTCTTTGCATCATAAATCTCCATTGCATCATCTTTTGATTTTTTAAACTATAGAATGATGATCAGGGATTCCAAATGCTTCTTTGATTGCTACTTCTCCAAGATATTCTAATACTCTTCCATTGGGAGCTTGTATTTGCCTTTTTTGAGGGTTGTAATATTTGGTGCGCTCCACCATCAGCTCATTGCACAATACCGCAGGGGGAAAACCAGCTGCTTGTACAATTCCATTATGCATCATCTTCCTTGCTATTGTGGATGGTAAGCATCCATCAATTCCATACATCCACTTCTTGAAGTCTCCAATGTCTACATGTCCAAGGTTGGTGTCTCCAACCTTCTTCCATTTTGAACTGATTTTGGACTCAGGCAACACTCCCTTGTAGTCATACTTCATTTGAGCCTTTCGTGAGATACCTACCGGAGTTGACATCTACCCCTGAAAATTAAAACACCTCAAATTACAAGGATGAAAATATGCAAAGACAACTTGGAAACATGTCAATGTAAGATGTGACTACTTTGAAATGATAAGAACTTAGATGGATTCACACAACTAGGACTCATGGAAATGGAACTTCACAAGTTTTGCCAATAAAATCACAAGAAAATGATTAACATTTTAATCCAAAAATCAGAAAATGAAGATAAATCTGTTTTAAAATTCTGATTTATTTTGCCTTTGAAGATTCTTCTCTTATTCTTAGAACACATATCCTATTGATCACAAAACTGGACTTGATGATGACAATGCAAGCACAATTTTGACAAAGTTGTGGACAAAATTCGCTTCAGACTAGGTCAATTAGCCCCTGGAAACTCAATTTACTTAGGTTTGATTTTGGTGAATCAGAACTGAGTCTGGACAAATTCGCCTAAGTCTGGCCTGCAAATGGATAAAGGCAGTCCTCAAATTCACCTTAAATCTGTCTCTAACAAATTCACACTTAACCTGATTGCAAATTTGCTCAATGAAATGAGAAAATTTGCTTGACACCTGCTGGTTTGGGATAAATTCGCTCTGCTCTGCTGGACGATTTCGCTTTGAATTGAATTGAAGCAAATTATTTTTTGAATGAGAAATATAACTTGCAACTCACCCCTTTATAGGCATTGATGCTAAGAGACACAACCCTTCACCTATAGACCGACTTTGCAACTTCTTTCTTTCAAATTAAAATGTCTTATATACCAAGTAGGCCAACCCTCAGGTTGGCAGACTTTAGGAGATTTTAACATTCATGCAATGGTGGAGTTTATGAAAGTTCAACAATTTCTCACACCAATAATGGCTGAGTTTAACCAAATTAAGCATTTTTTCCCCATTATCAGTGGTGGACTTTGTAGAAGTTTTGCAATTTTTGACTGCAATAGTGGTGGGTTTTTTGAAAGTTTAACATTTTCTATGGTAGACTTTACAGAAGTTTGACATTTTTTCCCCTTTAGGAATGGCTGAATTTGATCAAGTTTTGCAAATTTTGGTGCAGAAATTTACCTTGCAACAACAATTTTGTCTCCAAAATGATGGACTTAAGGAAAGGTTTTATAAATTTTCTCACCAAAATGGCAGACTTGGGATCAGTTTTGCATTCTTCACACTTGAATGGGGAAGTTAGATCAAGTTTGATATTCTGTCTCACCTTTATGGATGGCAGACCTTGTGAAATTTCCTAACCCTAACTAAGCGATCAATGCAAACAGCTAGTTAGCTATTCATGCTATGCCTCTTTCACCGTCAGTGATTGCCTTTGATTCCACCGCAATCGTATGTTCATGTAGTGGTTGTCATTGTATAAAGACACATGTAAACTTTTCTAACCTGCACAAGTATGGATCTAGCAAGAAGAGAAGAGCAAAACTTGCAGAAGAAAAATTAGAAGAACAAATGAAAGCAATAAAACCATTTTTATTATTACAAATCTATATGATCACAAATGATATAAAGATCACAGGAGCAGAAATTATGCATGAGATGCATGGAATTTCTGAAGATGTAGATCAGGTAAACTGAAATAATGAGGTAGATTGAGTTTAAAACTCTTTAGTTAGCTTACAATCACAATGCATATGCAACGGCTGTTCTCCATAAATCATGGGCAGAATAGAAAGTTAACTGTGTGCTAACACTCCCCCTTAAGTCTAACTAAGGAGAGATATGGGTCCAGGCAACAAAGCCTGATCAGAAACCCAATTGCAAAGAAGAAAGGAGAAAATGCAATTGAGAAAAACTCCTAACCATTTATTCAAACTAAAGAAGAAAGCTGCAATTGTCGATGAAGAAGAAGAATTGCAAATGAATCCACACTGCAACAGGATTGTATCAGAATCATAGAAACCACTGCATGAGTACCTCTGGGATACTTTGAAAATCAGTTGTACATATTCTGCATTGCTCACATGGATGAACAGACAGGTACACGATCTCTGAATAGAGAAACTGATCATCTGAAGACAGGAAGATATGAATTTGTAGAAATGTGCTCCAAGTTGAAGAACTTCAAAATGTCCTCCGATTAGGATGATGCCATTGTTTATCCATTGCTCAATAATGTCCAACTAGAAAGAAACTTTGGAAGCACATGAGGATGCGACTCTGGAATCTCATGTAGTCAGAACCCTACTAGAAAGAATCTCTAGGAGCAAACAAAGTTGCAACATTGGAATCTCATGTAGACAGGAATTAGAACAAAAGAACATTTTTGGCTGTCAATTGGAGGAAGAGTGCATAGCAACTTTAATCTTCTATTTATTCAAGAAACTTATTAAAAGAAACCTATGCCAAATGCATTAAGCAAAACCCCCATAACTTTCTAAAGTTCATTTTTTTTTTTTTTAACAAAGCCCCAAATTTTCCAGATCTTTGTCATGCAATGCTTGCAAAGCACCTACAAGTTTTAAAGAATCAGAATAGGAAAAAAAAGCAAGGAGCATGCAAAAATTAAGGGAAGAATATGCATGCATCTAGAAACAGAGGTCTACGTCAGCTTACATGGTGATGGTAATCTTCATAAATCTGCCAACAAATAATTGTTGTGCTCCATCCTTCTAGCTTTAGGCTCTGATACCATGTAAACTTTTCTAACCTGCACAAGTATGGATCTATCAAGAAGAGAAGAGCAAAACTTGCAGAAGAAAAATCAGAAGAACAAATGAAAGCAATAAAACCATTTTTTATTATTACAAATCTATATGATTACAAATGATATATAGATCATGGGAGCAGAAATTATGCATGAGATACATGGAATTTCTGAAGATGTAGATTAGGTAAACTGAAATAATGAGGTAGATTGAGTTTAAAACTCTTTAGTTAGCTTACAATCACAATGCATATGTAATGCCTGTTCTCCATAAATCATGGGCAGAACAAAAAGTTAACTGTGCGCTAACAAGTTTTGTATTCTTCACACTTGAATGGGGAAGTTAGATCAAGTTTGACATTCTGTTTCACCTTTATGGATGGCAGACCTTGTGAAATTTCCACATTTTCCACTCCAAAAAGTGATGAACTTTGCAACATTTCTGCATTTTATTGACTTAGAATGGCGGACTTAAGATAGGTTTCAACGTTTTGTCCCACTAAAGTGGCGACTTGGGTGAAAGTCAGCATTGTTATTGACTTAGTGCAAAATTTTGATGCAAAATGCAAATTTGAAGGTCTCAATGACTGGCAGAGTTGTAAGGAAGTCCTACATTTTGATGAACATTTACCTTGCTTTACCTTAGTGTGAAATTTTTAGGTTGCTCGACACTTAGACAAGAAAAGGAACATTTTGCAAGCCTTGCAACATTCATTCAACAATCTTGAATACAATCCTCATAATCAAATCTAACTCTTGTGAATTGCAAAATCCACGTTTTAACCTATTGGGGGATTCATGAGGAGAAGCAACAATTCCTAGTGGAAATTCAACCCCATACAACATTTTGCCATGAAATGCAACATTTTCAGATTTCCCTTGGCAACATTTTCAAAACTTAACGAATTTGACATTTTTGACAATTTTTATTGTTTATCTTGACAATTGTTTTGCACTTTTACAAGAAATCAACAATATTGACAACATTTCACAAAATTGTCAATATTGTGCATTTCGCTTCCACCTCACAATCTTAATACTCAGTCATGAATGTTTACTCAGATTGTAGACAAATCAAATTTTGAGAGTGAATTATGCCTCTAGAGATCAAAACTATTGCCAGACCAACTAAAACCCTAGAAAACAACTAGACACCTAAGGAAAAGAAGGGGGCCCCCATTTGCAATGGGGCGATGTGTGAAAAGGTCACAAGAAGTAGTAAATATAAATCAGTACAACACACCATCTTTTATACAATATAAGTTCTAGAAAGATTGTGTATTTTGAAAATCTCTCATCACTATGAGATAAGTTGAAAATGGATTGGCTCATAAAGTACAATTGCTGAGATCATTTCTCTCACTAATCTCTTTAGTCACAAGTTGCTGAGATTCAATTGAATTTTTTGTGTTGGTTTCATATTTTATGAATTGTATTTACTATTTATAAGTATTTTTCTGTACATGGATATCCAATTATTTTTGTATAACCCATTTCTTATTATCCTTGGCTGTTTAAGATGTAAGGATAGTTGACCAACATATATGCTTAATCATTCTCTGAATAGAAAAGATGACATTTAGTTGATTTCCCAAGTCCATGCTTGTTAGAACAGAATTAATATTACCGTGTTTTTTTTTTGTAATAACAAGTGGTAGTGCATCGTGTTGAAGCTTTGTAGGTCACTTGTTCCATAGAGAGTGACTCCTTGCAAATAATGTGCTTTAGGGTTAACTTTGGAATTGGGAAAAGGTTTACCATGATAAATAGATTTTATTACATTTCACTACAAAGGTAGATGCATGCCAACAGAGGGTCCATGTGGGAAAAATGGTACATAAAGGCTGACTTGTAGTACATTTTTGTTGCCTAGGCAGGGGTAAATATCTATCAGTTGCTTTCTTGTGGTGGGATCCATCATTCATTATTAAAATATTCGTTGTTATGATATATTAAACAATGGAGATGAAGTTTCCTTATATAGAAAAGTACAAGACAATGTATCTAAAAGAAACAATCATAAACCGAAGCCAAAATAGAAACTACTTGAAGATGACTAAGATGACCATTAAAGAAACATTACATATTCTAATACCCTCCCTTAATGGTCATCGTTCTAACTACTGAGGTAAAAACAGAGAAGGTTGCCCCCTTCTTGTCAGAACGCTCTGCGAGAAGAGCTTGCCACGGACCCTCCCAGAATTTGTAGAACTTGTGGATATCTCCACAAATAAAAAATCATCACATATCGTCCAACCTGATGTTGGGTAACAAAGCTGTCCCTCCCTGTAGCCAAAGACACTGAGAACAACCACATAAACCAAAATCACGATTTTGAGAAAAAATCGGCAAACCCTCAACAAACTTTTGCAGATGAGCACAACACCCCAAACAGATTGCAAGAAGCCGTCAAACCCTGAAACTGAAGTTTACAAAACATTGTTTTTTTCTTGGAAAACCCTAAGACAGGAACACTTGTACCCATGATTTTTGAGGATAAAAGCAGGCAAAAATCAGAATCTTCCGTGAACATTGTGGATTGTAGATGACCAAACATGATTTTTGAGGTGAATAATGGATCAAAACCCAAGACACAAAATCCGAGACATGGATCAAAATACAAAACTTTGTTTTTTAGGAAAAATGGTAAAACCCAACATAATTTTTTAAGGATAAAAATCTATGTTACCTCGAGTTTCCGGGACAGGGACGACAGGGGACGGCGGGACGCGTTTCCGGGACGGCAAATTTTTTTGCCAAATTTGGGGATGGCGGGGGGACAACAAAGGGGACGGCTATATAAAATATAGGGAAAATTAAATTATATAGGAAAGTTCTAAATGTTCATATGAAAACATGGATAAAGCATGCATATATACATTATATTCATATGAAACATGGATATAGCATGTGTATGATACTATGAAAACATTTTAGAATGTAAATTTTGAACATACAACATTGTCAATACTCGATATGCAATTATGCATTCGTAATTCATAATTTCACTTCATTCACATTGTCTATATGCATATCATAATAGATATTAAAGAAATAACATACCAAATATCAAAATGCCCAAAGGCTACACTGCTGCCATATAGTTTCATTGTCAATTACGATATGAAAATCAAAATAGTACTAATGAATTAATATTTTATTATTTTGATTTCATATTTATTAATTTTAAATTTTTAAATGTTTAACAATTAATTTAACAATTTAATATTTTCTATTTATAATAGGAATTAATTTAAAGGTTTGATATGAATTAAATTTTAATAAATTTAAAATTTAATTAATGTCGCCTTTTAAATTTTTTAATAACAATTTGAATTAATAGGGGCCCATATTAGAAAATTAAAAAAAATAACATTGAAAATATGACATTTTAAATTTTTTTAATAGTCTTAGATGTGGGGGACGTCTCGCTGTCCCCGAGACGGATTGGGGAAGTCCTAGCCGTCCCCAGCTGTCCCCAGTAGTCCCCGTGACGTATGAACGTCCCCCATAGCTAGGGTAGACGTCCCCCCGTATCAAGGACGTCCCCTTTAAATTCTTGGCAATTTGGGGACGGGGGGGAACGTCCCTTGGCCATCCCCAAGTCTCCGAAACGTTCCTGGGATTGGGATGGGGGTTTTCAGGCCGGGGATGCGTCCCTGGGTTACATAGATACAAATTATAAAACCCTCCTAGAATTTGTAAGGGAAAAAATTTATTAACCCATCAGAAATTTTTGAGGTGAAATTATTAAAACCCACAATATTAATTTTTTTTAATGGGAAAAAAAATTAAAAAGCCCCTTCCAACTCAAACCGCATCCACGAACCCTAGTTGTAGCCACCATCATGCAGTAAAGAAAAAGACATCTCACACAAACACCACATCGCAGGTTAAAAACTGTAGCCGAGGTTAGAAAACATTGTTGTTGCGAAAATCATTGTCGACACTAAAAATCTGTTGCCGGGGATAATCATTATGTTATGTTGTCATATTATGTTTATGTTGTCGTTGGTAATAATGAGTTACAACAGTCAGTTAGTTAGTCGTCCCGAAGGGCAGTTGGATGCGATGGTTGGTCGCACCCCTTCGAGTATTATATATTGCATACCGTTCCTTCTTAGTATCATGATAGTCGTATCTGGGTTTAATGTTATAAGCACTTGATGTACATGGATTGTTGAATTAATACAGAGACTGGTTATTTAATATATTTCCTTTATGTTCTGTGCATTTACTTTCTGCATTTAATTGTTTACCCGTATGTGGCAAACATTTGGCACCGTTGCCTAGACATACTCAGGAAAGGAAGGAGCGGATGGCGTACGGACACGATGGGCCTACCCGTCAGTGAGATTAACCTAGAGGCCGACAATGCGCAAACAGAACAATCGTCGTTGGGACGCAGAGCATGATGGCAAGAGGCGAAGGGGAAATTGAACCCTGTAATAGTCCCGACACAATGTTGATATAAATTGTGGCCGAAAGGGAAAATAATAATTTTCTTTTTTTTTTGTGTACATGGTGTGTGCTTGCTATGTACGGAAGTGATTTATGCCAAATATACTAAATAAGGACAAAAATAAAAAGATACAAAGTGATGAATGGGAAGTGGCACAAAGAGCGTTGAATCTCAGACAACAAATAGAATGAAGGCGTAGGCTAAGGCAGCTTGCCGAGGGACGAACGGACGAGGGGTTGCTCGAAGGGAACCCAGGAGGTGTCACGGAGGTTGCGGAGGCAGAGATAGATGGAGAGAATTACACTCTCTACACTGTCGTAGGGTTGCTCGAAGGGAACCTAGGAGTCACAGAGGGTGCCGAAGGAGAACTCTATAGTTCGCCAGAATACCACCGTAGGGTAAGAAGTCGTGAAGAGTTGGTGGAACAAACAAGGCGAAGTCTAAACCTGATTGACGCTACCAGAGACCTACTAAAGAACTTGTCCATTTCGGAGGACAACCGGAGGGAGACGACCGAAGGTGACGGTATGGCCGACGGTGCCAAGGGAGCACAAGGGTACCGTATAGGAGGCAATTTGTTCGGTTTGGGGTCAACAACCTTCTCCGGAGGACCCACGAGTGGAGGGTCAGGTGCAGGAGGCGGAGGCGGAGGATCACCACGTACAAGCACACAAGGCACCAGAGGAGCGAGACCCAGCGGTGGGATGGCAAGTAAGCAGAAGTTGCCGAAGTTCAACGGCGACGGGAAGGAAGATCCCATCCACCATTGTCGCACTTGCGAAACCATATGGTCAGCAAACGGTGTTACCGACCAGGACGAGTGGGTAACACAATTTCCAGCAACCTTAAGGGGAGTGGCCATCGACTGGTACTCCGATACGGATAAGGCCAAAGTCGGCACATGGCCCAACCTGAAGGAGTTTGGGATAGAGTTTCGTCTCCTCAGAGATGACAATGAAATAGTAGCTGAAATCTATGGCACAAAGCAGAACAAGAACGAGACCGTCCGAGCCTATAGTCGGCGGCTCAAGGAATTGTTGGGGAAAATGGAGAGTCAACTAGTGAATGGGTTGAAAAAGAGATGGTTCGTGGAGGGACTGAAACACTCCATCCGGAAGAAGATGAAAATTGTTCCACCAACCTCATACGAAGATGCATATAATAGAGCGATGGATCTCGAGAGCGAGACCAAGACATCCAGGAAGAAAAAGAAGAAGGATAGCTCGTTCGAGGATGATGACTCTTCCGAGGGAAGCAGCAACGATGGCGAGTCCGGCAAAAAGGTGCAAGCCCTACAGAAGGACATGCTGAGGATGATGAAAGAGCTGAAGGTAGGTCCGAGCAAGACCGATGAAGGGGAGCTTTGGTGCACGGAATGTAAGACGGACGGCCACACGAAAGGCTTCTGCCAAAAGAAGGCCTATTGTGATATATGCCAGTTGATGGGGCATCCCACTAGGGAATGCCCTTACAACATGAAAACACGAAACAAACAAGTATTGCTTATGCAGGAACAACCAACTACATTGGGCAGTACTGGCAGCTCCCAGGCGAACAACAATATAACATCGGGAGGCTACCGAGATAACCGGTTGGGAGGACGAAACAACACAACATAATGATTATTCCTGGCAACATCGGACCCCGTGCGGTGGAACCACCGTACAATGGACCACTGACGACGGAGGCGATGGTGGAATACCACCGTATGGTTGATTGTCACTTGCGTTGGGCGTGCAGAAGGAGGCCCGTACGGTGTGTATGGTGGACGGTTGGTCGTGTATGAGACCCGTACGGTGTGTATGGTAGACGGTTGGTCGTGTATTCCATATGGGGTGATCCGTACGATGGAGGGGTGTTGACCGCACGGGAAGGTGGCCATACGATTGGAGGTGTCAATGTGGTTGTTAGTCGTACGGGGCGGTTGTATGGATGGGGTGCCATCGGGGACATTATAATGAAAAAAACAAAAAAAACGACGATTAGATTGAAAACTCATTCGATGGAGTCTTGAGCCAGGACATTGGAAAATTAGAGTGGAGAAGAAGGTTTTTGGTATCTTAAAATATCACAAAACTGATGTTTGCCATGCGTTGCCCCTCGACCCCGCTAGGGTGTTGCCCTAAACCCCTAGTTTATTTTTGAACTACAATACACTTTTTGGAGTTGGGCGAAGGGCATCCGAGAAGTCACGGTAAGTGTTTGGGTTGTTCCGTACTGTGAGAAAGAAGCCTGAAGCGAAGTAGTGGCAGGGAAGCCATAAGCCGTAGAGGGAGACGGATTTGGAGGTTGTGAACAAACCGAGTTTGAGGGAAGGCATTGTAGGCACGCGAAGTCATACAGCACCAGGGAGTTATTCAGTTCAATTATCAACCTTTGGGGAGTGTGATGGAGGATTTGAGACGTCTCCTAGCCTTTGTGCCTGAAGGGTGTGGCCCCTTCCCGGCATGAATGGTACGCTTTGAGGAACTCGGAGTATGTCTCGGTTGGACGAGAGGTTGCCTTGGTGGATGCACAGAGGGCTTGGGAGGAGCTGACCACCAGGTTGGAGGCAGGAGTAGCGTGAGACTTAGCTCAGCGTACCTAGGAGTTGGATGCTGAGAGGGTAGCGCAGGGGGCTATTGAGGACAAATTGGCTAGGGAGATAGTATCATTTGAGTAGCAGTTGGTGGAGGCTGAGACTGAAAAGCATGTTTTGCAGACAAGTTTGGTTTAGGCACAGGAGGATTGTGATGTCAAAGGAAGCACTAATGGTGAAATCCGCACTTGAGCATCGGATGGTAGTAGAAAAAGGTTTTCAGGCAAGGACGTAGCAGGTGTATGAGTTCCACGCTCGACTAGCGTTCGCAGTTCCTGCAGTTCTCTACCTTGGTTTTGTTTAATGTCATCTCTATTTTGTATTAAGTCATTCGAAGATGACTTCTTTTCTTGGGGGGGATGATGTTGTCGGGAATAATCATTATGTTATGTTGTTGTCGGTAATAATGAGTTACGACAATCAGTTAGTTAGTCATCCCGAAGGGCAGTTGGACGCGACGGTTGGTCGCATCCCTTCGAGTATTATATATTGCATACCGCTCCTTCTTAGTATCATGATAGTCGTATCTGGGTTTAATGTTATAAGCACTTGATGTACATGGACTGTTGAATTAATACAGAGACTGGTTATTTAATATATTTCCATTATGTTCTGTGCATTTACTTTCTGCATTTAATTGTTTTCCCGTATGTGCAAACAAAATCCGCATGTGAGTAGAGGCTTAGAGCTGTTGCAAAGAACAAAGAGGCCTGAAAAAAAGGAGTTGCATGGGCTCGTCGTGTGAGAAAAAGAAAACCTTTTGTAGAATTGCGCCCTGAACACGACACGACTTACATGAAAATCCATGAAAAAAACAACGCCGAAATCACGTGCAAACAAAAAATGCGTAGGAAAACAGCATGAACATGTGCCCACGGAAGACCCAGATGCAGAGACACCAAAAGAATGAACAAACGCGGGCACGGGTTTGCTGAAAAAAACTGATGTGATCTTCACATGCATCCTTCACACAGAAAAACCCTCGAAAAATGCAGACCGATTATCAACTCAAAAAAATCTGCGATTTTCAGTAGATAAAAACCCACGGATTTACTTTTAAACTTCTAAAATTTTAGATGCAGGAATTTTTTTTTCGATCTGTAACCCTCCCAAAATCCTGAGTCCTCTCATGAGCGAGTCAGACCGAGCCCCGCTTTGATACCATATTAAAATATTCGATGTTATGATATATTAAACAATGGAGAGGAATTCTCCTTATATAGAAAAGTACAAGATGATGTTTCTAAAAGAAACAATCGTAAACTAAAGCCAAAATAGAAACTACCTAAAGACGACTAAGATGACCATTAAAGAAACATTACAATATTCTAATATTCATCAGAAATAAATTTTATTTTTATGCAGAGAGAGGGATAAAGAGCAACTAAAGAAAGAGCACTGAGGGAGGGTCTGAAAGAGGAAGCATTGATGTCAATTTGTTTCTTCTTTTGTATTCTTTTTTTTGTCATGTTAAAATGCCTATAATAAACAGTTGTTATGAAAAAACTTAAATGTATTGCCTTTTCTGTTTGTGTCTCATGATTGGTCGCTGTTTCATTTCTTTGAATATCAACTTCTTAGAAATCATTTCTTACTGAAGTTATATCTTTCGTCTTGTTGCAGATTGGATGGCCAACATCATTGCCAACAAATGAGAAAGAATCATTTTTAAAAAATGTTTTGCAGGAAAAGGTATTAGTATTTGACATACCCTTCAATGTACAACCACAATTGAGCGCCATATTTTCTTCAACTTTGTGCAATATTTTTGAAATTATTGGCTCCATGAACTCAACTAAACAAGAATTCATTTTTCTTTTGTGGTATTTCAATGTTTATTTTTAACCAAATATTGATTCCATTGTGTCTAATGAAGTGCAGTTACAGACATACTTTAGAAAACGTAACAAAATGAGACATAATAGCTTTTCATTTCATACCTAGCATGGAGAGAACATGCCGATGATTGATAAATTATATTAATATGTTGCAGCTGTGTTTAGAGGAAGGTTTATAGTTAGACTGTAGCTTGAATATGTTATCAACAGATGGATATCTTCACTGAACTGGTCCAAATTCCTTTAAAATTTGCAAGACAATAATGAAATGCATTTCTACTATTCTATAGATTACTGCTTTTTTAGTGTCAGATTTTTTTCTTGGTGGTTGTAGTTTAATTTTATTGAACAACTATTGGGCATAATTATTGAAAAATATGTTTGAATTGCTGCAGACAGAATTAATTCACATAGCAATTATTGAAAGTAATTTTAAACTTGATTGTGTATCTGATTGGAACATTTGAAGGTTGGAAAATAGGTTGGATTTTAAACAAGCATTTAGGGTCAAACTTATCCTCTTGCAAGATGCTTTTCTTCCATTTGATTCTCTTTATATTGATGGAAAAACTTTATTATAAATGGTAAACTAATGGAATCTTGATGGATGGCAGAGTTGTGCTTTGGAAGATTATGTTAAATCCAGTAGCCTGTCATTGCGACCAGCAATTGAGAAGTAAGTTTGAATGAATTTTCTTTTCATTTAGTCTGAATATGCAATCTGAAATTTTATTTTAATTCAGCTTTTGTTTACTTAACTATAGCTGTCTTCTCTTTTCCCCTTTTCCTATTTGGTGGGTGTGATGCTTTGATTTTAAAATATGAGAATGTCTAGGTCTTTCTTGTAAGTTCGTTGATGCGGTGGGTCACTTGAAAATTAAAATTAGGTTTCATGTTCTTGAGTTATTGTAAAAGTTAGGTGTGCTCTTTGTTTTGTAAGAGGGTTGTGGATCTTCATTTTAGGGCTCCTTATGTGAAAGAAAAAAATTGAATTAATGTCCACAAATGACCGAGGAGTTCAATAGGTGTTAGAAGTTGCAATAATAAAATTTTACTTGGATAAAGAAGAGCCCTAAGGGTAAAAAAAGTAACCATTGAAAGCAATGCAAACACCAATAAGAGAAGGTGAAGTCAAAATAGGGAAACACTAGCCATATGGTATAAGTGACTGCTTCATCCATATTTTTTTGACTATGTGTAACAGTATTTTATAAATGGTAATATAGACATTTATCATGAAAAATAATAAATAGTAATTGCTATGTGAGGATGTTAAGGAAATAAAGAGCCTATGAAAAGTAAAATCAATGTTGAAGACTAACAATGACACGTATGACTTAGGGGTTGGAGAATACAAGCTAGCAATACATCTACCCTTGTCAAATCTAGTTAGTTGCACGTTAGATTGGGGAATTTGGTTGCTAAATGATTGGGGGCTTCGTTTACTAAAGGCCCTCAAGTTGGTAGCTCATAGAAGTTAGATGAGTGTGTCAATGAAATGACCTGGATAATTGAGCACATCAATGGTTTTGATCTTCAATTGGAAATACTTGAAGTTGGTTGGGCGCACAAATGATCATCAAACCCAATAATAGAGGACTCCCCTTATGAATGAGGGAGAATGCTTTTAGGCTCTCTTGTTTGATAGATTGAGGAAGGAAATGAGGACTAGGGATTATCTGAATAGATTGAGGTGTGGCCAACAATATAGGTAGTTGATAGATTGATGTGTGAGTGATAGCAAGTAAATGGGAATGATGATTTAAACTTGTCTATGGCTACTAAAAGGGAGGATGCCTTATCCATTGTAGGCTCTCAACGTCCTTTGGCTAGATGAGTGGAGTTGACATAAGATAGAATAATGTTTATAGGGATGACCATGGATAGGGGGGGTAAGTGTTGATGTGTTTTTTAGGACACTTCGAACACAGAATAAAATGCTAAGTATTCTATCCTTTCTTGAACAAAGAAACCTCATATGCTAAATGATGTGATCAAATAAGGCAACTTTAAGGTTTACAATGTGAACAATTGACTTTATGTGATGGATAGTGAAAAATTGATTGCTCAAATAATTGAATAATTACATTGAACGATATACACACGTATATATAGAGCCTAAAAGACGATGTTCTATAAATAGAACTAGTCATTAAAGTGAAATCAAATAAGCTAAAAAACTTAAAAAGATAAATATAGCTTAAAAAGATAACTAAACAAGCTAAATAAGTTGACTAAAAAGCTAAATAGCTTATTAAGTTGACAACTAAGATAACCTCTAAGAATAGAAGATGACCATTATAGAAGATATTAATATTATTTTAACACCCTCTCTAATGGTCATCATACTTAATATTATTTTGATATTAATATTAAAATCAGCAAACCCTTTTGTAGAAAAGTATTGAGCACCATTTGCTCCAGCAACTCTTAAACAGACTGCAAGAAACCACGGTTGCAGATGTTCGCCCTGACAGTGCGACCCAAAAATGACTGCAACAAAGCACGATTTTTGAGGAGAAAAATCGATTAAAACCAGAGAACTTTGCGAATCACAAATCCCACGCGAACTTTGTGTATTACAAATGATTTTTGAGAAAAAAATCGTAAAAACCAGAAAACAAATTTTGAAGAAAAAATCATGAAAACCTAGAAACCCCACGCAAGCTTTGTGGATGACAGATAATGATTTTTAAGGAAAAAATTCTAAACCCTGTGAACAATTTTTGAGGAAAAAAAAAGTGAAAACCAACCAAACAGGAAATTTTTCTTATCACAAAGCATAGAAGGCCGACTCCTCTCTAGAATTCTCTGCAACATGAGCCTGCTCTTGTTCCTGAGACCCTCCTAGCCTAGATTGCACGGATGCCAACAATTTCCTGCAATCTTTCTTCATATGGCCAAACTAGTGATAGTAGTTACATGTCATGTCCCCTCCTTGATCATTATATATATAAAACCTAAATGAAATAAATATTATTAATATAATATTTATTAATGAAAGATTAATTGAAATTATTAAATATTTGTTTATTTATTAAACATTAATATTTAATAATATTCTGAAAATATTCCAATAAGAATAAAGCAATATTATTATAAATATTAGAAATTGAGATAATGAATCGGATTATCATACGTAAAGAAGTCGGATATGTTATATAGCCAGTAATCTCTATATGGTCAATAATTGATCCCATGCGCCTTGTATGGCATGAATAGTCTTGAAGTTGTGGAGTCTATGCAAGCGATCAAACAAGATAGATTGACTAAGAGAAAGAGAAGGCATCGAAATAACTTCAGCGACATGGAAACTCCACAAAACAAATGGAGATTATCCCATCTTAAGCAGCGATTTGTAATATTAATGATGAATTTCATTGATTGGGCCAAGCGATGACTAGTAAGTAGTAACAACATGAGCGGAGACTATATTTATCGAAAGGAGATAGACATTTCTTTATTGACTGCAAGGATATGTTGACCCAACCAAACTTACAGTCTAAGACCAAGTTATGTGGAGCGATTCATCTACAGTCCCAAAGTGTTAAGAGACCAGTAGTAATCGATAAGGGAAGTAAGAGATGAGTTAATATTAATTAGTTGATAATACAAAGATTGGCGTCTAAAATAATTGGTGTATACTATTGGGTGGCTGCAATAATAAATAAGGATGTGATTGGTTAACTTCTGATAACAACTATCAAGACAATAATCAAACATTAGTAATGTTAGACAAAACATGTCGATATCATTAGGTAAAGTAATAAACTGATATTTTAAGGAATGATGCGATATCCAATGTTTAATAAAGGAGATACAATTAGCGGCAGTCAGCATACACTGGAAAGGTATAGATTAATTACCAAAGGCTACATCGATAGTCATAATAGCAAGGAAGTGGTGTGATTAGTAATTAACGAACATAAGACATGTCCTATTTGGAAAGAGATTTATAATCCCAAAGGCTATGCCCCTTCGATGGGGAGGAAGATATAAAAAGATAGGACAAATCATCAAAGGAGGGGGAGAAAACGGAAAAGAGGAAGCGTGAAGGAAGAGAAGCTGCGGAATGCAGACTGCAAATAGGTAAGCGATTAACTTCTACACCACAAGGGTGTATATGTGTGTGGACGTGTGTGCCACACACACACATATATATTAATATGGATTCTGTCGTATGTGAGATAGTATACCAATCTCTTGGGCAGATTTATAGTAGTATAATAATATTGTCTCATGGGTATGTAACAATAAATATATGTATGTATGCAGCATATTTGTAAGTACTTAGGAACAATAATAGTAATTAAGGAATATGTAGATGTAGACACAAAACATAGATGATAATGAAATATAAAATGTTATATGAATAATAATAATTTGGCTATGTGATGGAGGCTATTGGGACAAAAGTCCCTTAGCCTAATTCAGGGATTATGACAATTCCTGGTAGGCAGTATATACTGAGTATTCATATGCATATATTTTATGGCTTGGGTGTCAAACGCTCTACCAAGAAGAGACGGATCTGGCCAGTCCTCTCTGGTAGACTTGGATGATAAGATGTATCATCCAAGGCAAGGAAGTGATCATATATGATGATCTTCCTTGGTAGGCTTGGATGTAAGATGTTACATCCAAGACAGGAATCGAATTATCCATCGATTTCCTGGTATGGCTTGGAACCAAAATGGGTTCCAAGAAGGCGAGCATTACAACCGCCTAAGGACATGTCCTAGTACTGCACTCGTATCCTTTTTATTAAATAAGAATTGAGATTAGTTTTAATTAAGTAATTGAAATTTAATTGCAAATTTATTAAGTTATATATATATTTGTTGCGTTCTAACAGTCTGTTTTGCAGGACAGTGATCTCTAACTAGTAGGGACATTACATTACACTGTACACTTTTCTTCTTTGAAGACTGCGGATATTGACCTTGCCCCTTCTGCGGGAAGGATTGACCTTTACCCTTGTTCTTATCCAAAACTTCAGTTGTGAAGGTTTCTTCATTGGACAAACTAGCGTTGCTTCCAAATTGTTGCTTCCATCGATCCTACTGTAGAAGCTTGTTGCAGAGATCAGGAAACTTCAGATCAACACTAGTAGAAGAGATATTGAGTGTATCAATGAAATGCTTATAGGATCTGAGAAGGCTTTTCAACGTGATCACTACCATATCCTCTTCCACCATGGTTTGGCCTATAGCTTCCAATTGGTCACAGATCTCCTTGATCTACGTGAGATGTGCTTGGATAGATGACTTCTCATCCATCATGATAGAAAACAACATATTCTTCAGAAAGAAAGCTCGGCTCTTGTCGGACGTTTCATGAAGATCCTTCAAAAGATCCCAAATCTTTTTAGCTGTTTTACTTGAAGGCACCTGAGGGAGTTGATCATCTGTGACTGAGAGTTTGATAAGCATGACAACCTCTCGATTTTTCGTATCATGTTTGTCTTGATCTTCACTTGTTGCTGTAGGACGAGGAACCTTGCCAAGAACAATATGATCAAGGCAACGATATTCAAATATCGATAACATGCGCTGTTTCCAAGTGTTGTAGTTGAGTCCGTTGAACTTCTGACTGTGTTCCAACATGATGTTGGTCAAAGATGCCATCACGGAAATTGAGGTCAACTTTGGATAGCAAAAGATAGAAGAAACTGATTAAAAAATCAGAATAGAAGCAACTCCAAAAAAATTTGAAACCCTGACATGGAATTCTGGGCACAAATCCCAAGGCACGAATTTGGAGGTTTGCTGAAAAACCCAAAAACTGAAATTTCCTGCAGATTTAAAACCTGAATTTTTTCCGAAAAATATCAGAAAAATAATAATTGACTGAAAATAAATACCTCCTCTGATTGTATTTTTTTTTTAAACCATAACAATTTGTAAAAATAGTGATTTTTTGGAAAAAATCAGAGAGAAAAAAATAATATGAAATAAGAAGTTTGTGGACTAGAGAATAGGGTCGATTAAAACCCTAGCCGCAAAACTTGTCTGCAAAATTGCGAAACCCTTAGTGCCGATGTGTCTGAAAATCGTGTAAAGAAAACAGAAAACCGAGGCTCCAAAAAAAAAAAGATCCTAGATTGCGCCACACTTAGGAAAACCCAAAATCGCAGAAAAACCCTTACAAACATGGCGGAAATCACTTCACGGAAGTAGCTAAAATCGCGAGTAGTGAAACCCGCAAAAATCGTGAAAATTTTGCACAAATCGCCGGAAAACACAGGAGGAAATCCCTCGCGTCGGGCGCCAAAAAAACACTGCTGCTGCCAGTAATAAACCTCGAAAAATCACGCAATTTGGTAAGCTCGTGATTTTCAGACCAAAAAAAAAAAAAAATGGTGCCCAGAAAAAAAATTGATCTGCAAAAATCTTCCAGCAAAAGCCATGAAACCCTAGCATGAAGCTCTGCTCGAAATTTCCTGCAAAAAAAAAACCTGCGAAAACTTATTTGATCCATTTTGCCCAGAAAAAAAAAATTGAGAAAAATTTCGATAAAAAATTTCGATACCATGAAAAATTGATTATAAATTTTCAAAAAAGTTTAAATCCTTCTCTGATACCATGAAAAATTGATTGCTCAAATAATTAGAACTAGTTGTTAAAGTGAAATCAAATAAGCTAAAAAACTTAAAAAGCTAAACATAGCTTCAAAAGCTAAATAATAAAAAGTTAACTAAACAAGCTAAATAAGTCGACTAAAAAGCTAAATAGCTAAATAAGTCGACAACTAAGACGACCTCTAAGAATAGAAGATGACCATTATAGAAGATATTAATATTATTTTAACAGATAGACTCAGTGATTTGATGTGATAATGCTAGTAATCTCAAAGGGACTTACGTTTTGCTAGAACGTGGAACACTCAAGCTCACTTGGAAAATAAAAGACAAAAGATAAAAGGTCAAGGAAATCTAAGTTAACATCTAACAATGCAAAAAATGATTGCTGATTTGATGAAACTAAACCAAGCTTTGCGTCACCATGAGGAAACAACTACACAATATGGTGCAATCTCCTCAGGATAAGCGGATGATTTTCATATCTCATTAACACCATTACAATGAGCATATAGCAATTGAAGTTAAGATTTCAATTAAGTTTAGTCTAACCATGCATTGCAATTTGCACTCAACAAATTTCAAATGGTATGAACATATAGGCTTCACCATTAATCAACAATAAGTTCTTCCATTCAACTAATCAACTTCATTGTAGAGGAGGAGATTTGTTACCTCTAAGATGATAAATCCTAGAGAACAAACCTATCCGCCACTACCTCACTTAAACTGGTGCTAAGGGTGAGCCAGGGGATAAAATGCAAAACTACGCTATCAAACCTCAAATGAAATTGTCGAATGACTTTGCTTAGTCTCTGTCTTCAGGACGAGCGCGCAGAACCTGGACACCAACGCGGCATGCTGTCATCCTGTACGGATAGAGTAAAGAATCCGTAGGATAGTGAGAGAGGTGACTAAACTATCAACTAATTAGTGCAGCAAAATGAAATAAGCAAGATATTGCAGAGTACGAAATAAAAGAACATAATAAAGGCAAATGAAAGAAGCTCACAGTCGGTCCACGATTGAAGCCTCCTGCAAGAGCATAACTTTCTCACCAATACAAACCTACACACAAACAAGAAAGGAAAATGTTGGGCGTTGTGTTTATGAGTCTGCCTCAGTCAGATCCCTATTTTGGTGTTTCCACTGCCACGGACAACCCAGATAGTAGCAAGGATAGAAAGATAAAATGATAAAGATAGAAACAAAATAGATAAGCAATTGATAGACTAGATGAAAATTATAGATATTGAAATAAAGAGGGATAAAGATGAAGTCCCCTTCACGGGTCAAAGAACCTTCACTCAGACGGATGGAGTTGAATTCCAAGAGCTCTCCAAAGATTGTGGTAATGGCGGGAATTGAATAGAAAACTTGTGAATATTGCTCAAGAAGATCACTAAAAGCTTCGACTTGCAAGAATTGATAAAAAAATGCCCCAAAATGCCTTCCCACGGGAGAGATATAGAATCTGGAAGAAAAATCGACATCAGTGGGTGCATGCAAGGGTGTTACGATTCCTTCCAAGTGTAGGTGTAATGCTCAAACGACCACCTACGGATTGTCACATTCGGGGGATGCTAGCGTGTCGCGCATATGTCTCCGTGTCGCATTAATGTCCCGAGGATGACATGCCGACAAAGTTGGTAGGATTCTGGTTTGGCGCTGACAAAGCAATCTAGGTGGGCAAAAAGACAAAAACAGTGGTACATGACCTTCGATGACGTGAAGGAAGATGCCATTTGTTGCGCTGAATTGTACAAGATTTTTGATATTACATTCATGAAAATAAATCTAAACTTTGAGAAGTAGAAACCATGCAACGTATTGAAACAACGCACAAAATTCACCATATCTTCAATGAAATCATATGTTGATCCCAAACATAGCTTTGGCAGCAATCTCTTGTCTTCTCCTCCTACTCTACTGCTAACTGCTAACTATGAACTATTGACCTTTACAAATGAGAAGATTGAGCCTTATTTAGAGCTCCCAATTACAAATGAATGGTCCAGATTGATTTGAAATCAATGGTTGAGATTTAGACAACAAAACCCTAGTTAGGGTTAGTTACAACTAACACCTCATTGACCAATGAAAAAATTACATGGTGGACACATGTCCTTCCTTTGAAGTCGGACCGATAAGAAATGAGGTTAGGTATATTGAACTTTGTGCCTTCCACATGGGTAGTTATCCTCCTCGTAAGATGAGTTAGGTTCATTGAACTTGTATCCCTTGACATCGAATCATTTGATTAAATGATGATGATCGAGTGCCACCTCAGCTTGCTCTTTGTAGATCATCACAAAGAAGTATTTGTGTTTCAAACAATATCTCTTGATACTCAACATTTCTAATTACTTGATTGATTGTGATGGTTCATATTCCCAAATTGCATCACCTTTATCAAGTTTCTAACTTTGCTTAACACTTCTGAAACTATCATTTATCCGTGATCACTCTTGCATTTCACTTTCATGTTTGAGAATTCTTTGTGATACCTTGCATTGATCTTGGACATCTTGATTCCTTCCTCCTAACAGTCTTTGATCTTGAAACGTGGAACATGTCTTTTCCTTGGAATGTAGTCTTGAACTTCATGTTGTGGAATCCTTCTTGAAATGTCTCCTATCATTTTGAATTCCTTGTTGAATGGTGAATGTCATCCTCATCTTCACATTGTTATCCTTGTGGATACTTCTTCATGTCTTGAGATAATCTTCATTCTTAGAATCATGAAATTCCTCCTCGCACTCATTCTATTGTTGTTGTAGTGTATCCCATATAGTAGAGTCCTTATGTTGATCTTGGATATTCAAGGGAAATCCAAGGTCAATGTAAAATATTCCTTTGTAGAGCAATGCTGTCTTGATCTCTTCTAACGTTCTTGATGAGTTCCATTCCTTTGATCGTCCTCTTCCATGAATGTCTTGAACATGGATTCCATGGTGTCCTTAACCTTGTTCTTGCATTGTTGAGGCTGAAGTCCTTCATCTTTCTTCATACCTTAAAAAGAAAGAAATACCTTGAATTGTAAAAGTAGATGAAACCCTTAAAATGCAGGACTATAATAAAATGAGAGTTTAAACCCTTGCATCATTAATTCATATTGAAGAACTACAAAAGAATAGGCTTGGATTGGTGAGCACTAATCCTTAATGGAGTAGGAATTCATGCGCTAATCCTTAGTTGAGCTGGATTTTAGGTTGCAAATCCTTGGTTGAGTCAGATTTTAGGTCGCAAATCCTTAATTGAGTAGGACTCTGAGCGTTGGAACTAATTGGAGCTGGATTTTTGTAATGTCCCCACTTTGAAATAAAATTTAATAATAAATGATAATAATAAAATTAAAATATTTAAATTAAATTAAAATATAAAATAATATAATTAAATATGATTAATTAAAAATTAATAAAGTTAATGGAAAGTCAAAAGACATGAAAGGAAAAGTTGTGACTCCCTCAACAATGAGATATAAAAGGGAGAAGAGAACCTCATTTGAGAGGGGGAATAAATTGGGAAATGAGAAGTGCAGATCTGATTTAAATAATAAGTGCAGATCTGATTATGAGAGGTTGTGTCCCTTTCAAATGGTAGAAATAATGAAGAGTTGCACTCTTTCAAAGGGTGCTAATGGTGAAAGGGTATGTCTCTTGCCAAAGGGCATACATGATAAAGAGGTGTGACCTCTCCCTCAAATTGAGAGATATAAAGGAAAGGAATCAAAGCATCCACTAACATCACCATCGATCAGTCCAGATCAGAACTGTTGTTAGATCACAGTCCATATATATATATATATATATTTATATAATACTTATAGAAGGGGGTTGATTGTATTCTTTCGGTGGCATTATAATAACTAATTGACCGATCAAGTATTGCGAATTATATTGGATACTAACTAAATGATTAATGAATGTTAAGCGATCATTAGAAGGGGTGCAATTGTTATTATTATTTTTTTCCGAAAGGTCATGATGCAGGTTAAGGGAGGGCAGCGACCTTTCCAAGGGGTTGCTGCCACCAATAGACGTGGCTGGAAGTGCACAACTGTCCATCCACGATGGATGGGATAAATACCCCAGCAATTGTGGAAAAGCGGGGGAAGAAAGTAACACGGGAAGCCTACATTCTGTCACCAATACGATCAGCCAGAGATTCAAACTGTACGAACTCTGCTATTTCTTTCAGGAAGATAAGAAGATCCCCTTCCTAAAACCTTCTTGACAGTTAAGGAAGTATAACCTAGGACAGAATAAGAGCCATTTAGGAAGAGATAGTTTTGTCTCTTAATCGATTTAGTTAAGTTATAAATATATTGGAAATCGATTAATTATGGTTAAAACTGTCTTGAACCAAGTAGGGGACATTACAGAGGAATCCAGAGAGAGATTCATAGGGAATCTCTTAGAGACAATATATATATTGTAGAGGTTAACCATATGCATATGTTAGAGATAGAGAAGTTTGAGCAGGGGTGGGATCTCTGCCAAGCTTTGAGAACATTAATGATTTCACTCATTAATAGAGATCCCAAATAGAGACCTTAGGAGGACGACATCTTGGGTTGCTCCTAACTGAGAAATATTTCTCAATAGAGGGTTGGGTCAATCCAGGTAAGGTCCTACTGAGTATGTATCTTTTTTTATAGATAACAATAAATTTAGTTAGCATTATTTGTTAAATATGTAGAATAACGTATAGCATTCTTTCTTGTATAATCGCACAAATAAATATATATGTTTAATTATCTTTCATATTGTTTGTATACTAACGTGTTTGCAAGACTTGAATGCCAAATAATCCAATCCCCAACAGGGAACATTACAATTTTTGAGTGGAAATCCACACTTCAGCTGGATTTTTGGGTGGAATTCCATGATTGAGCCAGATTTTAGGTGGAATTTCATGATTAAGCCAGATTTGAGGGAATTCCAAGTGAAAACGTGGAAATTTTGTTAAGGAAAAACAATTTTAAGCTGAAAATTCACAAGTTAATTTCGAATTGCACTCATCACAAAGATGTCCTTGCACTTATTTGTTCAAAGGTTTTTACAAGATTTTCCTCATTTCTTATCTCCTGTCAAGGTTGGAAAATCCAACCTTGACAAGGAAATTTCCTTGCCTAGGGATCAAATTTCCAACTTTTTACATAGCGTTTCAAAACCCTAGATCCTTATCAATTTAACAGCGACAACTATGACAACCTTTACAACATTCAACACCTTTGACAATATTTAGCAATTTGACAATTTTTGTCAAGATTTTGCAAGTTTTAGCAATTTGACCTCAATTCTCAATCCTAACATTCGTTCTTGAATTTTGGATTTGAAACTCGAATTGCTAACATGATCACACTAAGAACAAGATGTTACACCCTTATGACATTTCACAAATTACTTAAGACTCTCCCTATCCCTTATGACATTTCCAAATTACTTAAGACTCTCCCTATCCTAGACCTGACAAGGCAAAAATCTCTTCTTATAAACAAAGGGCTAAAAAATACGACTATTGCCAAGCTAAACAACTAAGCACAAACGACAAGTTGGAAAGCGGAAAAACTGAGGGTCCCCATTTGTAGTGGGGCGATGTGTGAAAACATCACAATAGTATGGTTAGGCAGTTCTAGGAGGGAGAAGTGTACATTTAGAACCTCTTAGAACAACCAAGGTTTGTAAGCCTCTCAAGGTGGAGATGTGTAAGAATTTGTATGGCTAGACTTTGGGCAAGGAGAATTAGATGGCCTTAATATTGGATAGAAATACATCTACAAATTAGTATTAATGAGAGTTATTTTCTGTAAATTTTATCATATGCACAACCTTCTTGTAGTTTATCCTTATAATGGACTTGTTTTGATTCTATCCGCTTTAGCCCAGTCATCGTGATCTTCACTTGAATCAAGCCATGCTTGTACTTAGTAGCCTCATTGACTTGTATCTATGTGAGCTGGTTTTGCTAAGAAACCTACTCTTGGAAGTGAGTTGTTGCTTCTCTGACTCATTAGGCAAGCCTCACTATACTTGAGATAGAAGAAGCAACAATAGGATGAGACTTGGTTGGTAACCAACATTGAGTGATCTCATGGATCTCATGCTTGGATTGGACATGGTTCAAAAATACAAGACTAAATAGTAAATGACATTCTTCCTTCACAGATTTATGGATCTAATCTGCCTCATTTCAAATCAAAGTAGCATGAGTGTTTTAGAGCCCAAATAACTAACTCTACATTCTTCGCCATTTTTGGCAATATCCATCATAATCTAAGCTATGGTCCCTATACTCTCCAAGAGGTGGTCAACTTACCATATGGATTAGCTTTATCCAGGCGAGAAAGATGAGTGGAAATAGACTCCTTAAGAGGGGTTAACTAGGTACAACTTGTGAAGGCATTATGCAAGAGTTAAATGCTACTTCGACCTGAATATTGTGTTCTTGTGACTACTATGTTTGTTCATACCAATGTGTAATATCCCCTTCTAAGGAGTAGTTAGAGATGTCTCTTTTAGCCTATTTAATTCTTTTAGGCTAATTCTGGGCTAAATCAAGGAATAAATAAATTAGTTAAATAAAGTTGTCCAGTAAAGCAAATTTTATAAATGACTTTAATTAATTATATAAAGTGACTTAAGTGAACTTAAAATGGTAAATATTGAAAGTCACTTTATAAAGGTGCTTTAATGAAATATTTTAAGTGGGAATCTAAAAAGCCCTTGAGGAATGTTTTAAGGAAAATGTAAAAAGAGGAATTAAGAGCTCATTTGCTTATGCTTGCTTATTTTTCAATTGTGGAGTTTAGAGCTACTTGTTGGAGAAAACCCTAGGACAAAAGCTGTAAGGGAATTGGTTTTGATAGTGAGAGATCCACTCTAGCTGATTGCAGGTGGAATCACACAAGTTTCATGCATAGATTTATGATTGAAGATTTAATTTGTGAAGTCTTGCAGGCAAGACAAATTATCAGCGCATTGTGAGTGATTGAAGAGTTGCTAGGAAACATATTATATGGACGCCATGGTACAGGGGAGTGAAATCTTGGCGGGGCAATTGAATATAGAGGATTTTTGGAGCGAGTATTACTCCTATTGCTGGCCACTTACATCAATTACTAAGCTGGGTGTGAGATTACAGGCAGGTCATGGGTGTAGTGGATCAGTACACACATTGCCAAGCTTAGGGAAGTGGCATTTTGCAGATTGGAAGACATTCAACAGCTAGGAGTCAAGTGTTGCAGCAAATTCATAGCCATTCAGAGTTTCTTTGGCATTGCGTTTGAGCACAATAGGATTGCGTGGACATTTGGACCAGTTTGAGAGGGTCATGGGAGTTTCTGGAGGCTAAATTAGGCTGGGGCAACTTTTGTTATCAGCTACAGGTTATGTGGTGATTGGTATGTGAGCATATGAAGGGGATTTGCAGCTCCTCTCAGCCTCCGTAATTTGTAAAAGATTATTATGCCTGCTGTTTCTAAACAACTCATTATATGTTGCTTTGTTGCTTAATCATTCAAGTCAATAAAGAGAAATAGTTGGGTAAATGTATTGTTATATTTGTAATGCAATCTTGTTTTAACGTATATTGTGAAGAACATATTTCAGTTTATCAAATATAGTGCAAAAATACAAATGGCCAGCAAGATATTGGCTGTTTGACAAATGCCTAACTCTTAAATCTTGAGGAAAAGAGGAAAAATTTGGTATAGCATTGGCAAGGGTCTTTATAGTGGTATTAAACCAAGTGATCTTGCTAGCGTGGATGATTATGTGACAAGTTGCTGACTGAAATTAATTCATGAATCTAGAGGATACATTATACATCACTTACAAGAGAAGACAACATCTTCTAAGTTTGGATTCCAAAGGAGGTATGGGTGAAAGAAATGAATAATAGAACCCTAGTAATATGTAAATTTTAGATGATTTCGCTAGAGGACAACAACAATTAGTTTACTTAATGACTCAAATGATGCAAACAATGAATATCAAAAATTAAGGTGAACATGGGAACAATGGCAACAATGACAATAATGGAAGCAATGGCAACAATGGAGAAGGGAGTAACACTAATATTCTAGTAAACAAGTCTAGGACAATCAATAGAACTACTTATAGAATTTTAATGCCTAAATTCTTAGAGGCACCTCCAAGAGAACAAGCAGGACAACAACTCCAATAGAATAAGTAGGACAACAGGAAGGTGGTGAAGGTTGGGTAGATTTAATAAGGGAGCATCAATCTTTGGGTGATGATTTTCATGCAACGATGTCCTTGTTTGATTTTGTTAGGTCAAGTATAGAAATAGACCAAGGGGAGATAGAGGACACAAGTCTAATCAAGATTTGCAGTGTAAGGTAGGCAAGCTGAGCATTCCTAGCTATGATGGTTCCAGCAGATGCATTGCATGTTTATGGGTGTAGAAATTAGATGCATACTTTCAGCTTAATCTCATGCTAGAGATAGAGGTCATTGAGTATGGCAAACTTCATTTGGATGGATAAGCCCATGAATGGTGGTACCATGGGTTAGTCACTTTGGGACATGCTAGTATCACATCATATGCTGATTTTACTCAAAAGGCTGATTGATAGGTTCGACAAAAAGAGCCTTGAGCTACGTTTTAGAGAGTTGGCCCAGTTGAGATAGGTGGGGTCAGTTGACTCCTACATATCAGAGTTCTAAAAAACTCTTAGTCATGGTCACGAATGTCTCTGAGCACAAGTTGTTTTTAATTTATTTATGGAGGGACTAACACAATCACTTTGTGGTTGTGTCAAGGTGTTTGACCTGAGCACCTCAAAAGGGCTTGTAATATGGAGAGTTCAACTCCTAAAAACAATTTAATGTCCAAACCATTCCACTAAAGAAGGATAAAAGACCTTCATAAAAGGAATGGATGAAGGAAAACATGGATGATGAGGTTAGAAGTGAACTACGTAGGGAAAAGCTACGTTTCTCTTGTAAGGAACCTTGGGAGCTTAGTCACAGGTGTATGGGGAAAGGGAAGGTTTATTACATAGAGGTGGTTTTAGATGGTGAGGAAGAGAAGGTAGAAGGAGCTATTGGTAGTGACCTAGAGGATTCAGATGAGGAACCAATTGATGTGGATGAGTATTCATCAAAGGCGGTGAAAGGAGGAACTATTGCTACTATTTTTGGTACCCCAAGGTACAATTCATTTAGGGCACGAGGAGTCTTATAGCTGCAAATTTTTTTTGTCTTGGTGGATAGTGGGGCAACCTACGATTTCATTGATGCAACATTAGTGCCGAAGAGGTGTCTATAGGTAGAGGATTTTGAAGGCTTCAATGATGTTGTAGCAAATGGCTTCACCATGACTTGTATCACATGTGTCCCTTAGTTGAGCATTGGCTTAGGCAACTATACCGTCACAAATGATTTCTACGTAGTTTACATTAGGGATACCAATGTTATTTTTGGGTGTCCAATGGTTGCACTCATTAGGGAAGTATTCTCAAAACTTCTAGACCATGGAATTGAAATTCAATGTTGATGGGAAAAAGTGGTCGTAAGAGGTATGTGAAGTGGTGCACCCAAGATTGTGATGACTAAGTATGGAGGGTGTCTCCAGACGTTGTTGCTTGGGAAGCTTATTGTTTTATTTCTTCTAAAACCCCTTTTGATGGTGATGAGCAGTATCATGTGATATCCAATATGTGTTGAATAAGCACAATGTGGTTTTTAGTGACATTTCTCCTAGGAGATTTCCCAATGAGGGTTTTGAGCATGTCATTGAGCTAGAGGAGGGCTTTAAGACCAATAATACTACTTAGTGACATCCAAAAATATTCAAAGTGAAGATTGAGAAAACGATTAAGGAGTTACCAGATATGGGATACATTAGGCTAAATCAGGAATTAAATTAATTAATTAAATAAAGTTGTCCAATAAAGAAAATTTTACGGATGATTTTACTTTAATTAATTTCATAAAGTGACTTAAGTGAACTTTAAAAGGGAAATATTAAAAGTCACTTTATAAAGGTACTTTAATGAGTGAGTAGTGTTTTTTTTTGCTTTTTGAGTGAGGTCTTTTGTTTTTTAAAGTTGTTTTTATCTATTTTGAACAGAAAGACCTAATTTTTGAATTTACAAGTCTCCATGGGCTTGTACATTCTTTCAAACTGAGTAATTTCTGCACAGACTTGATAGATTTGGCCCTGCTTGGAGTCTGGTTTCGAGGACTTACTGAGTATCTGGATTTATGTTGCATTCTTATATCAAGATCAATGCCATTAAAGCCTATAGTTGAAGGGAAATTGGTTTGTCGGTGATCTTCTATAATAACCTCCAAATCCAATCTACAAGAGTGTATTGAAATGGTGGACATTTCTAAATTGAAATCCCTACCAACCAGAGTAGTAGGACTAGCTGGTTACCAGATAGGGTCACTAAGTCTTGAGGCGAGCAAGCCCAAATAAGGTAAGTCTTTGCCAATTTTTTTGAAAATTCATTTTTTATTTCAAACTTTTCTAAAAGTGTGAAGTTTTTGTGCCAAGCTTGAATTTGATTCCAAAATCAGCTTGCCAAGTCGCCAAGTTTGAGTTTGGTAACTATGCAACCAATAGAATGATTGATAGACTCTTTAAAAAGGGAAAAAAGTTCTGCTAAATTCATCGATTTCTTATAATTTATTAATGAGTGTTCTTGTCCTTGCTTTTTGTACTTGAATATCTAGTTAGTTGAATGCTTTCAGCTTTTAGTTCCATATTGGAACAAATGGCTGCCAAGGCTAGCCAATCAAAATGTATTCGATGTGCTTATGAAAATTTTTGCAGGTTTGTGGATGATGCATTTGAAGAACAAATACCAGTCATTATATTATCTGGATACAGTAGGAATGGAAAAGAAACTGCCAGGTCTGTGACATCTAACAAAATAGCTTAATATAGTTGTATTATCCTAATAAAGAATTTCATTAGCCATAATTGCATATTAATGAATTTCTGACTCTTTTGTATAACTTTATCATGAAATCTTGACTGTGATTATTTGTATTTGTAAGTACAATGGTCTACAAAGCATAATTTTTTTTTCGTAATACATTCTTTTACTTTAGGTTTTCTGTCAGATTATTTTGGGTTTTTACCCCCTAAAATGTAGTGTAAAGGTTTTGTCAAATGTTTATAATGTTGTAATGTCTTTTCAATTGAACTTTTAAACCATTGTGGTGGTGATATTAATATATTTTTTTCGGAGGCATGTGTTTTCCATTCCTTCTTTTTCCCTCAAGATTTCTTTACATAAAAGGAATGCATTGGAAAGAAAATTTTGGTATATATAAACTAGGCACTTAATTTTTAAAACAATAGAAAATAAAGCTTATTTGTCATGGAATGTTTAAAACATAATGTACTACATTACATTGAATTTTGATGTTCATGTGCCATACATGCAGCCAACATTTGAAATTTATGGAAAACATTCATCAGTGATTTCACTGAAGATAAGAAACCTACATGATTGGAATGGGATTTGAACCTATCCTTAAACATGCATTCTATGACCTTGATAGTCATCCTCCCATTAGCGCATATATTTAAAAATTTTGGACTTAGAAACCACTTATCAATATTGACCATTCTTTTTAAATAATATTGATTACAATTTACTTTTCAATTTGAGTTTGGAAGAAACTTGAATTAGGTGGCCCTGAAATGTTGTGGACCATCTCCAATTCACTAGGATCTAGATTTTGTAGATCTTGTGATGTTTTCTGGGCTTGAGCTTTGTCCTTGATATATCTCAAGGTTTTATGACTTTATTGTTGGGGATGGATCACCATTTGAGTGTCATATACATTATTTTTATTTGACATCCACTTTTGTTCCCTTGTCGTCTACATAGAATGATTTAACTTTTATCCTATAAATTTGAGCAAGAGAGTATATCTTTGGATCACCATTTGAGTGTCATATACATTATTTTTATTTGACATCCACTTTTGTCCCCTTGCCGTCTACATAGAATGATTTAACTTTTATCCTATAAATTTGAGCAAGAGAGTATATCTTTGAATCCCCATGTAACATACAAAAATCCTTACCCTTGATAAACTTGGTTGAATTAGTTAGTGCCTTAGGATTGATTGGTGCAAGTATCTATACTGGGTCATGCTACTTTAAATGTTCTTTCAAGCAAGTAATAAAACCTTAAATATTATCTTCCACTTGTTGCTAGTAACAAGCAAAGGGATCAATACACCAAACAAAAACTTATTTTTAAGCTTACATAACATTATAAAAGGATTTTGAATCATATAGAATGTTATATTGAATATAGGCCTCATTTTGGATTATAGGGACAATCCACATTCCTAGGTGTTTTCTGTAGGTCATTGGCCTTATTTGCTATGAGAGGCCTAGGGGAAGTACTATTATGCTGCTAAGATTGTCCAATCCAACCCATTTAGCTTTGGACCTTATTAGGTCCTACATTGACTGTCATGACCCCAATCCAACAGACCCAAACCTGAAATTGTCCTGCAATGCAAGACTTCACAATTTCATAACTTTAGATATCTGGATGCGACTACCAAGGATAAGAGAAGTACTTTGCACATGTTACATAAACAACGATTAAGGATTGAAAAAAAATGATAATACCCAGTGACTGATTAAGTTGTTAATTAGTCAAAGACAACAGTTAAGGCATTGATTAGTCAAGGGAAGAACGGTGATTAAAAGTTTAGTGCAGACGCCTCCCTTCAAAGAAAAAAGTCTCACCCAAGTGTCACCTCCATCCAGTGAAAGGAGGAGGGTATAAGAAGAACAAACGGGATAGTAGAAGGGGAGGTAAGCATTGAAAGATAGGAAAGAGGAAAGGGCTGAGTCAGTGGATGTCAGCGATTTATATCTGGCTGCCAACGGTAAAATGTCTTGATCAGAAAATAATATTATTAGATTGAAAAATCAGAAAGAACTCTTGAATAAACATTAAAGAGAATATGTATATACTATTCATTCTTGCTACTACTGTCAATATTTAAGAAGATGTGATTGAGTTGTTTCCAAAAGGGGCAGTCTAAATCCAGCCAATAGGATGATTCCCAAGATAGGGTAGGGATCAGCGTCCCAGCATCCCATAAACCTTGAGGGCATAGTCCCAAGATAGGGTAAGGGCTTGGATCTGTAAACTTTGAGGGAGCCTATTGAGTTTGGTATCTAAGCACTTGGTAACATAGTCATCTCCTCCTTAAAACTGGAGTAGTAACAAGGATTGAACTTTGCATCAAGAATTATTGATGATACAATTAATTATCTAATAATAGAATTAATTGTCTAGTATGGTGGATTGACAATTTATACATGAATAATTGATAAATTTTTTAAAACTATGGAATATCAAAGATTTGATTAATGTTTAGGAAAGAGCTAAAAATAGAGATGTCTTCTAATGAATTTAATTTAAGTCATAATTATATTGATATAAATTAATTATTGTTATAGCAGGCCTAAATTCATAGGGGACATTACAATTGGTATTAGAGCTATGATCCTGCCATCCCGCAGGGTAATGAATCTAAACATGAATCATTGAATGCATGTATTTGTGTATATGCTACGTGTTTGCATATAACCATGTGTGTGCTCTATGTCCTATGTGTATACTTTATGTTTTACATGTATGCTTCCGGCCTTAAGTATATACTTTTTTCTTTAAAGTGTATTCACGTGTGCTATGTATACTTCTCTTAAATGTATGTTTCATGTATACATACCTCATAATTTGCGAGTATTTATGTGTTTGTTGTGGCTTTAGCATGATTGCTCCATTGTATGATTTATACGTGTACTTTCCTCATGTATGCTTATTGCTCCATGTTTGTCATGATTTCAACATGACTAAGTCATGTGCCTTCCTAATGTATGCTTTATGTCTTGAATATGCTTCAAATCATGATTAATGTGTTTTCAACATGTTTATACCATGTGCATTTTATGTATGCCTTTCTCAAATGCTTCATGTCTTAAGCATATTAACTTCATGACTGATGTGTTTTCAGAGTGCTTACCCTGTGTGCATTCTCGAAGTGTCTTTATCATGTATGTTTTTTGACTTATGTGCGATGGCTTCTTGTCTAATCTACCTACAACATGTGTGCTTTATATTTCTCATATCTGCAGATATCTCATGTATTCACATGTATGCTTCATGACTTAAGTGAATTTATGTGTATGCTTCTTTTGCTATGTGTATTCATGTGGAGTTACTCGACTTAAATGAGTTCATACTTCATGCTGTATGCACTACGTTTCTTCATGTGTACACTTCATCCTTTAAATGTATTCATACCTTATGTGTATACTCCATGTTTAACGTAGATGCTTCTTGCCTTATGTGGTTCCTGCTTTTCACCTTATGCATATTCATGTGTATGATTCATGTCTTATGTAGTCATGTGTATGCTTCATACTTGATATATTGGATTCAGCCATAAAATGTCCGTATGTGTTCCATATGTATGCTTTGTGCCTCTATGTGATGTGTACGCTTCATACTTTATGTGTATTAATGGGTATTGCTGCATGCATTACTTATGTTCATGCTTCAAGACTTGCAGATATACAAGCCTTGCATGTATTCATGCAATTGCGTTATGCTTTCCATTTTTTTATGACTATGCTTCATGTGTATCCATGGATGTGCTTTGTATCTTATGAGATTGCTTCATATGTTTTTTAGTATGAAGGCCTTTGTCTTGAATGGATGCTTCATATCTAACATGTCTCAACATGATTACTTCATGTGTGTGTGTGCTTTCCTTGAAAATGCTTAGTATGCCTTATGAGTAATTATAAATGTTTAAGGACTTGGGGTGCATGTTTTAAATCACCCTAGGCGCATCATTTGCAAACATGAAAAACATGGGAAGGACAACATAAGGGACTATTGAAACCTATAGGAAGGAAGAATGTGTGAGAGTAAAATTGCTTAATCCGTGCAGTGTATTATAATAATTTGACGAGTATAGGAAGTTTGCCTACAAATTGTCATTAAAGAGGAAAAGAAATATGTTAGCCATCCAATATATTTAAATCTCAATCTACCATACGTATTGAAATCTTATTCATTACTCACCACTGTTTGGTAACTACGATGTTGACATTCACATTACCCACTGAATTTCTCATTACCTAATCACTCTCCGATTTTGATGCATCAAGATATATTCTCTAATTATTCTTGTCAAAATAAGTGGTCATTATTTTTATCTTTTCATGCTATCATCTAGATCCAACATCTTTCACATTCTCTAATTAATACAACCATTATATATTTGTGGAAATTTATCTCACGAAATTGTTTTAACTATTGACTAATCATCCAACAACTTATAAAGCAAGAAATTTTGACATATGTATGTAATGATGGAATAAAATAAGCAATTGGGGTCCCCTCAAAATCACTTTCGTAGTCATAAATGATACTTAATAACCCTTTGTACCAAAAGCTCTTCTATACTCTAAACAAGCTGCTTATCACATATTGTCATATTAAAAAATTTGTACAAAGCATGACTGAGCATTGTCATTTGTCATGATATCAAACTTCTTTGCAAATGTTATAGCATTTTATCCACTCTCAAACAATTGTGTTAGGGTACAACTATCATACAAACAATAAGATACATGGAACTAATTCCTAAAGGTCTGCATTCTATAAGGCATAGTCAACATGATCATCTCACAATTAAGTTCATAGATATGTGTCATGCTTCTAATCCTCATCTTAATATATAAGAAGATCACCCCTTGCTTTGTTTGGAAAAGATATACATAGGACCAAACAAAACAATTCTTACGATTAAAATGGATGAGAGAAAACTTGTCTTAAAATTACAGGACTTGCAAACTTCCAATCATTTGTTGAGACAACTCACATTTGAAACAAAGATAGAAATATATACCTTTAGATAATATCATATTTGCACAAACAAAAACTAATTATATTATTAGGAGGATATAAAGATTACACATCTCCAAGAGATAGTTTAGAGATCCTTACATTGAAAAGTTATAGTCTAATTCGGGTACGGATACAGATACGGAATCTCGGAATCGACAATTTTTTTTTCCTTGGGTACGGGTACATCCGTACACACATATTTTTTAATTAATTATATATATATATATATATATATATAACCATCAAAATTATAAAATATAATTATATAAACTATCACTACCATTATTGATTATTACAATGATACAATCCATACAAATATGAAATATACAATGTAACTTTCCATACATAAATGATAAATGATAAATCATACATCCATAATTGCCAATGCCAATAAATATTCATAGATCGTAAATGTAATATCATATTCATAATTTGCAAAAAAGATAATATTCAAGTTTTAAAATGTGAAAATGTCATGGCAAAATCAAAATTCAAATTACAAGCCATCTATGGGATTTAAATTCCATATTCATCTTCATTTGAAGCATCCAACCGAAGCCCAAGGTCATCAATTGGTTCAAATTCAGCATCAATTGAACCACTATTGATTGGAATGTCACTCCCACTAGGCAGGACCCACAGAGGACCCAACCACTTGGGAGGAACCTGGTTGGAATCTACAGAGGACCAGGCTAGGACTAGGACTAGGACTCGTAAGGAATCAAGACCCAATTCCAAGGCTACCAGGGGGATTCCAGTAACTTTGGTTTTATTAAAAATTGACATTGCTTGAGGACAAGCAATCTCGGGGAGGGTAGACTCTCATGATCCCGATCCAATAGACCGAAACTTGAAATTGTCTTGCAATGCAAGACTTCACAATTTTATAACTTTAGACATCTGGATGTGACTACCAAGGATAAGAGAAGTACTTTGTGCATGTTACATAAACAATGATTAAGGATTGAAAAAAAATGATAATACTTAGCGATCGATTAAGTTGTTAATTAGTTAAAGACAACAGTTAAGGCATTGATTACTTAAGGGAAGAACAATGATTAAAAGTTTAGTGGAGATGCCTCTCTTCAAAGAAAAAAGTCTCACCCAAGTGTCACGCCCTTCCAGCAAAAGGAGGAGGGTATAAGAAGAACAAATGGGATAGTAGAAGGGGAGTAAGTATTGAAAGATAGGAAAGAGGAAATCTGGAGGGTATAAGAAGAACAAATGGGATAGTAGAAGGGGAGTAAGCATTGAAAGATAGGAAAGAAGAAAGGGCTGGTCAGTGGATGTCAGTGATTTATATTTGGCTGCCAACGGTATGCTGATAATAATTGTTATATTGTTAATGTTTCTTTCTGAGAATAATCTGCCGTAATATCAGAAATATAATTAAAAGAATATATGTGTGTGTGTGTGTGTGTGTGTATGTCTTGATCAAAATAATAATATTAGATTGAAAAATCAGAAAGAACTTTTAAATAAACATTAAAGAGAATATTTATATACTGTTCATTCTTGCTACTACTGTTAGTATTTAAGAAGATGGGATTGAGTTGTTTCCAAGAGGGGCAGTCTAAATCTAGCCAATAGGATCATTCCCAAGATAGGGTAGGGATTAGTGTCCCGTAAACCTTGAGGGTGTTGGTTGAAAATTTTGTACACTTGGGGAAATATACAAAATTGTGGTTTCAACCACAGCGTGTGAGTAAAACTCTCCTAATTAAGGGAAGGCTCCCCCTATCTAACTACAACTTTGAAAATAAAATAGGATGGGACAACAATCTTCTTCTTCTTTCAAGAAAGACAATATCCTTTTCTCTTCACAGAAAAGTGATAGCAATTTGATATAAAACAGTAGTAACAACTTTCGAAATGAAATGAGAGAAAGGAAATGAAGTTTCTTGAAAGCTCAAAGACTTCAATCACTCCCTAGGGTAGATAGGACTGTTGGTTGAAAATTTTATATAGTTGGGGAAATATACAAAATTGTGGTTTCAACCACAGCGTGTGAGTAAAACTGTCCTAATTAAGGGAAGGCTCCCCCTATCTAACTACAACTTTGAAAAATAAAATAGGATGGGACAGCAATCTTTCTTCTTCTTTCAAGAAAGACAATATCGTTTTCTCTTCACAGAAAAGTGATAGCAATTTGATATAAAATAGTAGTAACAATTTTTGAAATGAAATGAGAGAAAGGAAATGAAGTTTCCTGAAAGCTCAAAGACTTCCGTCACTTCCTTCGGGATAGGACAACAATATCAAGCTCAAAGACTTGATTATATGAAGTCCTATCTACCCTTTTCTATACTAATTCTATCAAGAACAAATTATAACAACTCAAAGACTGGAATACCTTATTCTTTTCTACTTAAAACAATGGGAAGTAGTATAAGCTCAAAGACTCACAGCTATTTCTCACAAAACCTGCTCGTAAATTCTCTTAAGAACAAGTGAAAGCACAAAGACTTACAACTTCTCTCAATAGAATATTTATTTTAATCTATATTAACCTCAAATACTTGCAACACAAAGATTGCAAATCAAATGTGATTAAGCTCTTTAAGAAACACTTGCAAGAAAGATAATATAGAACACAAATTCAAGTATGTAGCACAAAGACTCAAAGCTTGAGAAATTTCCTTCTATTCCTTTCAATTCTTGAATTTACACATGAAAGCTCAAAGACTTCTTTGCTGTAAATTTGGCAGAATTTTTGCTTGGTTTCCAAAAGGTAAAGATTACAATAGACCCCTCAAGTATTTATAGAAGAGGAACCCTGAGTAAAAGGTGGGAGGATCCTAACTAACTTGAGAGATTCTCTCAACCAACAAGACTTATTCAATAACTAACTAAGACTTATTCCAACTATAGTCCTAATTGAACACAACTTGTAGTTGCTTTACATGTAATTACAAAAGTGCAAGTAATGAGTTAACTTGCAATTACAAAGTTATTTTTTATATGTAACTTGTCAAAACAAAATTACAAATGCATAACTAAAACTATTGCATGTGTTTAAAGACACGACTCTAACTGCATCATCCTTTGTCTGCGATGATCTTCATGTCACTTCAGGATGCTAGAACTTGAAGTATTCTGGATTGGTAAATATACATCTTAAACTGGAACGGGAACTTGCATCCTTGTCTTCTTGCTTGGGGTAGTACTATCTTTTCAGGAGGGAAAGGATTGCCTTCCTCTTTTCATGTCATGACCATCTTTGTCTTGAAAGCATTCTATGCTCTCAACCATGAATTGTTGTTGTATCTCTTCTTTGCATCATCCTTCATTCTTGAAATCTTCTTGCAAAATAAGGCCCATGCCTTAATCCATTGATTTGGTAGATCGTGTGTGCAAACTAAACTGACAAGGGAAGGGATAAATTGATGCAAAAATGGGCTTACAAGTGAATTTCGGGTTTTGGAAGTTGCATTACATGTGTGGGAAAAACAAGAGCATTAACTTGCTATTGTGGAGAACAAACATGCAACTTCATATGTGTAATGGGTAACTACAAGTTTGCACTTGTAATTGGACCTTTAGAACTCATTTTCAAGTGTTTTTTGAGTGCATTTTGGACCAATTTCGAGTTCTGGATGGCTGACCGTAGGTAGACTTTAAATAGGGAAAATGAATGAAGGTGTGAAATGAGTGGATGAAATGGTATGTACGGATGATGGAAATGAATATGAGTGAAAATGAAAAGATTTTGGGAAGATCAATTATTTTCATCCTACTTGTAATTGGGATTTAAAATCCCGAATACAAGTAAAGAGGGAAAATGGGGAAGAACAATGCAATTCACAAATTGCTATCAAAGGGGAAAATCTCTCTCACAAAAACTGATTTTAGGAAAGAGCAAAACAAAAACTAACAACTATCATGAAGAGAAAGAATCTTTTATAGAAAAAAGAAGATTCAAACCCTAGCCACGTTTTTGAAAAAATGCCATATGTATCAAAATGCCCATCAAAAGCATGAAGAATCGGTCAAGTAAAGCACCCAACCTCCATGCCTAGGCAAGACAAGCCGAAACGATTTAGGAAAGACAAGATTCGTGGCACTTGAATGAGGCAAATCGTGGCATTTTTCAAAAACGTTATTGCTGTTAAAACCCCATAAAACCAGCGATAATGTCTACCAAATGGCATGAAGAGAGTTGGAAAATGCATGAAAATAGCAAGGAATCCAAAATGCCTTCCTCCTCCTTGAATTTCTCCACAAAAATCGGTGGAAATCTTCAACAAAATCCCCCAATATTGTTGGTCGTGTTTTTGGGAAAGAACAAGAAGCTTAAAATTGCATGCAATAAGGAAAATCGGGTTTTTGAGAGCAAACAACAAGTTTAAAATGTTACTTTTCTCTTAACACGGCAAAATCGGGTTTTAAAAATCCAATTGCAAGTTTAAAATTTCACTTTTTCCATCAACAAGGCAAAATCGGGTTTTAAAAATGCAATTACAAGTTTAAAATTCCCCAATTTGCACTTTATGGAGAAAATCGGGTTTTTTGGGCAAAATAGCAATTTTAAAATGTCACTTTATTTCAATTCTAGGCAAAATCGGGTTTTGGAGAGAGATGTGCAAGTTACAAATTACTTGTAAAGGGAAAATAAAATCCCTACAACAAGTTTTAATAACTTGCACATATGTAATAGAGGTTTAAAATCCCTATTACAAGCAAAAGACATTAAAGTATGGGCTTCAGAAAAGAATTACAAGTTTACTTGTAACTTATCCAAAAAATCCCTATTTTAACTTAAAAAGCCAAAAAACCTCAAGGGGGAAATAAAAAGAAAATTACAAGTTCTTATTTTTCAATAAAGTGCACTTGTAATTAGCCAAAAATTTCCCTACAAAAACCAAAACAATGGAAATCATTAAAACCTGCAATTCAAGAAAAATTTCCCACCTGGAGTCAGGGAGAAAAAACCCGAAATTGAAGGAAAGACATAGCAAACGAATCCAGAATGCGATGAAATTCGATACGTTGTTTGAGGATGGATTGAGGATTAAACCAGTCCAAGGATTAGTCTAAATTCTGCCTCGGGAAGCATGCCATAGACTAAAATTTTCTTTTTTCACAAAAATTTCATGTAATGGTCCTTCATTTTTGAAAACAAAAATGAGGACAACAAAGGGCAGAGTCCCAAGATAGGGTAAGGGCTTGGATTTGTAAACTTTGAGGCAGCCTATTGAGTTTGGTATCTAAGCGCTTGGCAACATGGTCATCTCCTCCTTCTTAAAACTGGAGTAGTAACAAGGATTGAACTTTGCATTAAGAATTATGGATGATACAATTAATTATCTAATAATAGAATTAATTGTCTAGTATGGTGGATTGACAATTTATTCATGAATAATTGATAAATTATTTAAAACTATGGAATATTTCAGATTTGATCTATGTTAAGGAAAGAGCTAAAAATAAAGTTGTCTCCTAATCAATTTAGTTTAAGTCATAAGTATATTTAAATAAATTAATTATTGTTATAACAAGCCTAAACTTAGTAGGGGACATTACATTGACTCCCTCAAGGTGGTGGTAATGATGTTGGTTCTTCTCAATGTTACAAGACTTAGACTTGGCTTAGACTCAGTAAACTGATTTTTGATTTGGACTCAAGCTCAGTAAATAGAAAAAACATGAACTATAGATGTTTTTAAGGATTTAAAGCTCTTTTAATGCAACTTTCATTAAAAAAACTTTAAAGACACAATAAAGTAATCAAATAGAAGTTAATTTGATTACGTACACAAGTTTATATCAATTGCATGACTATGAAAGTGAATTTGGCTAAAGGAAACAATATTTTTAAATATATAAATATTGTCAAGTGTTTTAGGTGTAAAAAACTCATGGATTATGATATCCATGGCATCAAAGACAAAAGTCACAATATGGAGTCATGAACTATGGTAGAGAGGAGCTTGCATTGCTTATCCTAGCATTGCTAACTCTATGTAGAGTCATGAGCTTGTATCGGAAACAAGTTTGCAAATGCCATTATTACCCAAGGAGCATTATTCAACAAAGGGATGGACTCACCAAACCAAAAGTATAAGTGTAATTCAATTACTTGGGATTTAATTGGGAAAAAGTCAAAAGTAAAATAAATCTAATTTATGGAAAAGATAGGTTTCAATTTAGGATCATGATTGAAGAGTGGGAGAAAGAGAATGCATGGGAGATTCACCTATAGGGTACTTAGGGTGGCAAGGCCATGCCCTAGCTATTCCATCAACGCTCTCATTTTTTTTTTTAAATGCCAAAACATTCAAAAAAGTATGCTACAATTTCTTAGGGTTGCCTTTCTTGGTTAAGGTTGAATGGCACTGTTTAGGCCTTTGAGTTGAATTACTCACTGTCAATCTTCACATCTTGCATCCTTGAAATGAGATTCCTAGCTCTCGCTCACCGATAAGCATCGTGAATGAATTGTTTTTCCTAATGGAAAATATTGCAGTTGGATAGATAAATAGACACATCATCGGAGCAATCATTGGATTTTGTTACGTTACACATCACTAGTCTCACGTTACTCATATTACAAATGGGGTTCACCAGTAGTGTACTAGATTCATTTGCTTATTGTCACTATGACCTCATAAATTTCGTTTAATATATAATATTATATATTTTTAATATCATAGTATATATATATATATAGTTGTACTTGTATCTCTTGTGACCATTTCACACATCGCCCCATTAAAATGGGGACCCCCTCTTTTCGCTTCGTTTTTTGCTTTCTCTCTGCTTGTTCTTCTCTTTGTTTTAGGGTTTTGAGTGAGTGAGTGGTGATCCTGGACTAGGGCTAAACCTTAGGGGTTCTTTTGGGCGTCATTCAGGCTAAGTCCAGTCAAATTTTGGAAAATTGTTAAGTGTTCTCCCGAAGAATTGAGATGATTGATATTAGGTAAGTCTTTCAGGAGAGTCAAATAGGTCTCAGGTTAGGTCTAATAAAGGTTTTTAGGGTAAAATCCAATTTTGACTGAGTGTTAGCTTTTTGAGGGAGAAATTGTGTATTCTTGCCTGCGTAAGTTTTGATCAATTTTTTGAAGTGAGATGATGCCTGAAACAGAGAAATCGCTCCTGACCCTCAGAGAGGGCCCAGGGCAAGATTTATCCTGAGTGCAATTTCTTGTTTTTGATGGGCTTGCTAACTGGTTCCTGGCCTTGAAATGATTTGACTTTGCCTTGTGAAGCAGTTTGAGACTTAAATTTGAAGCAGTTTGGCCAAAAAGGGTAAAATCGCTCCTGACCCTTGCTGAGGGTCCAGGGTAAAATGTTGTTTAAGTCATATTTGTCACTGACTTTTCTAATTTGCTTTGTGTAGGGTCTCTTGGAAGGATGATTGAACATGACTTGATGCTTGGGAAGATTTGGAGGCGTGAAAGATGGTGAATTTTGAAGGCTAAGGGAAAAATCGCTCCTGACCCTCAGAGAGGGCCCAGGGCGAGATTTTGATTTCCTTCATTTTGCAACGAAAAGAGACCGAGTTTTGATCATAAATGGAAAATAAATAACTTTCTCCACCCGCCTGAAGAAGTTTTAACTAGAAATGATGAAGGACCTTGTTGAAAATAGAAAAATCGCTCCTGACCCTCAGAGAGGGCCCAGAGCGAAAAATCTTATAGGGGTCATTGCTAGCCTTATTTGGTCGATTTGAGATGTCAAAGGCATGGTAAGGGATGAAGTGAGCACAATAAGGTGTCCAGACTTGATTGAAGATAATGAATTGAAGGAGTTTTGCCTAGGAAAGGTAAAATCGCTCTTGACCCTCAGAGAGGGTCTAGAGCGATTTTCTTCATGTGCACATTTTTTGACCTTTCTTGGACATGAATTTTTATTCATAGCATGAAACAAGACGACATCTTCCTTGGCAAAGAAATTTCGAGATGAAAAGTGAAGCATTTTGGTCCAGGTAGCAAAAATCGTTCCTGACCCTCAGAGAGGGTCCATAGCGAGATTTTCAAAAATGCATTATTCTTGCAAGATCAAAGTGATTTTTATGATTGGAAGGGATGAAGGAAAGCATGTTCTACCCATTGAATATAATTTGGATGAGCAATGAAAGAGGAAATCAACCCAAAATCAAAAAATCGCTCCTGACCCTCAGAGAGGGCCCAGAGCGAAAAACCTAGAGCGAAAAACCTAATATGGGAACTTTTCATCCAAGTTTGGACAAATTTAAGCCAAGGCATGGGTTTGAAATAATGTTTAAAATGCCTTGAAGCGAAAGGAGATTGCTGAGATTTATTATTTTGAAGGCAATTACAAAAATCGCTCCTGACCCTCAGGGAGGGCCCATAGCGATTTTCCAAAATTCTCTCTTTTGTTTGAGGAATGAAGACAAAATATTGTGTGGATAGGAAGAGGAGATGATGTTTTATGCCTTGGAGGCAATTTGGAGTCCAAAGGATGGAGAAATTTACCTAGAATGAAAAAATCGCTCCTGATCCTCAGAGAGGGCCCAAAGCGAAATTATTGAAAATCCTCATTTTACCTTGCAACAAAAAAGCGAGTTTGGATGAGATGGATAAAGGAAGAACATTGCCAAGTGATGAATAAAATTTCAATGAAAAATGGCGAAGAATCAAGCCTAGTTTGCAAAAATCGCTCCTGACCCTTGCTGAGGGTCCAGGGCAAAAAACCTCAAAATCACACATTTTCTCCAAAATTTGATAAAGCTAAGTTTGCAAGTCAGTGAGAAGACCTAGTTGAAATTTCTCGAAGAGATTTTGGAGGTTCAAAAATGCTAAATGTGAGCTAAAAATGAAAAATTGCTCCTGACCCTCAGAGAGGGCCCAGAGCGAAATTGCCTTAAAGGACATCATTTCCTTCAAAATTATTGATGAATTAACTTTATAGTGCAAGGAAATGGATTTTGGAAGTGACATTGTGAGTTTAACAAACAAGTTGAGGTGGATTCCAGCTAGAAAATGAAAAATCGCTCCTGACCCTTGCTGAGGGCCCAGGGCGAAATTTACATTTTCACCTATCTTTCCTCATAAAAAATGTCAAATTTGAAGTGCAACGCGTTAACTAGATATCAATTTACCCTCCAGGAGATTTTCAAGTCAAAATGTGAAATATTCAAGGCTAAAATTCAAAAATCGCTCCTGACCCTCAGAGAGGATCCAGGGCGAAATCCTCATGAAGTCTCATTAAGCCTTGTTTTAAAAATTCATATCCTCCAAATTGCATTTGATTGCCAAAATTGCTAACTTTGAAGCATTTGGAAAATTAAAATTAAATTAGCATTAAATTAAAGCATTTTGGCATTTAATAAATTGATTTTAAGCCTTAGAAAATCGAAATTTGCTTTGGAGGCATTTAAAATTAATTAAACTAAAATTCAAGTTGAGCGCTTAAGGCCTTATTTTGATTTTATTTTGCCAAGTCGGCCCCCTTTTTTTAGAATTTAATTATTTTTAACCCCTTTTGCCAAGTCGGCCTAGAGGGAGCAAAGGGGTGAGCACTCTATATATTGGAGGTGTTTTTTTATCACATTTCAAATCATTCAATCATTGCCTTAAGTGCGAATTTGGAGAGCTAATTGGAGGTGCGAAATCTGGTTTGCTTGGAGCGAATTTCTTTCAAGTGTTGAAGACTAAAAGGAGGTGGAGTTTATTCTTTTCCAAGCTGGAGGAGGCGCAATTCATTCAAGAGAAGGCTTTGATCTACACTTTGCCTAGCGAAATTCATCTATTTTTGCATCATTTCTTAGAATTTAATACTCAAGAGGAGGTATGGCGAAATCATCTTGACACCCTTGTTGAAGATTTAATTTCTGAACATTTGTTTTGAAAAAATCTAAGTATCGCATGGTTAATTAGGAAATGATAACTCAAGATTTATCATGAAGTTTCCTAATTAAAATCTTAAATCTTCCCTTTAAGTCTATATTTCTACACTTCAAGATATATTACTAATTGTGAAATGTTGTTTAGGTGTCAAAATCTCAACCATTGATCTTCTTTCGATCTGGGCCGTTCATTGTAATTGAGGATGCTATATATGCCCTCACTCATTTTCATTTTGTAATTAGAAATCAGATAGAAGTTAAAAAGATAGAGAGATAGAGATTAGAAGAGCTTAGAGAGAAAGTTATTGTGTGGCAAGATTGAGTAATGAAGAAAGAATGTTGAACAATTGTTGTCCATTTTGGCTTTGAGATCAATAAAATATTGAAGTTATGGTGTTTTATTGCAATACTTGTGGCTATCTTCATGGTTGTTTACTTTCTTGAATCATTCTTAGTCGAAGTAGTATTTAAGTTTGAAGGACTAAGTGTTGTGCTTGATCTTTGGTGAGATTCGTATCCAAACCACTAGCTTCATACTGATTGTAAGGATGCCTTGTGTGGCCAACTGGAGATATTGAGATTGCTTGAACATTCAGTTATCATTGAAATATTGATATGTATCTTTATGATAGTATCTATAATCCTTGATGATTTGAAAATCACTAGTCACCTTAGAAGATCGCATCAATTCCATTAGAGTTGTAATTTCTTGGCAATACTGAAATTGGTAGAATCTTACCAAGTCTAGCCTACATTGAGTCATTCTTAGGATTAGAGTAGAATTCATCTCTTGAAACCCTTATCTTTTGGTCTTTTTTTTTTTTGGAATTTGTTAGTATTAGGAAAAATCCTATTCCTGCAGTCGAGTGAGAGTTACACGGACCAGCTTTCAAAGTGTGTAAGACCCCTTGAAGAAACAACATTTACAATGACCACGGGTGCTTATCCACACGTAGAGATCCTACAACGAAGATCCTTGAAGTCACCCTGATTGATCCTTTTTCGCGATATCTTCAGCATTCAGAGGCTCTACTCAAGAGAGGATAAGGTACCATTTGGGTATTTTATTCTGTGTTTGGTTGTGTACAAAATACACGTCAACAATATCCAAGTAAAAAAAACAGCAATGAAGTAGCATACCCAAACGCCAAACACATACTCGATCTTGTTGATGTGTTTTTTAGCACCTCGAACACAAAATAAAATACCAAGGTATTCTATCCTCTTTTGAACAAGGAAATCTTGAATGCTAAAGGTTGTGATCAAACAAGATGACCGCAAGGTTTACAATGCAAACAATGACATTAAATGCGGATAGACTGAGGTTGTATGATGTGATATGCTGGTTCACACAAAGGGACTTACACAATTGTTCTTAGGATCTCTATCAATTCTTTCCTTGAAAATGATTGATGATTTTGCAATTAGGCTCTTTAAGTAAATCTATGAATGTCTTGGAAATAAAATGCAAAAAGGAATAAGGTTTAGGAATCTAATCTATCTCTATCTATGCTAACAATAATATATAGGGTAACGTAGAGAAGACTTCAACCTCTAATTCACAATTATAACACAAAGTTAATTGTTATTATTGTAATAACTAAGAAGTTTGGGTAAATAAAAAAATGGTTAGAAAAGACAATATGATATCCCCTAACAAGTTGGGGGCTTAGGCTAATGTGACAATTGAGGCAAAGAAAAACTCTAGGGAGGAAAAGTATGCTTTTATAGCATCTTTCTAAGATATTAACGATGTAGTTGTTGGTTTTTTGATCATGGTGCATCTTGACATTTCATTTGCTATATAGATTGGTATTTCAGCGGTTCTAGTTTATTTGGGTGATGGTAGAACACATGTAATAGAAAGGATTTGGGATTTTTGAACTATTCTTAGTGATGCAATAAATTTCATAGTGAGAAATTTTTGGTTTTTTGCAAGTATGAATAAAAATATATTGTCTATTTTTTAGCTAACAAAAATTCATACAATGTGATTTTTTATGGAAAGAAGTGTATTGTAACTAACATGAAGAAAAACAAAATTATATCTTTCTAAGATATTAACGATGCAGTTGTTGGCTTTTTGATCTTCGTGAATCTTGACATTTCATTTGCTATATAGATTGGTATTTCAGCGGTCCTAGTTTTATGTTGTTTATTTGGGTGATCGTAGAACACATGTAGTAGAAAGGATTTGGGATTTTTGAACTATTCTTAGTGATGCAATAAATTTCATAGTGAGAAATCTTTGGTTTTTTTCAAGTATGAATAAAAATATATTGTCTATTTTTTAGCTAACCAAAATTCATACAATGTGATTTTTTATGGAAAGAAGTGTATTGTAACTAACACCAAGAAAACCAAAATTATTTCCTTGGTAATGGGCAATGTGGTTTGTACAAGTCTATTGATACTGGTGTAGTTAATTTGCATATCTTAGTTGTGAAGGACAATAGTAACATTTTGTAGCATAAAAGATATGGGCATCTCAATATTCACTATTTAACTAAATTGAGCAAAACTTGTATAGTTCATAGATTGCCATCTGTTTAGAAGTAGGATAGGTGTAGGGTGTTTGGTTGGTAAGAAAAAATAGAATTTGTTTCCTATTAAAAGGGAATGTCATGCAAATTGGGCTTTAGAGCTCATTTGTTGCAAATCTTTGTAACCTATCATATGAATTATCAACAATTCTTAGTGCAAGGTGCTTTTTGTTGTTGGTTGATGATTTTTGAGGGAAAATGCAAGTATATTTTTTAAAGAAAAAGTCTAATTGCTTTGTCACCTTTGTCAAGTATAATGCTATGGTAAAAATTCATAAAGGTAGATAGAAAAAATCCTAATGATCTTGCCATCAAAGGTAGCAGGACCACTACATTGCAACACGAAAATCTAATGCATGTTTTGCTGTTGACATTACTAATATAAGCTCTATGCAATATTACATAGGTGTAGAGTTTTGACAACGCAAGAGTTTCATTTTTGTGGCATAGGTTAAGTATATTGGAATCTTATGTAAGGGTTTCATATGTTTGATTGTTACTCTTTCACTATGCCATTGAAGGTTAGGTTGAAGTTGTTAGTTTGATAAGTAATTCTACAAGCAATTTGGTTCTAGTTTGATATATCTTACATATAAATGACTAAACCTTTCTTTTGTTTTTAATTTTCTCTTGCAAGTTTTAGCCCAATTGAAGAATAGATGTTTTCAAGCTGATAAGATATACAAACTTTGATTGGGTTGGTTTAGTTGATAATTGGGGATGAAGTATTGACTATATATTCTCTTGGTCCTTAGGAGTTGTTTGGTGGCAGAGCAAGAAAGTTCAATTGATACTTGAGATAAATTACTGGTTATATCTTCTCTTTGAACTCAAGAGTTGTTTTGTGGCAGAGTGAACTTCAAGAGACTATAGCTTTATCTTCAATGAAGTAGAGTACAAAGTAGTTGTCAATTTCAGTTGTGAAGGTGTATGGTCATGTTGAGTTTTGAGCAACTTGCAAATTAATTCCACTTTTTTTTTGTGTTAATCCAAGAGTCGTGAAGTTAGTTAAGGAACCTATTTTATAACGCTTTTACCAATTTCATTGAGGTTTATCATCACTACATTCGACAATGGGCTGAAATTGATGGCATTGCTTTCCACTATTGTACATCTTAGGAACATTATCAATCTAATGACTAATCTTCATGGAACTATTCTTTTTGTCAAATTTTGAAACAAACTTGGAATTTGTTTGGTTTAGTCATTAAGGGGTAACTTTAGACTACTAGATATAATGTTAGATCACACTTTGTTCAGATAGGAAATTATTGCTTACGTTAATGATTTAATAACACAACATTAGTTATGGTTGTATACTTATATTTTGTTGTTTTTGTTGTGTTCATTTGCTCTTTAGAACCACAACTGAGCATTCTTTGAACCCAAGTGCTTTTATATTATATATGTATTTCTTTTTTGAGTTCTATGGATCTAGTTTGGTTATTTCTGGACATTGATAAAAAAGTTTATTTCATTTTACTGTTGAATTTATTTAGAAATAACAACATATGATAGTGTTTCATTTTAACAAAATTTAGAGTAGGTTTTTTTTTAATTTGGTCATAAATAAATGGCAATGTGAAAATGGATGTGCAAATTGTCCTAGAATAGATGTAATCCCTAGTAAAGCGTTCCATTAAGATATGATTAAACTGGTTTGACATTGTTGGAGTTTGAAATAGTCCAACAAATCTGTAATGACCACCCCTATTTTTCCAATGAAAGAGACTTGCAAACTACTATGTGATATCAATTAAATTGCTTAATAATCAACATGGCATTTTATCAAACACTTGACAAACATACAACAATATATGCAAAACTCGAAACTTCTTATTTGTTGTTAAATACTGATTTGCAATATAAATGTGCACATTCAACTGCCTTATGGGCTGCGACAATTATTCAGGTTTGTATTCAACAATTACAGTGCTTAGTTATGAAAATATGATAGAAAAAACCTGGAATTGAATGTTGTAGTGGTCTGCAGATGTAATGGTAGCCTTCCAAACTTCTAATCAGCAGGAAAAACAAGTAAACTTCATACCAACATTGTTCATGCACTATAGCAGCACTATTCATGGCACTGTAGCATTTTTACTATTCACGCGGCACTGTAGCAAAACACTATTCACGCGGTACCGTAGCAAAAACACTATCTTCAAATCTGCACTTTCAAACCCCTGTAAAAACTTCATGCGAGAGCACCAGATGAAGCCCAATGTGTTTCCTGAATGAAAACACCATTAATCCTCCTGACTGTGTCTTTCAACAACGAAGAGAATGCTAGCAAAGAGGGATTCCGTCCTCCAAGCCCAATAATCAGATCTCTACGAAATCCAACAGCATAACATTAATCTCATCCAAGCATATCCCAAAAGAGAGCTCTCAACCTCAATTTATATCTTCTTCCTGGATGCAAACACTTCATTTCCTAAATGTGGGATAATACATTTTAGAATAAAATATTATTTCCCACAATGTACACATTAAAGGGAACTTTTAATATTTTAAACATTACTTTATATTCCCAACCTTATAATATAACGATAAAGTTAAATATTTAATTTAACTTTACGCTTTGTCGTTAAATATTAAAACATTGTTGATAATCCCTTTAAATCATTGTCGCCTTCAATTATTTTTTTCTGATAATTATGCCAACCAGGGAAACACTAAAAATTTCAAGTCACTGCTTGGAGACTAACTTACTATAAATAGTAAGTGTCTAGAAACCCTGTCAGAGCAGCACCGATTGGCCTGAAATTGAAAAACACCTAGGCCAAAACACCTCAGGATCCCACCAATGTCCTTGTTAGCCTTCGGGACCGTGTCAGAATATGCTAACGACACCCCATATCATGTTGCACTAAAAAGGGGACATTATAGTTTGCCCCCCTTGAAATTGCTTGTCCTCAAACAAATTTGGTCCTGAATGTTGCAATACCTGCTCATTCTCCCATGTAGCATCCTCATCTGGTAGGTCTCTCCATTTCACCAAGTATTCCCTAACGATTCTGTTCCTGAGTGTCCTTTCCCTGACATCCAGAATAGCTGCAGGGATCAGCACTAGTCTCCCTTCCTCGTCTAACGGAGGTAAATCTGCTGAAGGCACCACACCCTGACCAATGGCTTTCTTAAGCCTCGATACATGGAACACATTGTGCACACGGCTACCCTCTGGAAGCTCTATCTCGTAGGCAACCTCACCTACCTTGCGAATGACTCTATAGGGGCCATAAAATCGGGGTCTCAACTTCTTTGCTCCGCTCTTCTTGACCGATGACTGTCTATATGGCTATAACCTCAAATACACCATGTCACCAACCTCAAAACTGTGCTCCACCCTGTGTTGATCAGCATGCAACTTTTGCTGATTCTGTGCCTACTGTATATTCTCCTTGAGCACCCTCAGGATGTCCTGACTATCCTGCATTGAGTCTTGGTTTTTGGGTACTCTGCTATCCCCCAAGACCATGTCAACAAAGCTCGGCACCTCGTAGCCGTAAAGTGCCATGAAGGGTGTCATCCTGATAGACATATGATATGTCGTGTTGTAACAATATTCCCCCATGTGTAACCATCTCACCCAGGCCCTCTGTTGTGCAGTCACATAATTTCGCAGATAACCACTTATTCACAATCTCTGTCTGACCATCCGTTTGTGGATGATAACTAGTGCTGGGTGTGAGCTCCGTACCACACAACCAAAAGAGCTCTTGCCAAAAAGAACTCAAAAATCTGCTATCCCGATCACTCACTATAAACCTGGGCAACCCATGCAATCTGAATATCTCCTTGTAAAAGAGGTCTGCCACCTGCGTTGCTGTGTAAGTAGATGGTATAGCGAAGAAATGGGCAAACTTTGTCAAGCGGTCTACCACAGCATATATACAATCTAGCCCTTGCACTCTAGGTAGTTCGGTGATGAAGTCCATGGATATGCTTTCCCACTTCCTATCTGGAATGGGCAAAGGCTGAAGCAACCCTGTAGGGAAAGTGTGCTCTCCCTTATTCTGCTGACATACTGCACACTCCTTCACATATCTCTGCACATCATCCTTAAGTCCCCTCCAAGTAAACCTTTCACGGATCTGCCTGTAAGTTTTGAAGATCCCAGGATGTCCAGCTGTAGGCGCATCATGGAACGCCCTTAAAATTTCCCGTTTGAACAGTGATGTAGGAATCAAATAAATCCTATCCTGAAATCTGATCAACCCATCCAACACCATATACCTATCATCTTGTATGGTACCTGCAACTATCCTAGAAGCCCAAGTATCCCCTGCATACTTTGCTATAATCCAATCTCTCCAATCCCCTGAAATCTCAACTAGAGCACAAACATGCGGTCTCCTGGATAAAGCATCGGCCACCACATTCTTCTTCCCTTTGACAAACTCTATGTCAATATCATAAGCCTGCAATTTAGTGATCCATTTTTGCTGCCTGTCATTAAGATCACGCTGGCTCATGAAATATTTTATGCTATTGTGATCAGTTTTGATCACAAACCGTCCACCTACTAAGTATGCTCGGAATTTGGCCAATGCATGCATTATGGCCAACATCTCCCTGTCATAGATAGAATAGCTCCTCTCAACACCTCGGAGCTGCCTACTCTCGAATGCAATGGGATGTTTCTCCTGCATCAATACTGCCCCTATCCCATCACCCGAAGCATCACACTGAAGTTCAAATGGCTTCGTGAAATCTGGTAGAGCTAAAACCGGACAAGATGACATCACTTGTTTGAAGTGGTCAAAACATCGCTGCGCTGCTTCTGTCCATACGAAGGCTCCCTTTTTAGTGAGTTCTGTCAAAGGTGCTATAGTCTGTGAAAACCCCTTAACAAACCTCCTGTAAAACCCGCATAAACCAAAGAACCCCTTAAGCTGTGTGAGGTTCGTGGGAGTAGGCCAATCTACTATAGCTCTAATCTTTTCGGGATCAACCTGAACAACATCTGTACTAATGATATGCCCAAGGTAGAGAAGCTCGGTCATGCCAAACTCGCATTTTGATTCCTTGGCATACAATGACTCCCTCTCTAGAATGAACAACACCTCCTCAAGATGCTGCAGATGCTCTTCCCAAGTCCTACTGAAGATCAAGATGTCATCAAAGAAAATCAAGACGAATCTTCTCAACTGTCCCTGGAATGCCTGATTCATACAACTTTGAAAAGTAGCAGGTGCATTGGTTAGCCCTAATGGCATAACCAGAAACTCAAAATGACCATAATGACACCAGAAAGCAGTTTTCTCAATGTCCTCTGCCCTCATCCTGATCTGATGGTATCCAGACCGTAAGTCTATTTTGGTGAAAAAGCATGCTCCATGCAATTCATCAATCAACTCATCAATCTGAGGAATGGGATATCTGTTTTTTATTGTTTTCTTATTCAATGCCCTATAATCGATGTACATGCGCATTGTCCCATGCTTCTTCTTTACCAGAACTACAGCTGAAGCAAAGGGGCTTTTGCTAGGCCTGATGTGCCCCATTTCCAACAACTCCTTAATTGCCTTCTCTATCTCATCTTTATGTTTCTTAGGATGACGATAGGGAGTGATCATCACTGGTTTGGCTCCCTCCTCGAGGTCAATAACATGCTCTGCACCCCTGTCAGGAGGAACCCCATGAGGAATATCACTGAATACCTTGGCATGTCTGTCAAGAATCTCCTGTATATCTAGTGGATGATTCTTCACTCGAGGCTCCGGTGAAGATGACATAACTAAGCACTCTGTTGCCCACTCTATGTCATTATGCCGAAAAAGTCTCTCCATTCTCCTCAAAGAGACTACCCTGCAACTCCCATCTGAAAGTCCCTTGAGTACAACAGTCCTACCCTCATGCTGAAACCTCATTTCCAACTTCGCTAGGTTGAAAGTGAATTCAACCAGCGATGCCATCCATGTCATACCGAGGATGACGTCGTAATCTCCCATGTCCACAACATAGAAATCGTCCTCCAACTCATAGCCATCTCCAAATCTAATGTGAAGATTTGAAACCTTTTGAGTACATAATAGCTTTTGGCCATTAGCCACCATGACTCTAAAACCATCATGCTCCTCTGTCTGCAAGCCTGTCCTGGCTACCAACTGTGTATCTATAAAGTTATGTGTAACCCCAGTGTCAATGAGAGATATCACTTTCTGCCCCTGGATAGTACCCCTGACCTTAAATGTGATTGCCTTTTGGGCCCCTGTCAAGCGTGCCAACGATCTATCATCCTTAGGAATGCTGCTCTCCTCTATCGTGTTACCCTCATCTGAATCGGAGTGCTATTCCTCCCCTTCTGACTCTGACTCCTCTGTTGAAAAATACTCCATTTGATTTGCCTTAACCTTGAGAGGGCATTTATGAGATAAGTCCCAAGGCTCTCTACACTGGAAGCACAGTTTCTTCTTTCGAAGTTCATTCAAGGTTTCACTGTCTAGTCCTTTTGATCCTTCTTTGGGTTTGTTATACTCTTTCTGAAATGGTTTTTTGTCTTTGTCCTTGCGGTAGGAAGAATCTGTTGAATGGTATTTTCCTTTGTATACCGAAGGGGCTAAATCTCGTGCCTTTTTAGTTGCTTCTGCTAAGGTGAGTGGATCATGTCCCTTCACCCAACCACGTAATGGATCAGCAAGCCCATCACAAAATAACACCACCAATCTCCTAGGAGAGATATCAGTAACAAGTACAGACAAACGCTGGAACTCGGCGATGTAAGCATCCACAGAACCTGACTGTTTTAACTGTGCTAGCTCCTTGAAATGTAACTCGGGATCCCTAGTGTCAAATCTCTCATTCAGTCTTTCTGTGAATTCCTCATAGGATGTAATCTGATTATGCCCTAGAGTCACCATGCCATGATGCCACCATTCATGCACAACGCCGTCCAAATGCATAGCCGCATACTTGATAGCCTCCTCCTCAGGCATAGGATTTAGCTGCAAGTATGTATCTACCTTCTGCACCCAAGCTCGTGTGGTCATCTTCCCTGAAGCATCATAATAAGGCAAGGAAAGTTTTCCAACTTTCTTTCTCAGCTCAAAATTCTGATTCCTCCCTCCTGCTCTAGGCATATGTCTCATCGTCAAGTCCATATAATCTCTGAGGGAAATATTTGCCTGAAACACGGGTCCACTGGCCTCCTAGTCCCTCCTGAACTGACCCTGTAACTAAGTAATCTGCAGTTCGTTCATTGGTTGAACCGGATCCCTAGGTGGGAAGGTGGGTAGAAGAGGTCTCGAGCTCGCTGTTCGAGCTGGGCGTGCAACGTGTCTAAAGTTATCCGCTTCATTCCCATTGTTGCCATGTCCATTATTACCATTAATGTTTTTCTCAGGGCCATTGTTGTTGCCTCGGCCTCCATTATTATCATTGCCCCTATTGTTATCGTTTCCATTGTTGGCATCACTTGGATTAATATTGACGCCCATCTGTCTAGCCATAGCTGCAACATCATGTCCATTCGCCTATTCTGCTCCTGTTGCATACGCTGCCCTTGCTCTAACGTATCCAGTAACTGTCTGAACATTACCTCCCCCTGATCTGGACCGGTATTCCTATCATTTCGGTCACCCATACTGCTGTCCTGATCAAAGAATATCTCCTCTATGTTTGTATGACTGGATTCTATGTCCACCTGCACGGATGAACTAGACTGTTCGCTTTGTGAGTTCAAATTTCTGTTTTGTCTTGCTTTGGTATGGCGGAAGTTATAAGGCCCCTGTTGCATGCTTAAACATACATGCTTAGCATGTTTTTTAATTCATTAATTTCTGATTTTAGTATTTTGATATTTCGTCAAACACTTTTCCCTCTATCCGGCTGTTCCAAAGTCTCTGTAAGACCTCCACAGGATGGCAGGACTTATAGCTCTGATACCACTGTAATGACCACCCCTATTTTTCCAATGAAAGAGACTTGCAAACTACTATGTGATATCAATTAAATTGCTTAATAATCAACATGGCATTTTATCAAACACTTGACAAACATACAACAATATATGCAAAACTCGAAACTTCTTATTTGTTGTTAAATACTGATTTGCAATATAAATGTGCACATTCAACTGCCTTATGGGTTGCGACAATTATTCAGGTTTGTATTCAACAATTACAGTGCTTAGTTATGAAAATATGATAGAAAAAACCTGGAATTGAATGTTGTAGTGGTCTGCAGATGTAATGGTAGCCTTCCAAACTTCTAATCAGCAGGAAAAACAAGTAAACTTCATACCAACATTGTTCATGCACTATAGCAGCACTATTCATGGCACTGTAGCATTTTTACTATTCACGTGGCACTGTAGCAAAACACTATTCACGTGGTACTGTAGCAAAAACACTATTCATGTGGTACTGTAGCAAAAACACTATCTTCAATTTTGCACTTTCAAACCCCTGTAAAAACTTCATGCAAGAGCACCAGATGAAGCCCAATGTGTTTCCTGAATGAAAACACCATTAATCCTCCTGACTGTGTCTTTCAACAGCGAAGAGAATGCTAGCAAAGAGGGATTCCATCCTCCAAGCCCAATAATCAGATCTCTACGAAATCCAACAGCATAACATTAATCTCATCCAAGCATATCCCAAAAGAGAGCTCTCAACCTCAATTTATATCTTCTTCCTGGATGCAAACACTTCATTTCCTAAATGTGGGATAATACATTTTAGAATAAAATATTATTTCCCACAATGTACACATTAAAGGGAACTTTTAATATTTTAAACATTACTTTATATTCCCAACCTTATAATATAATGATAAAGTTAAATATTTAATTTAACTTTACGCTTTATCGTTAAATATTAAAACATTGTTGATAATCCCTTTAAATCATTGTCGCCTTCAAATATTTTTTTACTGATAATTATGCCAACCAGGGAAACACTAAAAATTTCAAGTCACTGCTTGGAGACTAACTTACTATAAATAGTAAGTGTCTAGAAACCGTGTCAGAGCAGCACCGATTGGCCTTAAACTGAAAACACCTAGGGCAAAACACCTCAGGATCCCACCAATGTCCTTGTTAGCCTTCGGGACCGTGTCAGAATAGGCTAACGACACCCCATATCATGTTGCGCTAAAAAGGGGACATTACAAACAAATCTATCATTCACATTTCCTTTGAACTACATAGTCTTCGATTCTTCCCTTAAATGATTAAGCAGTTGAAAACAGAACAGCTTCTCTTAGTAATTTTGGCTTTTTCTTGTTTTTCTAAATGAAGAATAAAAAGTTTACATACAATAGTAGAGGAAGATACCTTTTGTCATTTGAAAGGTTTGTAGTTCAACCAGTTTGTTGGGGAAATTAATTAAAATATTATTGCAGTTATTATGCATTGAAGTGCATAGTGTTGTTTAGAGAAAGCTGCTGCCTGAAAACTATGTGCTTTGGCAAGTTGCAGGTACATTGTTGAGATGTTGGGATCAGAAAGAACTCATAAATTTATTGTTGTGGGTCAAGCAGAGGTTGAGAAAAGCTTTTATGGACAATTAATATTGGGAAAGGGAATCTCTACTGGGACAGATGAGCTTTTGGGAAATGAAGTGGTAGAAGCTGGTATTGATACAGCTCCAGATGAAATGTATGCTTTCTACTTCCTTTCGAGTGGCATTTTATTTTGATAGCTTTTATGTTATCATTGTCTTTTGCATAGAATTCCATGTGGGATACCATATGACCCACTGTAATAAAAATGTTTTAGTTTTGTAGACTATTGAATTACATCAAACAAATAAGAGAATTCATCAAGCAACAAAACCACATAGATCAATGCATATGCATTTAGAGATTCAGTTATTGTTGTGTTGTGTAAAAATAACATAACAAATTTGTGTCATGTCCTCGTCTTAAAAGAAGAATCGATACTCAGAAAATCGTCTTATTAGAAGACCTCACAATTTTGTGTAGGAGCTAATGTTTTAGGCATTAGACGTCTTCATAAAGCTTCAATGGGAAGGAAGACATCAGTGTTACCAGGTATTAAGGATTGGTAAATATGGGGTGATAAGAGATCTGTACATTGCTAGATGGCCAACCAATGCATAACAGCAACATCGGTTTCCATTGGTTTGCTAATCAAATATTAATCCCCATAGCACCTTAGTCGATGGATAGACTAACCAATATTATACAACAAATAAGTTGCTAATGAACAGCAAACATATTAATCTTAATGAAGAGTCACGATGCTAGTGGCGCGATTATGCACTAACCATGGTGGTTATAATGTGATGAGGCACAATTAAAGACAATAGGGGGCAGTGATTAGGAAGAGAGAAGGGACGTGTCTCTTGAGCATCCTTTTCCACCATATATAAAGACCATCCGATTCATTTGGAGAGGCATTAATTAGGTATATATCTCTTTTTTTACATCCAGTTCAATTTTTCTCTTTAAGAGCAGTTTCCCATTAAGGCACCCCACCGGTTGCACAAGGGGCAAGGCGCATATCAGGAAAGGCACCAAGACATCGCATACATCAATCGATATCTGGAACAACAGTCTTATTCTGTGCAAGTAAAACTCTTCACATCAGGAGCAGTAACTTCAGATTTGTATACGTTATTGTTTACATCAGACCTGGTAGGAAGGATGGGCAAAGGCACATATCAGGAAAGGCACCAAGACATTGCATACATCAATCGATATCTGGAACAACAATCTTATTCTGTGCAAGTAAGACTCTTCACATCAGGAGCAGCAGCTTCAGATTTGCATACGTTATTGTTTACATCAGACCTGGTAGCAAGGATCATTGCAGAAACCAATCGACATCTCAGGCAGAGCATTGGCATCTAGTTGCAGATTGGAATGTCACAGTCACATCAGTCACATAATCAGATCGGAAACAACATTGTACTAAAACTGTAACCTTCATCAATATTGGTGAGAGGGAAGTTTATTGACCTATCATTCACTTAGCATCTACATCTTTCATCTATTAGAAAGAGAAGGTGACATTGATAAGTATCATTATTTGCATATTTATCTTTATACTATTAACGGTACCAATTTATAATAAAAGTCAGACATTGTGATCTATAAAAAGGTGGGTTATTGCCCCATAATTACTAAGTTATTTAGAAGGGGACATTACAATGTGTTATATTCAGGCTCAAACTCACCATATTAGACAAAACTCCTAATATATATCAAGGTGCAGGAAGTTGCATTCATGTATGTCAAGCTTATTTGGATTCGATAGATTGCATTCTGTGAAAAAAAGCATTGAAGAGAAAAACCTGGTATAACTTGTAAGCAATGAACACAAGGTTTGTATGTAAGAGTGCAAATAAACAAATGATGTTCATGGACAATTTAGCAATCTAGAAAACTTATGTTCTATAATTGATCTGTAATTAGCATGGATATTCCATTAATTCATTATCACGAATCTGAGAACTTGCTGACTAAAACGACTTGATGTTTTTGTAGATAATATTTATGAAAACAGCTTTTGTGTGTCCTAAATTAAGTTGTTTCAAGTACTGAAATATGAAAGTAATTCACAAAGATGAGCAAGACTGGAAACACCTAAAAAAACAGAGCATACACAAAGAATCTTGTCTGGAAATAATCCAAGGTGTGTTGAAAAGCAACATTAAGGTTTAAGCCTGCTCAAGGCACTATCTTCTCCAAATGTTTACAAGTGATTTTCCCAAGGGCTTTAGTGACACTTTGCAACAACAATGGTATCCCAATATATACATATCAGCTTTACAACTTGCTCAGTTACAAACTCCTAGCAGGATTGACGTCCATTATTTGTCCCTATGTAACAAAATCAATAAAACAATATTCAAAGGAAAACTTAAAAACACTAATGTCTTGGGGGTGGGGGGAGGCAGGTGGGAGGGGAGACCACATTCACAGCCAAAAATGACATGCACCATGAAGATTCCCGTGGCCTTGAAGGGAATCATGGCAGGTGCTGCCTCTTGATCCCGTTGTGGGTGGCCACCCCTGAACTACTGTTCTAGTTTTAGAAAACAAGCAATACAAATGATTTTGTGTTGTGCCATATGGAAAACACCATTTTTTAATCTTGAGCTCTTCCTAATTAATTCCTATGTAATTGAATTCCTTTCATGCAGTTACTTAAGCCCAATTTAGTCTAATGCTACAATGATATAGCATTTTGATTATATTTAACTTTTATGATTTGACAATTAATGTTGAATTATTAATTCAGTTGTATTCTCAATTGTCTATGATGTAGTACTGGGGTGCAAAAAGAACTTGGAACTTGGAATATGGTTCCAAGGTTCAGGTTCCTTTCAAGAGTTTGCATCTAGTAAAGAATACAAGGGATCAAGGAAGGGAGCACATGGGGATTGAGAACCCGAGGGGACTCGGGACTTAAAGACTTGGTCCCTAGGCTCCAGGTCCATCTGTATACTTGGGATTGGATTAGGAGAGGAGAACACTAAGAGGTGGGAGCTAACGTTCCAAGGGAACTTGGAACCCCAAGACTTAATACATAGTTCCAAAATTAGAAAAAGCTGCCACTCGAGGAAAACAAAGGCCCAACCAACACACAATTGACAAAATTCTAGGACATCAGCCAATTACAAAAAGGGAATCCACATAGGAAATAATTGATTAGATATAACTGGTGGATTAACATGATGCAACACAAAGGCAAAGGAAAGAAAAAGGAGACACCAAAATGGGGTACCAACAAGCTTCATGTGATTACTAGGTGCATTTGTGAACCCGAATAACATAATCAACCACTCATATAAAGCTTCTTGTCTTGAATGCAATCTTGCACTTATCTTCTTCTCTAATTCTGTTCTGATGACATGCCAAATATATTTTGCTAAAACATTTTCCTCCACTCATACAATCCATATGATTATCCATCCTTTGTACCGATTTCCTATAATTGATGGTAATCTTGTTTATTGCTTTGGAGTCTATATAGATTCTCTATTTTCCTCCAGCTACTACCACACATGGGCTTAAATTTTCTCTTATCAACGAGTTTTTGAACAATTCTCCCATTTGGGCATTCAACTCCGCATTTTGAATTTGTTATCAATTTATAAACTACCTTGTTATGTAAATTTGCTTGAGGAAATCAATCCATGTGATGGCATGTCCTTTTCATTAGTGGTAACCCCTTTTATAGATTATAAAAATAATGTCATTTTATTTTATGAACTTAGAAATCTCAAGATAAATCATCTCATTTTCCTTTGTGGTGCTTCCTACTTACATAAACTTAGGAAGAACAACAATTTTTTTTTCCTCCTACTTTAGATCTTTGAAATATTGCTTTGATTTGCCAACAATACACTTCCAAGACTTTTGTCTCTCACCTTCTCATTTCAAAGTAATAAATAAATGTGTCACTCCATGCTTCATTAATTTATAAGCATTTTCTATACTATCATGTATAATTTTTCTATCAAACTACCACGGTCTGTGCAACAAAATATGAGAGACATCCATAAGCATGATATCACATAAAACCTTGTTTTTATGTGCTCTGATATTTAGTTTTACAAAACATTTTTCATCCTCAAATTCATGGCATTAACGAGGTCCTTGTTTGTGTTAGGCTTTTGAGCTTGTCATTGGAATATTCAAAGGACAAGGTTTCAGTGGATATTGTTAATGCTTTTTCTTAGCTCATAGCTTTTGATACGGTGACCAAATTCAAAAAAATGTTTCTTGTTTGTTAGATTTTGTATGAATGGAGATGAAGATAAGGCGCTTGCTTTTTTTGTCAACTTGTCATCTAAATTGGGGGTTTGTGTGCAATAGATTGCCAAAGAGGAGTCTTTGGTTATGTGCTATAAGTGCCACAAATCTGCCCACGATGTTGTTGTTTGCCTAGACAACAAGAGGAAACAGATTTCTTGGAGAAAAAAATTAAAAGTGGAGATTGGTCAGGCTTAGTCAAACAAAGAATTGTCCCTAGCAAGTTGTGGGGTTGAGTGTTATTCCTCTTTGGGTAGGATTAAGTTTGAGGCAAAATATTAATAATGTTTCTATTTTAGAGACCTGTTACAAGATTTATTCAAATGTGAGGATTTTGGAGGAGGTTGGTAGGGAGTGGGAAATTGTTGATGGATTGGTTTGTGTGCTTCAAGGAGAAAATGTCATCAACCCATTACAAAAGATTTAATTTCTAATAAAGACTTACCAAAAGCCCTATGAATTCTTTTGATTCAAGGCTTGCAATTAAAAAAGGAAGAACAACAAAGGAAATGTGCTTCAATGACTTTGTAGGTAGGCTTATTGTTTTGTCAGAACCCTTTGGAGTGCTATGACTTCATGTTGCCTTGTGTTTGCTGGTCTCTTCTTTATGTTAGGCAGTATGATCCATGATAGTCGTTCTTAGTCCTTTCTTGGGAGGTGGTGTTTTTTGTTGTGGTTGTTTGCTATTGGTGTACAACCCTTGTGTTGTTTTTGTTGTGGTTGTTTGTTATTGGTTTACAACCTTAGTGTTATTTGTTTCTTGTTTCTTCGCTATTTCCTGAGCTTCATTGACATATCTATTTTGATCTTTTTTAAATGGATGGGGCTCTCTCAAAATTCCACTTTTATCCTTTAAAAAAATATCACAAGAGACTTTATAGGCATTGGGATGTTTTATCCTTTTCAGATTCAAAATTTCAACCGTTTCACTTGAAACCAAATTATGAGTACTACTATCAACGGACTATCTTGCAATATTTACCTCTAGACCTGCCTGTGGTCCTAAACAAGTATTTCCTTTGCATTAAACCATTTATATCTTTTGTAGGATTCTATAAATTTCTTTTCATTAGCAAAGATTCACCTTACTCTAGCACATTTACATTTTCAAATGTTGATCTGTCATCAACAAGCATAGCCCTGCGCTCTTCTCTCAAGTGTTATTTTTATATCTGCCATGTGAATGGATGCATTCAAATGTTTTGTGGCTTTATCTCCACATCTTAAACAAGTTCCACTAAAGGATTTTCCATCACTTTTCCATATCCGCCTCTACTTTTTTGATATCTTAGATCATTAGCATAGACAAATCTACTTTTACTTCTCTAGTAATGATTAGATTTGCCTCTACAATGACTTTCACTATTATCTTTGGCTTTTGCTTCATCATTGTATGCTTCTATATATCTACCTGGATATCGTCCTCTTGAGTATCAAGAGTATTTACTTTAATTGCTTTGTTTACTTTGAAATTTGTGGTTCTATTTATTTTCAGCCTTTAGGGCTAATTGGTATGCTTCCTCAATAGATTGCATATTCAACATACTTACATCTTCTTGAATAGATGCTCTCAAAGTTCCAAATATTGATATAGTTAGCTCAAAGAAACGGGACTTGGACTTGGCTCGGACTCGACAAGGCCGAATCGGACTCGGACTCGGGACTCGGAGTCAGACTCGGCTGGACTCGAGAAAGTGAAAAAATCAAGAAATTTAGAGATTTTTAAAGATTTAAAACTTGTTTCAGGCACCCTTTATTGAATACACCTTAAAGACACAATAACATCATCAAACTCGGCTGATTTGATTACATACACAAGTGTACATCAATTGCATAAGCATAAACGCAACTTGTAGCTGAAGGAAATACCAAACATAGATATATAAATATTGTCAAATGTATACAATATTACAAAACTCATGGAATAAAAAATCCATGTCATCATATGATCATCATCAAATGTTTCATACAAATACCAAAGGTAAATACAACTACAAGCCTATGGCTCAGAGGAGCCAGCACGGCTGCACCCTCCGGCCCCGTCCCCCTGCGAAGGCGTCTAAGGTAGGTCCTGGATGATTCGACAGCCATAGCCGCTCCCCGTGACACCATGCCATGCTCACCAACATCAGGAACATCCGTGTCACTATCTTCCTCTGAATCTCCTATCTGTGCTCGTGCTCTTTGCTCCTCCTCTGCCATGGCTACAGTCTTAGGCTCTATATCTACCTAGTCGATCCAATCAGTGTCAGACTCGGAGGTTAAATTTACCCTACTTCTATCGACGCAGTTTGCCCCTATATTTTTCGACGGGGGTTTGGGGGCAGCGCCCCCAAGGTGGGGTCAAGGCGCATCGCCCCTTCCGGGGTCGAGGGGCGGTGCCCCTTGCACGCTCCCTTGTTTGCTTGCCAAACTCGGACGAGTCCGAGTCCGAGTCCCAGAGACTCAGCGAGCATGTCTCGGACTCGGACTCGCCGAGTCTGGCGATTTTTTGGCGATTTTTGTTTCTTTGATTTAGCTATTTTTTCTTCATTTTCTTCATGATGACCAGCTCTTATAGCTAGCTTATAATATTCTTCAGAAGAAGCTATCTTAGTCATATCTTTCTACATCAAATTTTGCAACTTTTTCAGTAATTGTAACTGATAATTTTCTAATAAACTTAGATTTCAATTTATACGCTATTCTATTCCATTTCTCAATATTAGGTTTTCTTTTCTATTTCTTTCAACCAAATAGTAGCATAACCTTTTAACTATTTTGGAACACTTTATGAAGATCAACAGTATCTTAATATTCACAATGTTTTAATAAATCAATTATCCAGTTAATCAACTATTTAGGATTCAAACCACCAAATTTAAGCTACAAGCGTACTATTCTACTCCATGCACAATAATAGGTTTTCTTCTCTATTTGTCTCTAGTTGAATTTCTTTCCACCAAATATTAGCATGACCTTTTAACTATCTTAGCAAATTTAATAAGGATCAACAATATCTTTATTCGCACAATGTTTTTCTAAATCAGTTGTCCAATCAATCAACTCTGTAAGATTCGAACTACAAGCATGCTTAGGAACCTCTACTCTAGTTTTTTTACCATATTATTTCTTCTCTATCATTTTTTTTCAGCATGTTCAACTAAATTTGGTTTGCAACTTCTTGGTTATCTTTGCTTCATCAGCTCTAGGGTTAAGATCTCCTATGTGGTCTGTTGTCTTATTCAATGACATCCAGTTTGATATGAATCATATTAAACATTTCCTCAATGCACTTTGCAACATTGAGTAGACTTTGACTTCAAAATATCCTTCTAGGAGGCATTTTCAAGGTTTGGATTCAAGACTCTTTGGAGCAAAATGTCTCACAGTCAACATTTGTTCACAACCAACTCACAATTTTCTAAGGAATATTTGCCCAACGATGCAGTGTTGGAAGACTTTTTCAACCAACTCGCACCAAGGAATATTCTACCCTATAACTCAATGCTACAAGATCTTTTTCAATCTTCTCCCTCTCAAGCAAGTACTAATTAAACTATGCAAATTTTATGGAATGTCAAGTACAAGTGCACTTTGGATGTTGGGAAATGCAAATACCATCAAACATTCGTAAGATTCAAAACTTATCTATAATACCATTTTACAATCATTCTTTACAAATTTTCTATAATAATTTGATGCTCTCTTCATGATCCACAAACTATGCTTTGATACCATTTGACACAATCACAATTGGTGGGTCCAACGAAGGACAAACTAATCATGTAGCTGAATGCAAACACACAAAATCATTAGCACAATTATATAGCTTTCAAGCACAACGCATTGTGGGATAATAGATATGAACACAAAAGACTGATTTTTTGATTCATACACACAATTTCAAGGAAGTTTCAATGAGCTTCTGACATGTTAGGCCTTAATTGTGTGATTACAAGGTAGATTAATTAAGATCTTTTAAAATCCAGAAACTCAAATTGATGCTTGATCTTCTATTCTTGTTCTTACCTTATCTAGACTTTTCAACCTTACTAATTCATAATTTCCTTTCTTGCCTTTGAGTTGCTGTAATGTCCCTACTAGTTAGAGATCACTGTCCTGCAAAACAGATTGTTAGAATACAAACATGTATATATATAACTAATCTAACTTGCAATTAAACTTCAATTACTTAATTAACACTAATCTCAATCCTTCTTTAATAAAAAGGATACGAGTGCAGTACTGGGACATGTCCTTAGGTGGCTGTGAAGCTCGCCTTCTTGGAACCCATCTTGGTTCCAAGCCATACCAAGAAATTGAAGGTTAATTTGAGTCCTGTCTTGGATGTAATTTCCTACACCCAAGCCATACCAAGGAGGACCATCATATATGATCAATTCTAGATCTCATCATCCAAGTCTACCAAAGAAGACCGGCCAAATCCGTCTCTTTTTGGATGAACTTTGTCAACCAAGCCATAACATATATGCATATAGATATTCAGTATATACTGCCTACCAAGGATTATCATAATCCCTCCATTAGGCTAAGGGAATTTCCTCCCTATAGCCTCCATCATATAGTCACATTATTCATATTATATTTTACAATTCATTATCATTTTCCATTCCATAATTTACATCTACATTTACATATTCTTTAATTACTATTGTAATGTCCCTACTAGTTAGAGATTACTGTCCTGCAAAACAAATTGTTAGAATACAACATATATATATATATAAGCCATTTTCTTAATTTGCAATCTATCTTTAATACTAAATTAACATAATCATAATTTCATCTAATAAAAAGTATACGAATGCCATACAAAAGTATGTCCTTAGGCGGCCGTGAAGCTTGCCCTTTTGGAACCCCTTGGTTCCAAGATGTCCTTAGGCAGCCGTGAAGCTCGCCCTCTTGGAACCCCTTGGTTCCAAGCCCTCTAGGAAATCGAAGATGAGTTCGAATCCTGTCTTGGGTGTAACCTCTTACACCCAAGCCATCCAAGGAAGACCCTTGTCTATTCCTTGCCTTGGGTGATGCCTTCATCATCCAAGTCCTCAGAGGGGATCGGCCTGACCTTTGAGTCCTGTCTTGGGTATAACCTCTTACACCCAAGCCAGCCAAGGAAGACCCTTGCCTTTCCTTGTCTTGGGTGATGCCTCCATCATCCAAGTCCTCAAAGGGGATTGACCCAATCCTTCTCTTCTTGGTTGAGTTTTAATCAACCAAGCCATATATTTGCATAACATTTTCAGTTCATAAACTATCCTTTGTGTTAACATGAATTCTTAATGTATTCTTTTATATATATATATATATATGATTTTCCATCCTTTACATATGCAATATATTTCTTAAAATACCTTGTATTCATAATCCGTTAATATGCAAACTTATGTATACAACATTTACAAGATTATATCTTATCCCTATTTTTATGACTAGTGAATACTATACATTAAGATGTGTATAAATATTCACTAGACCACCATTAACATTACCTATCAGTGGACTTTACCCATTACCCATTGCTCATGAACTAATAATAACTAATATTAATGAGCCTTTACCCTTAATACCACCTATTAATATTAGTAATAAGAACCTATCATATACTATACCTAGTATTTAATAGAGGAATTCTCACCTTGAAGTCTGATTACCTTCTTCCTTTTTCCTGCAGTCCGCTCCCTACCTTCTCCATTGTATATATATATTTATTATATAGTATAAGTGATAAAGAATCAATGTACATATCATGACAGTAGTTGGTTATGGCTGAACCCATATATCATATTGATATTAACAATGTCACTAATAACATTATATTGTGTTGTGTTATTAACATTATTTTATGTTACTTGCATTTTATTACATTCCAGTATTGTATTACATTGATAATATCTTACCATATTAGCAATATTATATCAGATTTGATTAACCGTACATGAGTTTTAGATTTTATTAACATCATTATGTTATTTTGCCATCTTTATATCATATTACATTAACAATATCGCTATGTTAATATGTGACTGAATTAATGTATTGTATTACATTAACAGTGTTAACAGTTATGATATTATATTAGCAGCACCATAATATATTAACAACATTGTGTTATACTAACCGTATCATATTGTATTGATCATGTTAAATTGTATTATTAATATTAAATGTAATAACCAAATTAGATTGTATTAACAATACCATTGTATGATATTGTTAACAGCCTTTATATACATACAGTAATGTTTTCCTGGACAGTATGTCTCCAGATCCCATAGTCTTCCCCCGTATTCCTCCTCCCTTATTCTCCCGTGGTGACCTCTACCTTATACCCTATGAAGGGTTACATCCCTCCACGGGTCCCTTTCGCACGAACTATAGTGTATTAATATTTTAATTTAATAATACGTTTTTTCTTTATTATTTAATACATTAAATACCTTAACCTTTTAATCATTCATTTAATAATATTTTTCTTTATTATTTTATATATTAAATATATTAACTTTTTAATCGTTCATTTAATAATATTTTTTTCTTTATTATTTTATATATTAAATACATTAACTTATTTATTTATTTATATTATTATATTTTTATTGTTTATTTTTATTTGAATATTTCAGGATTAGTAATAGATATTACTTAAATAATACATTTAATAAATAAATAAATTTCAAATAGAAATTCGTTATTATTATTATATTAATTAATAATAATAATTACTTCCTTAGGATATATATAACGATCAAGGAGGGGACATGACAACTATTATTGATCCTACATACATACATATATCCCGCATACATACATACATACATACATACATACATATATATATATACTGCATACATACATACATACATATATATATATATTCAATCTATTTATTGAATTGATATATATACTGCACACATATGTATATATATACTGCATACATAATCTTTTCTATTTATTGAATTGATAATTCAATCTGACTCATAGTTTCAGATTTATTTTATTCATTTAAGTTACTAATTCTATATATATATATATATTTATATATTTATTTTCAGATAGTATTAAACCATATGTTTTACTGCAGAGTAGTTCTTTATAAAATATTATTTGTTTGATCAACCCTTGTTTGTATTTATATATATAAATCAATTATATTTCCTATAATATAGATTACTAGCACTGCCATTTACCAAAACACTGATCATTATTCTACCTAATGGTTGTGATGGCAGACAAATCTGACATGCTTCAGATCTGGTCTGCCACATATGTGAAATTAAGTAGGAATGCCTTTATATTAGTATTACTATTATACATATTGTTGTAGTCTTATGTTAATATTATTATTATTAAATTCTGCATACAAACATTATCGGGCTACATATATTAAGCAATCTTTATTAAGACACATCCCCTATGCATACCACCCAGAACAGGGATGATACTGCTTGTTACTTAATAACAGTTCTGATCTGCTCTGATTGGTGCTGCAGATAATATACATTTCTCCTCCTTTATTTCCACCGTACCTCTTATGCCCCTCATTGAAGGTATTTGATTCTTCATTTATTCGTCATCTCTTAATGGTGACACCTCTTTGATAAGTCACATCTTCCTCATCGCATCAGTTCATTATACCAATAACACTCTTAGTGATCGCCGCCAATTTGGTTGATAACCAATCTTCTTTAAAGGTGGCTTCTCTTAGTAATTATGTTTGAAGACTTGATCATTGTCCAATTAACTCTTAATGTCAATTATATTTGTGCAGTTAATCTAATCTATATTTTTGTTTATCGTATACAACATAGTTGAGAGATGTCTATTATAAATGATTTCATTATTCTGTTATGATCGGTGAACATGACTAATCAATACATGAACATATAGTTTGTAATCATCACCGCTTATTCATCCATCGATTCCTGTCTACAACCTCTCCATACTGTTCCTATTTCCCCAGCAAGTAATATTCTTCCAATCTGTTTGGATATTCTTTTATGTAGACAGTGACAGCCTTGGTTTAAATTAAGTCTTCCCACGACTAATCCATAGTAATCAGTGGTTAAGAAGGGTTCGTAGCACCGTAGCTACGATATGTATTATTATCCACAAATATCCTGAATGATCTCTTCGTGTTATATCATCAGTTGTTACGTATGTGATTCTTATAAAGGATTGATCTGGTGGGTTGGCTAGTTGTGTGTCTACATCCATGATTGTTATAGAATAAGTAATGTTGATAATAATACTGATTTACTCTTTGAATATTTTTCAAAATAATACTATGAATGAATATTAATTAAATAATAATATTTAAATAATAATTTCAATTAATCTTTCATTAATAAATATTAATTAATAATAATCATTTCATTTAGGTTTTATATATATAATGTTTAGGGATGGGTCATGACAGTCCGCCCTTCCCGAAATTGCTTGTCCTCAAGCAATTGACAATTTTTCTCTCTGAGTCATTTCCTAATAAATACATGTAAGGTAATGAGGCATGAGGCCTTACTACGTTTAGTACACATGAAGCATGTGGCATTAAGAGTATGTAAGACATGGATGGCGTGAAGTAATACACAAAGTCATTTAAACACATGCAAGGCTCGAACAAAAGTAATACCTGTAGCAATATTCACAAATACACATAAGATGTTGGTGGCATTATTGTATACGAAAAAAAGACTAGTTAATTATGTGTAATTGTCGTGGTTAGTTGGCAACCGAGGGGTGGCAATTGCGGTGCGACTGTTGGCGCTCGCACCCCCTCGGTATCTTTATATACTTCGGAATATAACTTGTAACGGACAATTATGAATGGAATAACATCTCTTATTATTACATCTAATATCTATGGCATTATTATTCTGCATTACGTGTTTTATCTGTGTGCTTTAAGTTATTCACCCGAGAGGGCAAACATTTGGCGCCGTTGCCTAGACGTACTCGGGAACGGAAGACGCAGATGGCGCACAGACACGATTGGCCTACCCGTTGGTGAGATAAACCCAGAGGCCGACGACACGCAAACAGAGCTCTACACAGGAGAAAACACTGCAACGAGGGAATTTTCAATTCTGCTCCAGGTAGCCATCGAGACCTACGTCCGACGAGAGGCGACGGAGGCTGAAATCTCACCAAGTGCTATGTGGACAGCACTGGAGGTTAGCCCGGTAGTAAATTAGTTGATGAACCACCTCCCCCGATTTCTTGCACAGGCATCGTTGGCACAACAAGCTCGGCTGGAGGAGATTGCCCAGGAAGAGCGACGCCAACAAATCCTCCAACAGTACGAAGAAAGCAGCTGACAAGAAGCGGAACGGGATGGCGGTAGGCCAGGAAGGAATTGAACCTTGAACCTTCTATATTCAAATAAAAGTGTCATTGACACGAGTTGTATCTGACGAAATGAATTAACAAAGACGTGTTTTGGTTTATGTATTGTGAATTATGGAAATGGACGGCAATTAATGCCCAACCTATTGAATAAAGATAGAAATAAAAAAGCAGAAACGGACGAGTGGGAGGCCGCGCAGAGGGCCTTAATTTTGGAACAGCAAGTAGAACGTAGACGGAGGCTGAGGCAACTTGCCGAAGGGTTGCCCAAAGGGAACCAAGGAGGTGTCACGGAGGGTGCAGAAGCCGAGGGAAATTTCTATGCGTCGCCAGAACACCGTAGGGTGCGGAGCCATGAAGAGTTTCTGGAGGAAACAAGGTTACGGCGGAATCTAGTCGAGGAGACTCGAGATCAGTTTAGAAACTTATCCCTTACACCACAAAGTGAGGATCACCAAAGGGAGCCAAGAGTGGGCACGGGTGAGAACGAAGGGGAGGACAATCGTACGGCTATAGGTGTTACACATGGTAGGCAAAACACTGTACCCCTAGTCACCCACGCAGGACACACCACCGGCGCCGGAGGGAGCGGCGCAAGGGCTTAGACACAGCCACAGCCACCTCAGGGGAGACGACCCCCATCAATGGCAAACAAACAGAAACTACCGAAGTTCAACGGCGACGGGAAGGAAGATCCCGTCCGCCATTGTCGAACGTGCGAAACCATATGGTCAGCAAACGGTGTTACCGATCAAGACGAATGGGTAACACAATTCCCAGCAACCTTGAGGGGAGTGGCCAGAGACTGGTACTCAGATATGGATAAGGCCAAAGTCGGCACATGGCCCAACCTGAAGGAGTTTGGGATAGAGTTCCGCCTCCTAAGAGATGACAATGAAATAGTCGCCGAAATCTATGGAACAAAGCATAACAAGAACGAGATTGTTCGAGCCTATAGTCGGCGGCTGAAGGAACTATTGGAGAAAATGGAGTCTCAACCAGTGGATCGGTTGAAAAAGAGATGGTTCGTGGAGGGACTGAAACACTCCCTCCGAAAGAAGATGAAAATTGTTCCACCGACATCGTACGAAGATGCATACAATAGAGCGATGGATCTTGAGAGCGAGACCAAGACATCGAAGAAAAAAAGGAAGGATAGCTCGTCCGAGGAGGATGACTCTTCACAGGAAAGCAGCAGCGACGGCGAGGTTGGCAAGCAGGTGCAAGCGCGCCAGAAAGACATGGAGCGAATGAGGAGGGAGTTCAAAACAATGAGAAGCACTGGTCGGATTGAAGGGGACATATGGTGCACTGAGTGCAAAGAGGAGGGGCATACAAAGGGTATTTGCCCGAAAAAGCATTCTGCGAGATTTGCCAAGTGATGGGACACTACACCAGGGAGTGCCCATACAACATAAAAACCCGAAGTACGCAAATGAACCAGGTGCTGTTCATGGAGCAGGCCACGACATCCGCACCAGCGGGTACAGGCCAACAAACTAACACAACGACATCATCTGGAGGATACCGAGATAACAGACGCGGTGATGGAAGAAATAACAACAAAAACAATAACAGAAACCGGATCCAGTATGATGCCAAGGGCCGGCCAATGATCCAGTGTAGGGCCTGCAATCAGTGGGGACACTTCGCCCGCGATTGCACAAAGGAAGCCACCCCTCAGCACCTCTGCCGATGGTGCAGGCCAGGTGGCCATGAGGATGCAAATTGCCCGAAGCCGGGTGTAAACCTTCTAAACATAGAACCCACGAAGGCAGAAGTGTTGGCAATCACAAGGGCGCAGGCCAAAAAGGGTGCATACCCAAATCCCCACACGGAGACCGAGAGAGTGCGAGAAGCAAGAGACGAGATCACGAAGGAAATGGCCACACAAGGGCAGAACAGCCACCAGACCGCAAGTCCGCCACGGATGAGGGGAGAAGAGGAAACCTTACGACAAATATTGTAGATGGAGGTAAAAATGAGGGAGGTCATGAGCCCCACAGCCGACCCTACGTTAAGGGAGGTCCTAAGCCCCACCGTTGACCCCATGTTGTTGGTAGTAAACAGCGGACGCCAACCAATAGTGGTAGAAATGGGCATACTGGGGACTACCTTGACAGACACTGTTGTGGATGGAGGGTCAGGAGTAAATGTGCTCCCAGAAGCCACATGGAAAAAACTGGGAAAGCCTACGTTGTGGCCCCCCACGTTCAACCTACTAGGGGCAGATCAACATGGGATTAAACCCCTTGGTACCCTCATGGGCCAGCAAGTGATGATTGGCATGCAGCCATTCGTGCTAGCTTTTGTAGTAATTCCCCTGAAGCAGAAAGGGTATCATGCCATTCTCGAGCGTGGGTGGCTCATTGCAGCAAAAGCAAACCATAACTGGAAGCGGAATACTCTTTCCTTGGAAAAGGTGGGGTGGAAGTATGTGATTGATCTCCGTATGCAGATGGTGAGTGAGGAGTTGGCATCCTCCTCCGACTTGGAATTTGAGGTAGACCAGTTGGGGGAGGGCGGAGACGGACGCCGCATGGAGCCTAGTGACAAAGGGGTGTTAGAACTAGAGGCATGCTCAGGGGACGACGGGGACTCCTTGAATGGCCTCTTCCATTGGCAAATGGGAGATTATGAATTATTTACACCCTCATGCAATGTATTGAGCATCGAGGAAGAACCAGATATATTTCCCCCAGAATATGGCGAGTACAAGGAAGGGGAGGCCTCGATGAATGAGACGCCGACACACCAATTCCCGAAGGGGGAGCCCATTAAATATCAAGAAGCCAATTTAAAGGAGACAAATCTCGAGGGGACGAGTGACCCCAAGATCATCCTTGTCGGAGATGACTGGAATCTAGTACTGAAAGCGACGGCCTTCAAAATTTTCCTGGAATACAAGGATGTCTTTGCATGGACGTACAAGGACCTGAAGGGCGTGCCCCCAGAGTTATGTGTAGACCGAATAACATTGGTACCGGGAGCCCAGCCGGTAAAGAAGCGGCCTTACCGTATGAACAAGAATTATGCTGCATGGGTGAACGATGAAATTGAGCGGATGTTGGAAGCAGGCAAAATCTTCAAAGTGTAGACAAGCGAATGGGTGTCTCCCATTGTGATTTTCCTCAAGAAAGAGGCCAACCAGATCCGGATTTGTGTAGACTTCCGGTGTCTGAACGCTGTCACTATTAAAGAACCGTTTCCCATAACCTTCACCGACAGCATCTTGGAGGAAGTAGCTGGACATGAAATCTATTCCTTTATGGATGGGTTCTCTGGGTACAACCAGATATCCATCGCGGAGGAAGATAAGTTGAAAACAACCTTCGTGGTGGAGGACGGTGTGTATGCATACAACCGAATGCCCTTTGGTCTATGCAATGCACCTGCCACCTTTCAGTGCATCATCTTGCACATCTTTGACAAGATGTCGATGGGAAACTTCAAAGCCTTCCTAGACGATTGGTTTATTTATAGCGGACATGACATCCATCTAAAAACCCTCGGGGAGTGCCTAGAGAGATGTCGGAGGGCACTGTTGGCCCTCAATCCGAAGAAATGTAGATTCATGGTACCACAGGGAAGATTGCTTGGACACATTGTGTGTAAAGAAGGATTCAAAACGGACCCGGACAAGATTCGGGTTATAGTAGAAATGGAACCTCCTACGGATGTCACGGGGATAAAGTCCTTCCTTGGTCATGTGGGGTACTACAGGAGGTTCATCAAGAACTTCGCTATGATGTCCCACCCATTGGATAGGTTGACACGGAAAGGGGAACCATACATCTGGACAGAGCCACAGAGCAAGGCCTTTGAAGAGTTGAAGACAAGGTTGATGGGAGCAACCATACTAGCATACCCGAATTGGGATAAGGAATTCCATGTTCACGTGGATGCTTCAAACTACGCCATCGGGGCTACACTAGCCCAGGTAGGAGGACACGGGTTGGACCACCTCGTTTATTTTGCCAGTAGGTTGCTCTCGAAGGCTGAAAAGAACTACAGTACCACAGAACGCAAAGCCCTCGGCATGGTCTGTCGTACATAAATTTCGTCATTACCTACTGGCTACACCATTCACATTTTACGTAGACCATCAGGCACTCATGTACTTGGTAAACAAGCCTATTATCTAGGGGAGGATAAGTCGTTGGCTATTGCTACTACAGGAGTTCACATTTTCAATTGTGGTAAGACCAGGGCGAAGTCATGTCATAGCCGATCAATTGTTCTAGATTAAGTCGGGGGAACCTCCAGAGGGAGTAAATGATGATTTTTCGGATGCGCACTTGTTCCAAATAGCCGTACTTCCTTCGTGGTACAAGAAGATTGGAGAGTACCTGTCTACGTCCCGATTTCCAGAGGGTATGCCTCCAGGGGAACAGAGAAAGCTCGTATTAAGGAGCAAGACTTTTTTGCTCATCAACGGTTTACTCTACAAAATGGGGCCGGACCAGGTATTAAGGCGTTGTGTCATGGAGGAAGAAGTCCCGAGCATATTAAGGGAGACACACGAAGGACCCCAGGTGGACATATGGGCCCAAACACTACAGCTCGCAAAGTACTTCTGGCAGGACTTTCGTGGCCAACCGTACATCACGACGCTAGGGAGTGGGTCGTAGGGTGCGACACTTGCCAATGGGCGGGCAAACCTCTGAAGCGGGACTTCATGCCCCTTAACTTGTCGCACGCATAGGAACTCTTCGAACGATGGGGACTTGACTTTGTAGGACCTCTCAAGGCTAACCGCACACGACGGTGCCGGTACATTGTGGTTGCGACAGAATACTTGGCTAAGTGGGTGGAGGCGAGGGCTCTCCCGGATAACTCTGTAGTAAGCACGGCTAAATTTATCTATGAACAAATCATTACGTGATACGGTATACCTATTCAGTTGACCAGTGACTGGGGGGCCACTTTGTGAACCATGTCATACGGCTGTTGACCTCAGAGTTCACGATTTTTCACTCATTATCGAGCCCGTACTACCCACGTGCCAATGGCTAGGCTGAGGCCACAAACAAAATATTGGTATCGGTAATTTACAAGTCCTGTAGAGTAGAAAAGATTGGGAGAAGTTACCCTCTGTACTATGGGCCTACAGAACGACCTACAAGGTGACCACGGGTCAGACTCCGTTCCAACTCATGTACGGGCAGGAAGCGGTGGTGCCGGCAGAATTCATGGTGCCAAGCCTTCGCATTGCGGTAGAGAACAAACTTTACTTGAGGATATGGAGAGCCTGAGAGAGAGACTGTATGCCTTAAGCAAGTTGGACGAAAAAAGAATGATGGCACAATGGGCCACAGAGGCAGCCCAACAAAGACGGAAGGTTTGGCACGACAAGCATCTTCGACGAATGAAGTTTACTCCTGGGCAATTAGTGTTGAAATTCAACGGGAAGAACGAAATCAAACCAGGAAAATTTAAAGTGCGATGGCTAGGGCCCTTCAAGGTATGCCAGGTGAATGTCAACGGGGCGATCAAGTTGTGGACGCTGGACGGGAAGGAGATACTAGACGCCGTCAATGGGTCAAAATTAAAGGTTTATCACGAACGGAGGGAACCTGGATCCTCTAGTCAGGATGTTTGACAGTCTATTACAAAAAAAAAAAAACCACCGTACGATCGTCATAAAAAAAAAAAAAACCAACAGGGGCCACCGTGCGGTGGACCACCGGCGGTGGGACCACTGTGCGGTGATCACACTAGCGGTGGGACCAGTGACGATGGAACCACCGTGCGGTGGCTCACCGACGGTGGAGCCACCATGCGGTGGTGACACCGACAGTGAAGCCACCGTAGGGTGGGACCATCGGCGGTGGATACCACCGTGCGATGGACACCCACACTTAAAACCCTCACAACCAAAAACAAAATGCAAAATAGAAGTAAAAACCCCGCACCACGCAGCCATGCACGAAGAAAGACACGCAGCCCACGCCAAACACAACACGGACGAAGAGAAAAAAAGGAGAGACGCGCATGGCAACGCAGCCGCACATAGCAGTCCCATATAGCAACGCAGCCATACACAACTGAAGATGGTGGTTACGAAGGTGTCTAACGACCGTACAACTTTTAACTAGAAATCAGTTATATTAGAAATTCATGGAGTCAGCGGGGAAACGAAGCTAGAAAAAATAGTTGCAGGCTTCCTCCAGTAGCAGCCAGATGGATAGCAATACTAGGGTCTTATCGTCAGGCGTACGTGTTGTGGGCAGCACCATGGATGCCAGCTCCCGATAGAAGCAAAAGCAGAAAGCACCACAAGCTGCCATAGGTGGGAAAAATACATTAACACCTCAGAATATCACCTTTGAAGGCCTGAATGGGTCGGAATGCCGGAAATGGTGGCAGGACTCCCAACAATGATTTGGTGAAGCAAAACCTTCGTGAGGCAGAAGTGGAGTGGGCTATTCGGATGCCCATGTTTCCTATCCGCGAGTATGAGGGTGCCCTATGGTTCATGGTGGACATCTTCGACAAACACACACGCACTAGTATTTTTGAATACCTCGGGAGGGATGTTACCATATCCTTCAAAGCAGTATACTTCACGAGAGTATTCGACATTCCAGGTAGACAGGGTAGGAAAATAGAGTCGAAGGCTAAAAAGATGAAGCGGGAAGAGAAGGAGCAGTGGATTAAATTAATCTCCAAGAACTTGATGGCAGCAGAGCTGGACAGCGTGGCTAATGCCACGAAGGGTCGAGGGATCCGTAAGACCTTTGTTGCAGAGGGCCACTGGTGATGCATTATGGATGTCATTAAGAGCAGATTGACAGGATCGGGTAGGGCGTCGGACATCGCCCTCCCTCAGATTATGCTCATGAACGGGTTGATGAATGGCATTGTGTATGATTGGGCCACGTTACTAGCAGAGCGCATGTATGAGTTCTTGACGATGCAGCATCGCACATTCTATATGCCCCACTATGCTATAGGGTTGTTCCTGGAGGCCACGTGGGAAGCAATGCCGAAGTTAGAGTTGGAGGTACGGCCACAGGGACCGTTCGCAGCGGGTGAGCCTCCTATCATGTATTGGAGACACTTGGACATTGGGCACTCTTCCGCGAAGCGGAAACGGGCGGTAGCTACGGCCTCGGGGGAACATGACAGCGGGAGGGATTCCAGTAGTACAGAGGCTTCAAAAGCGGAAGATGAGGAGGATGATAGCAGTAGGGCGACGGAGGAGAGGGTCCTTTTTGCCCCACCCCTGCTACCGATGGGCACGCCTGTGATATCATCTGGAGTGGGCGGCACCTGAATTCCGGCCTTTGGGCAGAGCCGCACGCCAGTTACACTTGGCCCCATCCAACAACAGGTAGCATGATCGGGACTGAGGCCAACCACGCCGACACTTACAGAGGACAAGGCAGAGTCGGGGATGGAGGAGTCACCGCATCGGGTAGTGGTCGCTGAGGAGTAGGGGCTGAGGGAGGTGGTGGATACGGAGCCTAAGGTGCGGTTGGACGTTGTGGGGACTGAGGCAGTGGTGATTGTTTCTGCGTCTTTGTTGGAAGAGTCGATGACAGCGACCCATCCCCCGGTCGTAGAAATGCGTACCAACCCATCGGTCGTGGCTATGGAGAGCTGGCTGACACAGCGATTTCAGATGACATTGGTACAACCCGAGGGAGTTGTTGTATTCTCACCTTGTCGGGAGACTAGAGTAAAGGTAGTCGACTTGGACGACTCCTCTGGCGAGACACATGTACCAGCAGTTGGGCACGCGGCAAGAGAGGTCGTCTCTGCCATCCAAGAGCAGGAGCAGGGGGATGGTACACCTCTAGTGACGGAGGAGGTACCTTCATACCAGCAGGATGCGGTTGTGTCAATTCTGCCAGAGACTTCACAGCCTTCGGAGCAGGAGGGGGAGGACGTTGAGGCCTATCTAGCTGACATGGTGTCGAGGGGTAGGCGGGTGGTGGCCACTGCCCAGATGCGAGCATTGCAACAGGTTGTGGTGGAGTTAGAGAGGGCCCTACGATTTATGCAGGTGGGCTGCCCTGCAGCCTTTACTACATGCTTTGAGTCTCGGGGATGGCCGACTACTAAGACGGAGGAGATGCTCTAGGCTTGGATGGTGCGTCAGCCCATTGTGGAGAGTCCGGTGACGGCAGTTGTCCGAGAGATTGAGTAGGTCTACAAGGACGCCGACTATGCACTAAGGCACACACAGCATGAGTTTGCGGTCCGCGAGGCTGCTAGAGTCGAGTTGGAGAGGGATGTGGCTACTCAGCAGGCCTCGTAGGCAGCAGAGAGGGCCCAGTTGTTGGCGTAGCTCAAGATGGCCCGCACAAAGAAGGTGGAGGTAGAGACTTGCCTGTTGGCGGAGCAGAGTGCGAGGAGCCTCGTGCAACAGGAGTTAGAGGCAGTCACTACCGAGAGGAGCCTGTTGCAGACTTGATTGGTCGGTATGACGGCGACAGCGGATACCAAAGAGGAGTTGCTGGAGGCTACACATATGGTGAAGACGGCTTTGGAGAAAGTATTGGTGGCGGAGCAGGATGTGACTGCACGTACTCAACAGGTTTATGAGCTTCGTGCCCGCTTGGCGGCCCAGACACCAGCCTCTCATCCTTCTACTTCAGGGACGCTTCCCCAGCCCCCTCAGTTTTTTCTGATGTATATTTTGTATGGGTTGCATTGTCTCCATTTTTGTTGTCAGTTGTCTGGAGACGACTTTTCTTTTTGGGGGGGATGATGTTGGGGGCATTATTGTACACGAAAATAAGACTAGTTGATTATGTGTAATTGTCGTGGTTAGTTGGCAACCGAGGGGTGGCAGTTGCGGTGCGACGGTTGGCGCTCGCACCCCCTCGGTATCTTTATATACTTCGGAATATAACTTGTAATGGACAATTATGAATGGAATAACATCTCTTATATTACATCTGATATCTATGGCATTATTATTCTGCATTATGTGTTTTATCTTTGTGCTTTAAGTTATTCACCCGAGAGGGCAAACATAAGATATGAAGCATACGTGTCACATGGAGGTGCAACGCATGTATATGAAACACATACAGAGTTAACACTCTATGTATAAACCCAATACATCAAGCATACACATGAATACATAAGACATGAGTCATACATACGAATACATAGGATGTAAATCCAAAACATATAAAGCAAGAAGCATTTACATAAAACATGGAGTATACACATGAATATACATAAGGTGGGAAGCATACGTGTAATATAAGTGATTACAATTAAGGTATGCAACATACAAGTGAAATACATGTAACGCATGAATCATATAGTGCATAAGCACGAGTCTACTTAAGTTATGAAGCACATAAAGTATGAAGCATGCACACAAATTCTCTTAAGTCACGAAGCATATATGTGAGTGTATGTGGTTATGAGAGAGGTGCTTATGTAGAACAAGCATACACTAGATAGGAAGCAATCGCACGTAAGCATACATAATGGTTGCATATGCAGAAAGCATTTTGCAAACATATCAATCCAGAAGTAACCTTGTTTAAGTTATGCATCATTTGGGAAATGCATTTAAAAATTAAAATGTACATGGAATAACACATTGAAGACATATCTATCATGTGCGAAGCATATCCAAGACATAAAGCATATGTTAGTGCATGTGTGTTGATGTGTATTTTGTACACTATCAAACACAGAATAAAATACCCAAGGGTACCTTATCCTCTCTTGAGTAAAGTCTCCGAATGCTGAAGATGTTGCGAAAAGGATCAATCGGGATGACTTCAAGGTTCTTTGCTGTAGGATCTCTACGTGTGGATAAGCTCTTTGTGGTGTGATGTGATTTTGCTGGAATCACAAGGGGACTTAAACTTGACGACCTAAACGTCTGATTTGCTGGAATCACAAGATTTTACCGGCTTAGATTTGAAAAAAAAAGGAAAAAGGACAAGGGCGAGGAAAAGATCTAATTCTAATACTAAGAATGTAGGAGCAATGAATGATCTTTGATGAAATTCTAACTAAGTCTTGTTTTGACATCCCAGGACCATCTCCACAAGGTTAGTGCGATCTTCGAAAGAAAGCTTTATGATGCTCAAATCATCACTACAGGCATAGACACCATCACGCTGATGCATATCAATGAAGAAGCGACAATTGAAGTTAAGCTTAAGCTGAATGATTCCAGTTGACTACACAAGGCAAGTCTGCAATCAACAAACTGCTAGTAGTATGGATATACGAATTTCACCATCAATCAAGCACATTTCTTCCACTCATCTAATAACATAAAATCAAATATGAGAAGTATAGAGACCATGCAAATTGTCGAATCGACCCATAAATTTCACCATTTCTTCAATGAAGTTTTACAAGTCTTTTACAACAACATCTTGGCAACAATCTTTGCCTTCTCTCTCTACTCTACTGTAATTGCTATTCTAATCACCTTCTAACTATTCTCTATTCACTAACTTCTCTCTAACTCCCTTACAAAATGAAGAGTCGGGGCTTATATAGTGCCCACAATACAATTCGATGGCTAAGGTCAATTTGAGATCAATGGCCAAGATTCAATAATGAAAACCCTAATTAGGGTTTGTTACAACCATTACATAACATTTAATGCTTGACCAATGATAAAATTACATCTTTAGGACACGTCTTCTCTGGAAAATTCGACCAATAGATAGTTGGGGTAGGTACATAGAAGTTTGTGCCACCTCTCATGAGTTAGGTACATTGAATTTGGACATGTTGAATTGGACCAACCCGACTGGAGGAGTGATGACTAGGATACCACCTCATCTGACACTTGTAACTTGGTAGATATTCAACTTGATGTTGCTGAGAAGCTAGCTTTAATTAACTCTTCTGAAACTATTTGCTTCTTCAACGAACCCTTGCTCTGACTTCTTTTGTCTTTGATGTGTAGGATGATGATGAACTTTGCCTTGGAATGCTTGATTGGAGAAGGCCATTCCTGATGATGATTGACCGAAGAAGGCCGTCCTTGTCGATGCTAGACTGGAGGAGGTCTCCCTTGTCCTTGCTTGATCTTCTTTGGTGAGAGCCGGGCGACTAGTAGATGCTCCTGCCTTTGGAGTCGCCATCTTGACACCTACACAACATTTCACAATTAGTATTATATCTTGAAGTGTAGACTTAAAAGGAAGATTTAAGATTTTAATTAGGAAACCTCATGATAAATCTAGAGTTATCATTTCCTAATTAACCATGCAATACTTAGACTTTTCTAAATAAATGTCTAAAAATCAAACCTTGAACAAGGGTGTTAAGATGATTTCGCCATACCTCCTCTTGAGTACTTAACTCTAAGACCTCTTGAAAATGATGCAAGAAAAATGGATTTTGCTAGGCAAAGTTTAAATCATAGCCCTCCCTTGGATGAATTGCGCCTCCTTTAGCCTTCAAAATTATAGACTCCAACCTCCTTTGCCTTCAACACTTAGAAGAAATTCGCTCCAACAAGCTAGATTTCGCACCTCCAACTTGCTTTCGAATTTCGCACTTAGGAAAGGATGAATGAATGATTTGAAATGTGAAACAAAACTCCTCTAATATATAGAGCGCTTACCCCTTACTCCCTCTAGGCCGACTTGTCAAACAAAAGGTGAAGTAATAAATAAAACCTCAAAAGAGTAGGCCGACTTGGTTAATAAAAGCAAAAATAAGGCCTTGAGCGCTTTATATTCAATTTTAATTTAATAAAAATTAATTTTAAATGCCTCCAAAATAAAAGTTTGATTTTCCCACGACTTAAAATTAGCAATTTTGGCGATCTAATGCAATTTGGAGAGTATGAATTTTTAGAACAAGGCTTGATGAAACTCTGTGATGATTTCGCCCTGGACCCTCTCTGAGGGTCAGGAGCAATTTTCTAATTTTAGCCTTGAATACTTAACATCTTGACTTGAAAATCTCCTGGAGGGTAAATTGATATCCAGTTGATGTGTTGCACTTCAAATTTGACATTTTGTGTGAGGAAAAATAGGTGGAAATGTCAATTTCGCTTTGGACCCTCAGCAAGGGTTAGGAGCGATTTTTCATTTTCTAGCTGGAATCCACCTAAACTTGTTTGTTAAACTCACAATGTCACTTCCAAAATCCATTTCCTTGCACTATAAAGTTAATTCATCAATAATTTTGAAGGAAATAATGTCCTTGAAGGCAATTTCGCTCTGGACCCTCTCTGAGGGTCAGGAGCGATTTTTTCTGTTTTCAACAAAGTCCTTCATCATTTCTAGTCAAAACTTCTTCAGGCGGGTGGAGAAAGTCCTTTATTTTCCATTTATGATCAAAACTTGGTCTCTTTTCATTGCAAAACGAAGGAAATCAAAATCTCGCTATGGGCCCTCTCTTAGGGTCAGGAACGATTTTTTGGTTTTGAGCTTGATTATCCACCATTTTTCATTGAAACTTCATCCATCACTTGGCAATGTTCTTCCTTCATCCATCTCATCCAAACTCGCTTTGTTGTCGCAAGGTAAAATGAGGATTTTCAATAATTTCGCTCTGGGCCCTCTCTGAGGGTTAGGAGCGATTTTTCATTTTCTTGACCAAAATCATCAAGTTTCAAAGGCAAAACAATATTCATCATGTTTTTGGAGGTCTCTTCACCTTATCCTAACCTTGCGTTAGCACCATTTTGAAGAAAACATGCATTTTTTGAAAATCTCGCTCTGGACCCTCTCTGAGTGTCAGGAGCGATTTTTGCCTCCTGGACCAAAATGTTTCACTTTTCATCTAAAAATCACTTTGCCAAGGAAGATGTCATCTTGTTCTTTGCTATGAATAAAAGTTCATGTCCAAGAAAGGTCAAAAAATGTGCACACAAAGAAAACCACTGTGGGCCCTCTCTGAGGGTCAGGAGCGATTTTTCCTTTCCTGGGCAAAACTCCTTCAATTTATCATCTTTGATCAAGTCTAGATACCTCATTATGTTCATTCTATCCTTCACCATGCTTTTGACCTTACAAATCGACCAAATAAGGCTAGCAATGACCCTTATAAGATTTCTCGCTGTGGGCCCTCTCTGAGGGTCTGGAGCGATTTTTCGATGTGGGCCCTCTCTGAGGGTCAGGAGCGAAATTTGACCTTTTAAACTCTCCATCAGGACATTTCCCTCTATCTTTCTTCTTTCTTATACTTTAAGTTATATTCCATATATACTTTCAGGATGTTTTAGAGTGGTTTCAGACCTCCAGGAGTTATATTGCAAAATCTAGTTTTTGGACATTCCAGACTTAGCCAAATTTTAGGACATTCCAGACTTCATCACTCACCAACTTGACCTAACTCAAGCAGAACCTGCTATCCAGATGATCCCCTTGGCGACACTTAAAATGCAAAGGCTAACCGACAAAACCCTAAAAGACCAAGAAAACAAACCCTAAAAAGTAAAAAAAAGGCAGGGGTCCCCATTTGCAATGGGGCGATGTGTGAAATGGTCACAACAGTGTGACACAGTGATGCAATATACCGAGGCACGAATTATGCACCAAAGACAAGTAAGGCCCTACAAGATGGCAGGATCAAAGCTCTAATACCACTATAATGTCCCTACTAGTTAGAGATCACTATCCTACAAAACAGATTGTTAGAATACAAAAATGTATATATATAACTAATCTAACTTGCAATTAAACTTCAATTACTTAATTAACACTAATCTCAATTCTTATTTAATAAAAAGGATACGAGTGCAGTACTGGGACATGTCCTTAGGCCGCTGTGAAGCTCGCCTTCTTGGTTCCAAGCCATACCAAGAAATCGAAGGTTAATTCGATTCTTGTCTTGGATGTAATTTCTTACACCCAAGCCATACCAAGGAGGACCATCATATATGATCAATTCCTTGCCTTGGATGATGCATCTCATCATCCAAGTCTACCAAAGAGGACCGGCCAGATCCATCTCTTCTTGGATGAACTTTGTCAACCAAGCCATAACATATATGCATATAGATATTCAGTATATACTGCCTACCAGGGATTATCATAATCCCTCCATTAGGCTAAGGGAATTTCCTCCCTATAGCCTCCATCATATAGTCACATTATTCATATTATATTTTACAATTCATTATCATTTTCCATTCCATAATTTACGTCTACATTTACCTATTCTTTAATTACTATTATTGATCCTACATACATACATATATCGTGCATACATACATATATCCTGCATATATATATATACTGCATACATACGTATATATATATATATATATATATATATATTCAATCTATTTATTGAATTGATAATTCAATCTGACTCATAGTTTCAGATTTATTTTATTCATTTAAATTACTAATTATATATATATATATATATATATATATATATTCAGATAGTATTAAACCATATGTTTTACTGCAGAGTAGTTCTTTATAAAATATTATTTGTTTGATCAACCCTTGTTTATATATATATATAAATCAATTATATTTCCTATAATATAAATTACTAGCACTGCCATTTACCAAAACACTGATCATTATTCTACCTAATGGTTGTGATGGCAGACAAATTTGACATGCGTCAGATCTGGTCTGCCACATTATGTGAAATTAAGTAGGAATGCCTTTATATTAGTATTACTATTATACATATTGTTGTAGTCTTATGTTAATATTATTATTATTAAATTCCGCATACAAACATTATCGGGCTACATATATTAAGCAGTCTTTATTAAGACACATCCCCTATGCATACCACCTAGAACAGGGATGTTACTGCTTGTTACTTAATAACAGTTCTGATCTTCTCTGATCGGTGCTGCAGATAATATTCATTTCTCCTTCTTTATTTCTACCGTACCTCTTATGCCCCTCATTGAAAGTATTTGATTCTTCATTTATTTCTCATCTCTTAACGGTCACACCTCTTTGATAAGTCACATCTTCCTCATTCGCATCAGTTCATTATACCAATAACACTCTTAGTGATTGCTGCCAATTTGGTTGATAATCAATCTTCTTTAAAGGTGGCTTCTCTTAGTAATTCTGTTTGAAGACTTGATCGTTGTCCAATTAACTCTTAATGTCAATTATATTTGTGTAGTTAATCTAATCTATATTTTTGTTTATTGTATACAACATAGTTGAGAGATGTCTATTATAAATGATTTCATTGTTCTGTTATGATCGGTGAACATGACTAATCAATCTATGAACATATAGTTTGTAATCATCACTGCTTATTCATTCATCGATTCCTGTTTACAACCACTCCATTCTGTTCCTATTTCCCCAGCGAGTAATATTCTTCCAATCTGTTTGGATATTCTTTTATGTAGACAGTGACAGCCTTGGTTTAAATTAAGTATTCCCATGACTAATCCATAGTAATCAGTGGTTAATGAAGGGTTGGTAGCACCATAGCTACGATATGTATTATTATCCACGGTAATCCTGAAAGATCTCTTCATTCTATATCATCAGTTGTTACGTATGTGATTCTTATGAAGGATTGATCTGGTGGGCTGGCTAGTTGTGTGTCTACATCCATGATTGTTATAGAATAAGTAATGTTCATAATAATACTGATTTACTCTTATTTGAAATTTTTTCAAAATAATACTATTAATGAATATTAATTAAAAAATAATATTTGAATAATAATTTCAATTAATCTTTCATTAATAAATATTAATTAATAATAATAATTTCATTTAGATTTTATATATATAATGTTTAGGGAGGGGTCATGACAGTTGCTGCCCTCAACTGTTATTGGACTTTCTTTTATATAGGTGGATGTACATTGTAAAATGATGTCATATGAAAATATATTACACCAACATAGGGGAATGTAATAATGTTCGGTTGTCAAAATATTATTAATTTTAATTAGTAGTTGGCCCTGGAATTGGATGCATCATCTTTTATAGCATGTGTGCTCAATGGTAACATGCAAATTGATCTTCGATGCTACACCTTGAGCTAGGAGCCTTTAACTGCAATGCGGTTTTGTACATGACCCATGTTAGGGCTCATTCAATTTAGGAAACTTAGGAATTGGTGTGAAATTCAAATGTTTGCCACTAGTCCAAAACAAGGTACTGTCATTAATGCATAGTTTGGTTCAGGTCCCCGTGATGATAAGCATAGATGTGGTGATCAAATCTTCTTGAAATTTGACATTAACATATAGGTGTTGTAGAGCGTATGTTCTAGATTGCAACGCAAGATATACAACTGAAATGGAATGTGGCATGATACAAATGATTGCGCTTGTGGTGATAGATATGAAGCTTGAATAAACAAATTCAAATGTGGTGAGATGTGGTGCTACAAGCTTGCTGCATTTCATTGCGAAACAACTTGGAAACATTCAAAATACTTAAAAGAACAAAATATTTTTGGCTGATACCGGTTTGTTTTTGGCCAAGGATGCTCTTGCATTACAATTTGATTTTGTGCATTTTGTGCAATTTTGAATATTTCTACTAAGATATAAACTATTTTGATTTATTTTTTTAATATATACTTGTAAACTTGGAGAAGAACTAGATAAAATTTAAGACTAACTGGAAAGTTAAATATTATTACTGCAACATTCTTTTTCATTATCTGAGTTTCTGTCATACTCTTATCCAATAAACAAATCCAAAGCTTCTTGACTAGCCTTCAAAGATGAATGCCCCTGAATAAAAGTTAGATCTAGAGGCTCTTTGAAATCTTAGCACTATACTAGTTTTAGATATATTAATATTGTTGACATTGAAGATGAAAACATGAGATTTCTCTTTTTTAATTCTTTTCTCTCAAGACAACTCATTAACAGAAAAAACCCACCTAGAGTTACAATCTCTTTTATATATTGCATTGTTTGTTCATCACCAAGTTATAAGGATGTTAACTACTTGTTGTGACGTAATCACACATCGTGGTTTTATGCACATTCAACACTATATAGATGATACCAGATAAATAATAGAGAAAACTATTTTTAGCATTTGCTTCTTTAATTGATCTTTTCAAACTCCCACCTAAAAGGTTATATAGAAGACAAGGAATCTCTCCAAGTATTCCATTGAGGAATTGTTGATCAAGATTGAAAAGTTTGTTACTTAGCAATTGGTCACTCATTTCCTATATCTATGAGTATTCATATTTTTTTAGCACATGCCCCTATGTTATAGGCCTTTTTCATACACTAGCTGAACTATCATTCAGTTGCCTTTGGCTTGACTCAAAGAATATCTTAATTCATGGTTCATTGTAATTTTGTTCAGAAGTTTCTTTTCTTGAACAAGTAGTAACCCTTCATTGGTTGAGAAGGGGATTTGACGGTACAAGACTAGGTAGGATATAACTTCGATATTTGATCAACCTTACATATAATTACATTGCTGAAATTAGAGCCAGAAATATATTTGAACGGTCAGTATGACTATTCCCCTTAACTAGGAATTTATTTCAGATTTTTTGTATATCTTGACAATTGATGATACTCTTAGAAGAGCAAGTAAAGTTTTTATCTTGCCAATGTAATAGCCGCCCTTGATTTTTTTAAAACTTTTATAAGCTGAAATAGAGATGCAAATCATCTTCCCTTCCACATTTTGATCACCCAGATCCTGGAGTGGGCAATGTGAGAGCATATGGTGTTCAAGATTACAATTGAACTAAAATAGGCAACTGAAAGGAAAGCATCAAGTGGCAAGCCAACCAATACAACTTATTCAGTGGGATGCATATGCCATACTAAAAGAAGTAAACATCCAGTTAAGTAGTGGGAAAGTTTATACAAAATTGAAATATAAAAACAAGCTTCTTCCAATTATCTAGTGGTGAGTGATTACAACCAACCGTTTATTCAGTGGGGTAAGTATCAGCAAATAATAAGAGCAAGTCACTGGCAATACTACCATCCATTGTTACAACATTGAATGCTTCTAAATAATTGCTTTCAGCGGTATGACCTTTCAAAGAATTACAATGTTAGTACATTTGCATCATGAATATCATAATAAGAGGACTGATGATAAGAGCTGATGCAAAGCAAATTGTTGCGATACCCCAAATTGATGCCTAAAAACAAGTACCCAACAACCCAGCTATGAAGTAGTACTATGATAACTTGATGGATGATAGATATTTCCTGGTACAGGTCTGGAAAGGCTCTGAGAACACGTTGCAATAGTCTGATCAGCAAGGAAAACACCCGTAAACTCAATCTAGCTCACACCCAACAAGACAACAATGAACATAAGCTGATGTACCTTCACCAAACAACAATCTGGTTATCATCAAATCGATGTTGCAAGTCTAAAAGCTTTGTTGCTGCTGTTTATATTTGAAAAATCAGAATTGAAAGCTACTGTCATAGTCCAAGAAAACTCTGTAAGGTTGACTAAGAGCACACCCAACTGAAACTGCAAGTAATGCACAACCCATATTCACACCAATTACTTTCCAAAATATTAAAAAGAAAATATAACAGACTGATAAAGAAGTCAGACATTTACAAGTCTGAAATAGAGTAATAATACATGTTGGTGCAGTGGGTACAACAATATTAACATCAGCAGATCCCATCATATGATCACTTCTCCACTCAAATGATGCTTGGAAACTTCCAACAAGACCTAGGCATCTCCATATCAAGTGAAATCAGCAACAAACCCCAGGCGCTTCAGCAACCTTATTCACACACCTCGCCTCATGATGGTACGACTTTGCAGGTACAGAGTGTATAGCCTTCTCATTTGGCAATAGTTCCCTTCAAGATTGTATGGCTTGCAAGATGGGTGAAAATAAATTCCAAAACAGCATATGAAAGAACTAAACTCAAGAAATATATACCGTTTTAGCAACTAGCTAAATATGTATGGCTTGTTCTGGAATTAGAACAGTCCAGTAGCAGAAAAATCACTTCCACTCGCCCCTCAAGTGCTCAACAAATATAATAATAACCAGCATCATCAAAAACATCAAAACCACATCTCAAACACATAAAAAACTTTTATATCTACATTCCAAACTGTAACTCCACTTTGCACACAATGATGATCTTTGAATGAAACCACACTAGCTAGCTACGGGGATTTTCATCCCCAAAACTAGAAATATTGAGAGGATTTTTGTCCTCAAAAGATTTGGAAGAACCCAAGTTCATTCCAGTAGCATAACAATATCATAGTTTGCAAACTTTGTGAGTACCCTCTATGTTTTTGCTCCACAAGTTTTTACAAGTTCAAATTGTGAGTTTTTAGACTTAGGAAAACATAGATAAAAATGCCTACCTGGGTAAAACACTAGTTAAAACACATTTTTTTCATTTTTTTTGTTTGTAAAACCATGCATTTTCTCTTTTGAGATGTCAATTTTTAATTTAATACATTTTGTAATTGAATTTTGCAAAAAATATATGTTTTTTTAAGAAATCTTAATTTTTAGTTCTCTCTAAGTTGTGAGTCAAAAATTTTGGTCTTGTGAAGTACTTTCCGAGTCTGAGTTTGCAAACTATGAACAATATCGCATTCAAAAAGTTATCTTTAAAATGAGTCCCAACACCTCCTTATATTGCTTTTTGGAGGGAATTATACAATTTAAAATTATAATAATACCTTTTCATTAAGATATTATGCTTAAGTTGTCATTTAAATATTTAACATTAGAAACTTAAGTGAATATTGAAATAATTTTATCCGAGATGTAGAAAGCACTGAAACGACATCAGAATCAAATCTGATCACACCAAGATGATACTGAAGATGTAGGATGTTGATCAGAGCCAACTAGGTGACTTACTGAAAATAGACTGCTATTGAAGAAATTTGGAGAAACCACCAAACCCCAGGCACTTCTGCAACCTTATTCACACACCTTTCCTCATGATGGTACTGCCTTGCAGTATAGAGTGTATAGCCTTACTTGTTTGACAATAGTTCCCTTCAAGATTGTATGGCCTACAAGATGGGTGAAAAGAAATTCCAAAACAGCATAGGCAAGAACTAAACTCAAGAAATATATACCGCTCAAGAAACTAGCTAAAGATGTATGGCTTGGTTTGGAATTAGAATGGCCTAGCAGCAGCAAAATTACCTCCTCTCGCCCCTCAAATGCTCAACAAATATAACAGTAACCAGCATCATCAAAAACATCAAAATCACATCTCAAACACATCAAAACTCACATATCTACTATCCAAACTATAACACCACTTTGATGCACGATGGTGATCTTTGAATGAAACGTCACAGTAGCTAGCTTGGGGGTTTTCGTCCCTGCAACTAGAAATGTTGAGAGGGTTTTCGTCCTCAAAAGATTTGGAAGAACTCAGGTTCATCCCAGCAGCATAACAATATCATATTCACAAAGCTATATTCAAAATGAGCCCCAACATCTCCTTGTATAGCTTTTTGGAGGAAATTGTATAATTTAAAATTATAATAATTCATTTTACATTCAAAAAGATGTTTTTGAAATATCAATAATATTTCATGTGCAAAGGCTCCCCTTGTCTCTCTTAGGCATTGACTTAAACAAACACTTCATCACCGTTTCAACAAGATATTACACTTAAGTTGTCATTTAAATATTTAACATTAGAATCTTAAGTGAACATTTGAATTATTTATCTGAGTTGTACAAAGCACTGAAACGGCATGAGAATCAAATCTGATCACACTGAGATGATAGTAAAGATGTAGGATGATAATCAATGCCAAATAGGTGACTTACTAAAAATAGAGTGCTCCCCAAGAAGTTTGGAGAAACCACCAAAAGTTGGAATTCATTTCTGAAAGTGTCATACTAATCCACATTGCCTACTGAGCTCATTTCCAAATACCAAAGTCACCGCTAACCAACCCAGAGCACTCCAAGAAGTTTGGAGTTCTCCCCAACTCACTAAGAAGCTTATGGGAAAACTTGCAAACTGAGCTAAATGCCCACAATTCAATTCTGCTGAGAATGTGGACATTATAGCTAGTGATTTACAAAAGTTATGTTCATCTTATAGCTATTAAAAAACTATTTAAACTCAATTTTTCATTTTACAACAAGGATTTAACCTGCTCTTTCCACTTAGGCCACGCTAAGATGTGTGTTTGTGATAATTTTAGTCATTATGCACTAGATAGGAAGTAGATGAATGCACCTCTTCTTCCAGGTTGTCATGAGCATGTCATTGCTAGTAATTTGTGGACATTAGTAGGATTTTATTTTGTAAAGCTGCTCCTGTGGGATGCTTTTGCCTCCTTGACCTTTTCTACAGGTGCCCAGTGGAATGCCATGCATGTATAGCATTTAGAGTCTAATTGTATCGCCATTACCAGATTCTTGGCTTAAAAAGACATGCACATTCTGTATTCTACATAAGAAATGTCACTTTTTTTTTGTTTCTTTCCTATATGTTTGTGAAGATAAGCCCCTTGGCACACTATTTGTCACATTCTTATTTTGGATGCTGCTGCCAGGTCAAAAAAGATAATCGCATCCTTACGTGCAGGAGCAGAATATGCTGATACACAATTTCAAAATTGCATCCTTCTGTCAGGATCCCAAGCAGGAGTTTCTGCAGCTCAATGCATAGGAATGCCTTGCATTGTCATTCGGAGCAGGTAATAATTGTGTCTAAATAGATGCATTGGTGTATGATAAAGTGTAGTGACTGTATAATACACATCTTTACATATGCAGTAGTTTGCATTTAATTGGACCTTAAGTTTGTATAAAACTTTAAATGTATGTGTACTTGAACTAGCTTCATATTATGCAGGCAGAACAATGAACATAAATGCACAAAAGAGAATACAGTTCTATACGCATTTGATGCTCGTTGACTTTAAGTTGCTTACCTCTTTTAGTTCTGATGATTTTATATTATTTTGTATTTTTATCTTGATCTATCACCAGAAACATTAGGTTTGGGGTTGCCTGGTACAATCTTTCCGATTTACTTCTTACAAACTAAAAAGTCTGATTTATGGAGATTTGGTCATCTTCAGTTTCGTAGAATAGAAACTGGTGGTATCCCTGATGAATTTTTGTTTGCATCAATGTTCTGGATTACACTCAATGACCCATCATTAGAATAATAAAGAAAGGTGAGTTGCTGACTAGGCTTAATAAGAACCATGTGATGCTCATGGGGAGTCTAGAAAGTATGCAAAGAAAGTAAAACCAATTTACAAAAATAGAAAATCAGAATAAAGTGGAGAGATGGTGCGCAGGGGCATAGTTGGGTCCATGGGGCCTATTCAGTGTGTTTGTTTTTGATTTCATGTTTTGTTGTTCATATTGGATGTAATAAGGTCTCAAGGACCATCTTCAAACTTTTGGAGTCGTTTTGTCTCATTTTGTAAGGCCTTGGTGCCAATTTGTTTGGATGTACTCAAATAGGACTGTCTTGGTCAAACTAGGTCAACGCCTCCCAAAGTGTGGTATGGGAGTGCCTCTTATGTATTTGGTGTTCATGTGCCCTAGTTGACATGTTTTCAAGGTTCTTAGGGGTCATTGGTGCTTTTGTGCAAAATGAGCAATTTTTCTACAAGTTGCTTGACAACTTTTCAATGTTGTCAAGCCACTTAACACACAAATGGCAGTTGTACGGCTAACCAATTCAAATGGTGGTTATAGCCGTTGATTTTGGTGTATATATAGACCCCTCAGATGTTGAGAAGGGGTTGGTTGATGATACTGTACGGAGAACTCAAAGTTTGAAGGCAATTCATGAACATTTTCTCTGCAATTTCCTGAAAAACGCTGCACTTTGATTTATAACTCTCTATTTTGGATGAACTAACACTCAAGGCTGGACTTGTTGGAAAGGCCTCTGAGTTACCTTTCATTTGGCACCAGTTTGGATTGATTTCATTGGGTTTTGTGCATTCTACAAGCGGTTTTGTCCAGACTGGTCTGAAACCCTAGGTTTGGAGGGTTTTAACAAGAATAATGCATATCTACTCATTCCACTAACGGCTTGACTCAAGACTTGGTGGAAGGATGGGTATGAGGATGGTCCAGATGGGTTTTGAGCCATTTTTGCAGAGGAGTTCAAGTGGGGTTTTGAGCAATGGAAGGGCTAATATCACTATGTATTAGGTCGGTTTGACAAGGTTGGAAGACACATTGATGGCTTTGGTACCAAAACAGCCAAGGAGTCCATAAAACCTGTGAAATCCATTCATTTTTGTCATTCCCTTACCTTCCAAATTGGTTGTACAGTTCAGTGGAGTGTCTAAGAGGTGGCTATAGTGTTGATGGAGGCCTAATTGGGCTCTTGTAGGACTGTATCAGTCAGGTTTTGAGCACTTTGGTCCAAAGTACCCCAACCTGATTTTAACATATGTTTTACAACTTCCAAAAGGGTATCCCAAAATGGTTTCACTCTGTTCCTTGTGTCAGTGAATCAAAAGATATGGTGAAAGTTCTCTCAGAAAAGGGCTACTAGTGACTAGGCCTCATAGGATGCAAGCAGTGTTGGGTGACTTAGCAGGGTTTTCCCTAAAGGTGAAAGTGGTTATTCTGAGTCCAAATAGGTCAGAGGTCATGTTGGAATTCCTGCCCCAAGCCCTGCTTGTGTATTTTACCATGTTGTCTCATTAGGCCTTTGTGAAACGTTGACAAGGCTAGGGTCTTGATTGAGCAACCAATGGGCATCCTAAAGAGGGGATTGAAAAAATTTCTGGGTTTTTCAGAAATTTGTGCCTTAGAATCTGTGCGAGAGTGGTTTGACTGATTTTGAGCTGAAATCAGATTTTTTGAAGTTTGTACCAGCTGTTGTTGAAGATTTTTGACAAAAAAATCTGCCTCTTTTGAAGCTTGAGTTTGCCTCATTTTTTGTGCATAAGAAAATGGGAGGGATGGCGTCATTGACCAACATCATGTTGGAAGGTAATTAGCGCTTCAACAACAAGAACTACAATACTTGGAAGCAGTAGATGTTTTCAATTTTTTGAGTACTGGTGCTTTGACTAGATTGTTCTGGGTAAAGAATCTCGTCCTACAACAGCAGGCGATGACTAGACCAAGTTTGATGAGCGTAATTGTAATGTCCCCTACTTGGTTCAGGACAGTTTTAATCGTAATTAATCAATTTCCAATATCTTTATAACTTAACTGAATCGATTAAGAGACAAAACTATCTTAAAATGAATCCAACCTAGGATGTTCTACCTTTTCTTTAGTCTATCAAGTACTAGCTGTCGTACCATACTAAATAATTAATCCTATTTTTGATTTATAAATCGTTTACACATTTATTAATTTTTAATTAATAAATACTTATTATTATCAATTAATTAATAAATACTTTGTTTTGGTGATTTAATAAATATTTATTAATTTACTAATTAATAATTACTTTTATTATATTAATATTAACTATAATTATTATATTAATATTTATTATTATCCATCTTTATGTTATCCCTCATTGATCATTCTAATTATATAGATACATAAATAAGTAAATATAGTAATGTGGAAGACAGATCTGACACATAACAGATCTGGTCTGCCATTCTTATGTTCTTATATATTGGCTTTACATATACTTCCCTCTTATGCTAATATTATGTAATTTGCCTATCTGGGAATTTCCTTTATAAGTCTGCTGAAGATCAGTCTAAAAGAATAATTTCTGAGTTATATTCCCACCTATATCATTAACACTATATAATAATTATAATTACAGCTTTATTATTATTAAATTTATTAAATTCTACATAATGATGCTAAGTTACCGAATCGGGTACGGATACGGGTACGGGTACGTAGTTTCGGTATGCGGATACGTCAATTTTTTTGGAGGGGGTTGGGTACGTTTTGGGTACGCCTCTTTAATAAACATATGAAATCATAAATATATACATATTTAATACCTAAAACTTTAATGTCATAATAATATAAATCTATATTATATTAAATTTATAAGTTTATGAACTATTATCTTAATACCATATTAATATAAAGTTATTTGATATTATTGAGTTTTTAAACATGTTAAATATTAATAATAAATATTAACAAAATAAAAGTAAAACTATATTCCTATCACTATTTTTCAAAACCTGTTAATATAAATACTACTTATTAGGTCATTCATAAAATAAAACATGTATAATAATAATAAAAATAATTAAATTAACTATAAATATTAAATAATATTTAATTTAATATTAATTAATATAATTTAATATAACTAATTTAAGTTTAAATTTAATAAACAATAGAATTCATTAAAATAATTGTAAGCTTCTTAATGTTAATAATAATAATAAACGATATTAAATTTAATAAAATTTTTGTAAATTAAAAACCTAAAATTAAAGTTAAAACACTTCCGTCGAACACAACTTTGGTTTTATCTCCGTCGGGAAGAAGCTATTCGAATGGATGGAAGAGTGAATCTTCGTTGGGAGGTGGCTACTTTGCCCTCGTCTGCCCTCATTTGACCTCATCGTGCGTCACCTCCCCTCGTCTGCCCTCGTTGTGCGTCGCCTTGCGGCGTCGTCTATGCTTGCATCTGTTCTAAAAAAACCCCTCGAAATCCACATTCGACATTGACTCGTCAAAAACGCCACAGAATCGAAAAATAAACGCCATGTCATTCCAAATACGTTGGGATTCATGGTTGAAAACGCGGATACGTTTCAGAGGGCAAATGCAGGAACCCTGTTCGATTCCATAGGGATTCCAGTTTGAATCTGAATCTGATTCGAATCGTACCCGAATCCAGGTCAAAACCTAGACGTACCGGTAACTTAGTAATGATGATATCGGGCTCCATATATTATGAATATATATATTAAGCACATTCCTGTGCATACCACAAAGAACAAAGGTGCTACTACCTGTAACTAAATAACAGTTATGTTCTGATCCAATCCATTATTCCTATCCCCTTGCAAATCTGTTAACCTCCATTAAATATCGTGTAATGCTGATCAGGTGCATCTCTTAATTTGGAACAGTCATATCCTTTCATTAATCGGGCCTCTTTATTATTTGTCTAATCGTGGCTCTTCATTAACCGATGATTAATGGTTAAGAGTTTAACCGGTAATAATTATGGACTTCAGATTTATTAATCCTCAATCGGTTCCTCTTTAAACTATGATAAGGAGAGTAGGTAAATCGCAAGTTATAATCTTTGCTGATCGGTCTTACTAAAGTGGCACATTTATCTCATCATCCGAATATGTTCGGCTCCTCAATTACTTAATATTGATTCCTCAATGTCTATTCCTAATAGTTATATTGGCATCAAATAATACTGTAGGCTTACTAGGATCTGTAACGGAACACACTTGTCTTCGGAAATATGGCTTTCCTCTATAGCCAATCGACTTGCTAAATATTGACATCTTATAGAACATCAAACTGGGTCTCTTCGATAATACGGATTTCTTCTAAACTTTGCACTACATAATTAACTCCTATGAATACTCCACCCACTTTTAGGTGTCCTTCACATTCGTTCCTTGATTATTGTCCACTTCCACCTTGTCGTATTATCACACTGCATCTAATACCCTAATCCGTTATTCATTTAATAATCTTGGACATTCTTGGGTATGATATTGTGTTAAAATAATATTTAATATTGATATGATTAATATTATTTTTATATTAATGAATGATTAATATTACTATTAACATCAATAATTAATTACTTCACTAGGATGTGGGGTTATGACAACCCTCTCACTTTAGAGGAAAATCGTGAAGTCTCATAAATGAGACGATTTTCCAATATTATTAAATGTTAATTAATAAATGTTTTAATTATCTTATTTATTTAATCACCATAATCCAATGTCCAAAGAGGGGTTATGACAGTAACCAAGAAACTGTTATGTTGCTGAAGTTATCAGTCACTGATGAGATGATTCTAGAAGTGCCATTATGCAAGAAAGCTAAGAGATTTGGAATCACTTGAAGAATCTTCATGAGACATTCGACAGGAGCCGAGCGTTCTTTTTGAAGATCATGTTATTCTCAATTATGATGGATGAGAAGATGTCACTACAGGAACATGTTATCACTACATGAACATTGTACGAAGATCAAGAGTTGGAGGTTATTGGTCGCAAGATGGAGGAAGAGGATATGGTCATGATCACACTGAAGAGCCTGCCTAGATCTTACGAACAATTTATTGAGATGCTTAAAATTACCTCCACCAATGTTGACTTGAAGTTTGATGTGTTGTGCAATAAGCTATTGTAGCAAGAGACAATAGTTTGGTAGAAGCGTTGACATGGCTAGTGTGAAACAGGTGTTTACTGCCAAGAGCAAAGGTAAAGGCGAGTCCACTCAGTAGAAAGGACAATGCAACCCTGAGGAGGGGTTCAAGAAGAAAATCACCTAGGGTCCTTCCTATTGGTTGGTCCTAAGCAATTATATTTATTATCAGTTTTGAGTCGGCCTCCATAATGAATTGTTATCCAATGCCTATTTTTAACATTAATAGGGGTTGTGATCTGATAATCAAGGTTGTGATTCCTCTAATGTGGTGGGAGTATGATGCTAGGTCGGCCCTTTACCTTGAAAACCACTATCAATATTATTTATAAGGGCTGCAATCTGAGTTAGGGACATGACACTATAACAACTGAAATGATATGAATCCTCGTACTACAGCTATGTACATGTTATAGTTGTGTTGAAATTTTGTGCAAAACACATAAGGGTGGTCATATGACCCATCAATGTAATGCCTTTTTCCTTGCTAAAAGTGGATATCCAACTTTATGGTGTTCTACTTTCCATACTCGAGATGTAATAACCCTTGCTGCAATTTTATATCAGATTTACAAAATTCTAATAACCCAACTTAGATTTACAATTTGCAACCAAATGATGAAATCGGCTTTGCCAAAAATTGCACCAATTAACTTATAAACACTTAAAACCCTCATAAAAACAGAAGAAGATTCTGCAGAAATTTTTGGCATTATAACAGCATGCAAAAATATGTTTATGACAGTCTACAAATCTGTCATAAAGCATTACAAAATAGACTCCAAAAATGGAGCTCAAAGCTTCACAAATCCACTATAAAATCCAAAATACTCTCCAAACTCACACTTTCCCGCAATAGCAAGATGCATGAAAATAAATGTCTAACAACAGCCAAGAACAACAATATATGCTGTTATTACCAGCAATACAAATCTGAAAATGAACTAAGAAACTACAACACACTAACTATTACAATCCCTTACAAAACAACCCACATAAAAGTCTCTTTGAAGCACAACTGCAACCCCTGAATGTAATTGCCACTGGAGAATCGTAAACACACTACCTGCAAGCCTCTATCCCCCTTGTTTATCAGCCCGGAAGATCACTCCTTCAATGGTTTTTTAGTCTCTGAAAAAGAACAACAAAACCTTGTTGAAATGATAAGATAGAATGAATGAAACTGGAGCCAAAACAATACTTAAACCCCAGAATAATTTTGAATTCAAACTAGGTGCCCAAATCCAATGCCCAGGAGGGAAATATGTTTGTAATTCAAATTTAGATCATTCACTTGCCATTTGTCAAACACCTTTCAACATTCCATTCCAAAATCCTTTTCTCTCTCTTTATTTAACAACAACTATTTTCCTTCACAAACTTTTCTTTCCATTTCCAAACTCATGCCCCTTTTTTGATTATTAGTAACAATTCAAATTAATTTCCATTCATTCAGATTTGAAGAATTCCTTTTGGTAGTTAGACTTTCCCAGTTTATTTGAAGGTTGTGATTGACTATTTTAGATAACTGGGATTACTATAAATAGTAAGTTGTTAAATTTAGAAAGTGGACATGACACAAGCTCTATTTTTATTTATATTCTCATTCATAATAAAAATTTCTCCCTTACTTGTCCATACAAAGGGCATTACTTTCTCTTCCTTGCTATACCATACAACAAGAAGAACAAATTACATATTACCATAATAAGATTGCAATGAAAATATATATACATGCTTAAAACATTTGGAAAATTTGCATAGTGCTGCCCATGCTTATAAATAATTATTTTTTTCTAAAAACATGGTATAATTTCTCCTTAGGGTGAATTATGCTTTCTATTGTATCCCTTGTAAGAGGTGGCAAAAAAACTGGGGGCACATATTCACCCCCTTTCTTGAAATTTTTTTGAATCTTCTTCTTTGAGACATTATTCTTTCCGTAGTAATTTCTTTTGATTTTGGAAAACTGACTCATTCAATTTTGCAAGATAATATATAGATTTGCATTTTAACAATAAAATCTTGCATGACTTTACACTAAATATTGTGGACCTTCGCCAAACTCAACTTTAGGGCATCTCCAACTCATTTGGCAAGTTTTTATGTCCTCTACAATATCCTTTTTTAGAATATAATTTTTTTATGTATTATATTGTCTACCTTAGTCTAAGCTTATTTCTTAGTGCAATCAACTCACTAAAGTGGAGGCAAAATGTAATGTCAAAAATTGCATACTTGTACAATTTCACACTTGTTCCTTGAACCCACTTGATTTTGAAAATTAATGATAAATTTTAATATTTCCACATGAAAGATTTTATCCTGCAGTTAAAGAGCACAAGGTATTACCGACTTGCACTCTCAATTTTAGTAAAATTCTCTTGGATGGTAGCATTGTGCACAGATGTCTACATGACACACTGGCGCCCAATGAATTTTTGAAATTCAAAAGTGCAGTTTCCAAGTGGACCATTTACAACATGTGTTCTAACACTAGAATGAGAAAGTAGTGCCCCTTTTGTCTCATTCAAGCAAAAAAACTCCTCTTTTCAAAATAATTGCAAGCATCTTTTGACACTCTAGCAAGTAGCTCTCTCTCCGTCACTTGGGGAAACTCTACCAAAATCTCTATAGCCACCATTGCAATATTCAAATAAATGCTTTTGGCTATTGTCATTATCTCTCTTGCAACAATTGAATCTTCCAAGCTTGTGCTTTATTGCCAAATGATTCACGAGCATTATAAGGGAGCCCCGACTATTGGTAATACTCTCTATTGTGTTCTATTATTGTTCTTCATTTGTTGTGGAATAATTTTTTCATATTGAGATATATCTATTTATCTTTGATATTAAATGTTATTCATATTCAATGGTTGTTCTCCCCATAGATGAGGGTTAACAACATTAAAAATTATTTTATTTTTACTTTTAATCCTTAATGCAACTAGGATTCAAATGCTTTATTTATCATTTCTTCTTAATTGTCCATAGAGGTCGAAAAACCAAAATGGGGCTTTGACTAGGCAAACCCTTAAATAGCCCCCAACATTTTTCTTGTCTTTGTGTGTGCAGGTTAGGGTGATTTAATAACTTGAAATGAATATTCTATGAAAGTTTGAGCTGACTAGTGAAGAACGACAACAGTATGCGAGGACTTATGCGTTGTGGGCTAGCATCCTAGGTAGTGAGCTGCTACATTTGGTGTTAGGGTCCTTTTTTGTCTACGTTTTCAATCTTAATTGGAAATAGATTATTCAGTTCTGTTACTTCTTGTAATTTAGTATTTATTTATTTCCTTTATATTGGCAACTTAGAAAAAGCTTCTAATTTCAGTAAGAGCATTTTCATTATTTTTGTTTAGAAGGTTCTTTGCTTTTTATGCATGGACAGTAGTATTACTACCTTATTTTGAGGTTATATAAGAATTTTGTTAGTTTAACGTATTTATCTTGGGCCATATCAAATTCCGTACATTACACTAATCAAACTTGTCAATGCATTTAATCTTTCAAAAGAAAACATCCTCACGGATGCCTTGTTTTGTATACCTCATTAAGTGTTTGTTCTTTGGGAGAAGAGGCTAGTCCTGTTAATTTTAGGATCATACTGTAGCAGTTAGATAGTAATAACAGAAAACAAGACAATGTACACAATAAACACCAATATACCCTGGGAAAACCTCCCTCTTGGGGGTAAAAAACCCAGCAACAAATCTCAGATCTTTATTAGGCAATAACCAATTGAATCTTGACAATGAGCTTCATCACTTGAAGCTATCAACAATTATGCATAGTAACTTAGGGCAGACTGCAATGATAAACTTATTTGAGTTGCAGATGATGCTGATACAAGAATGAAGTTTGCTAATGATGTCCACAACCTTCAATGGAAGTTTTTGTTTACCCCATGGGGTGTGGTATTATTATTGCATATCAACAGTCAGATAATAACCATAGGATAGAATAGTAACCAGGAACTCAGAGCAATGCTTCCATTAATGCCAAAATGTCTAGTACAATAATCATTCTCTCCATCCGTGTATCCAACAACAAGTACAAGAGCATATATAAAGACATGGTCGAGGGTTGCAGTTACCACCCATGGGGAACCGTCGTGCAATGGACAACTACCCTCGATGACACTAACATACTTAACCAACGTAGCTTAACAAGTAGTACAAAGCCCATTTTACGACCAACATCATCCCCCCTAAGAAAAGTCGTCTCCGGACGACAAGGACAAAAATCTGGGACTAACACAACAAAATGGGGATGAAGTACATTTTATACATTTTATACACTCCTCACTTTGTGCCTTCTTGTTTCTATCCCTATTTAATAAGTTGGGCATTAATTCCTGTACATAATGTAGGAGTGTTCTTTATTATGCCCCTGAGGCTCAAGGTTCAAGTTTCCCGTCGTCACTTGCCATTACGCTCCTCTTCCCAACGACGGTTGTTTTCTTTGTACTCCCAGAGGACCTATTGGCATTGCTCCTCACGCTGGGTTTCCTCCCTTCGATGCTGGTGGGCAAGGGTTGCTTGGGCTAGGAGACGTGGGAGTTGTTGCAACAACCTATTTGCTGCCAGACTGACGTTGAGAGCATCTGGTGTAGAGGCACCTAAGCACACAAGCATACCAGGAGGTCAAAAGTCATAATATGAACAATTTATTGTATTTGAGTCATTCATAATATATTAAGGTTATTTGAGTCAATTGAATCATAATATGTAAGGCTAAATGAGCCATTTTGTCTAAAGATATCATATTTGGTCCATATTGAAGTTTTAAAAGTGTCCATGTATTGTAAAAATTGCAAAGTTGCAATATTGCCAAAAAGTGCAACAAAAGTGTAAAAAATGAAATCCATTGGTTATGAGGTGGTTGGAGTAGTTAGAAAGGAGTTGGAAATGGTTTATAAAACCATGTTTGGTTGAAATCAAGAAGGTAGATCAGTTTGGAGGGGATTTGACAAAGATTATCCATCAAACCCTCAAACTGTCATGAGGTTTTAAGGAATCTATGACTGTCATAGATCCATGGAAGATAACATTTGATGTAATTTTTATATGTAGATGTTATTTAATGATAGATTGATGAAATATCTTTCAGATGAATCCTTTCTTGTGCATTTTTGTTGAGTATTTGGCAAGATATGTTTGTTTTTTCAATGATTGTCAAAACCCTGCCAAGGGTTACCCAGTTTTGGGAAAATGATCATATCTTTTGATTTAACCGTTGGATCTGGCTGAAATTTTGAGAGAACTTGTTTAACTCAGGAATATAAATTCTGACTGAAGCGATTTTCTTTATGAGAAATATGTAAAATGTTATTGATGACTGTTTGTTATAGTTCATGGTGAAAAGCAGATTGGCGAAGGCAGCAACAACCCGGTTGTAGCATTTGGTGTGGTCACATGAGGGATAATATTGAAGAAAGGATATATTTGTTGGAAAGGTCTCTGAATCTTCTTTCCAGTGCTTTTTGTCTTACTTTATTTGGTTAAGAATTGAATATTTTGTGATCATTTTGGTGAAAATAGTTGTTAAGGGATGAAACCCTAAACTAGGGTATTCCATGGCAATAAAGAATTTGTTCTCTCATGTTATGGTGAATGTTATGATCTGAAATATTGAATGAAGGTTTTTAAGGATGTAATATAACCTTTGAAATTGGTTTGAAGTTGAGAAGAGTGATTTATCTTGTTATATGTCTCTTGATTCAAGTTTAAAGTTTACCCTTGAATGAAGGTTTTATGGTTTGTGATAGATGCTCTGCATCAAATTGGTATCAGAGCCTAGCAAAAGGTCTGGGTTTGGAAAGTTGTTTTGTGGATAGAATGCCGAGGGAGGCAATCCACATAGTTGTTTTGTGTTTGTGTTGTGTTTGGTTGCAGGTGTTGGATCCACCTAACTGCAGTGGAACAGCTTGAGGAGAGAACCTGGTTGTGGTTGCCAAAAGACTAGGGAGAGAGGAAAAAGAGACTCCTAGGTGAGGCAAAGGAAGTGTGAGTTTGTGTGGATGCCTGAGGAACACCTTGAGTTGTAGCCACTGGATACTCCATGGATGGGAGTAGTTGAGAGGATGATTACCTTTTTGAAGTTGGTAGCAGCAACATGAGGATAATGAGAGAATGATGAAAGGAAAAGGCAGAGATAAAGATGAAGACAAAGACAAAGTTCCAATCCAAGATACAAAATTTTTCTGGCAGGTCATTGTACCCACGTTTCCAAGGGACTTGGAAACTTTTCAAGGTTGGGAGTATGGTGCAGAGGCACTTAAGCACACAAGCATACCAAGAGGTCAAAAGTCATAATATGAACAATTTATTGTATTTGAGTCAATTGAATCATAATATGTAAGATTTTGTCTAAAGATATCATATTTGGTCCATATTGAAGTTTTAAAAGTGTCCATGTATTGTAAAAATTGCAAAGTTGCAATATTGCCAAAAAGTGCAACAAAAGTGTAAAAAATGAAATCCATTGGTTATGAGGTGGTTGGAGTAGTTAGAAAGGAGTTGGAAATGGTTTATAAAACCATGTTTGGTCGAAATCAAGAAGGTAGATCAGTTTGGAGGGGATTTGACAAAAATAATCCATCAAACCCTCAAACTGTCATGAGGTTTTAAGGAATCTGTGACTGTCATAGATCCATGGAAGATCACATTTGATGTAATTTTTATATGTAGATGTTATTTAATGATAAATTGATGAAATATCTTTCAGATGAATCCTTTCTTGTGCATTTTTGTTGAGTATTTGGCAAGATATGTTTGTTTTTTCAATGATTGTCAAAACCCTGCCAAGGGTTACCCAGTTTTGGGAAAATGATCATATCTTTTGATTTAACTATTGGATCTGGCTGAAATTTTGAGAGAACTTGTTTAACTCAGTAATATAAATTCTGACTGAAGCGATTTTCTTTATGAGAAATATGTAAAATGTTATTGATGATTGTTTGTTACAGTTCATGGTGAAAAGCAGATTGGTGAAGGCAGCAACAACCCGGTTGTAGCATTTGGTGTGGTCACATGAGGGATAATATTGAAGAAAGGATATATGTGTTGGAAAGGTCTCTGAATCTTCTTTCCAGTGCGTTTTGTCTTACTTTATTTGGTTAAGAATTGAATATTTTGTGATCATTTTGGTGAAAATAGTTGTTAAGGGATGAAACCCTAAACTAGGGTATTCCATGGCAATAAAGAATTTGTTCTCTCATGTTATGGTGAATGTTATGATCTGAGATATTGAATGAAGGTTTTTAAGGATGTAATATAACCTTTGAAATTGGTTTGAAGTTGAGAAGAGTGATTTATCTTGTTATATGTCTCTTGATTCAAGTTTAAAGTTTACCCTTGAATGAAGGTTTTATGGTTTGTGATAGATGCTCTGCATCAGCGTCCCAGACTACACCCTCGGGTACCTCTTCCTGTGTAGCCTCCCCTCGTATGAAAGTGTCTATAGTCGCTTGGAACCGGATCACAAAGTTGCTTGTCAATGCGTTCTCCCCTCCATAAAGTTCTCTCAGTTGGCTATCATCCCCCTCGATGCTATTGCCAATGGGCTGGCCCATTATCTTCCTTAGGCCATTCACGCTCTGTGGCTACCCAGATTCAAACGGCAATGGCCCCAGATGTTTACCCCGTGGGGTGTGGTATTAATATTGCATATCAACAGTCAAATGATAACCATAGGATAGAATAGTAACCAAGAACTCAGAGCAATGCTTCCATTAATGCCAAAATGTCTAGTACAATAATCATTCTCTGCATCCGTGTATCCAACAACAAGTACAAGAGCATATATAAAGACATGGTCGAGGGTTGCGGTTACCACTCGTGCGGAACCGTCGTGCAACAGACAACTACCCTCGATGACACTAACATATTTAACCAACGTAGCTTAACAAGTAGTACAAAGCCCATTTTACGACCAATAGTTCGCTGACCCTTAAGTGAAGACTACTTTCAGAAAGGAAGGTTCGCTGCCATTGGATGGAGTTCACTGACCTTCAAGGGTGTTCGCTATGCTGCACCGGTGTTCGCTGTCTTCTAATAATGATTTGCTATCTTTAGATAAGGTTCTCTGATCACAAAAGACAATTCGCTACACTCTGATGTAATTCGCTTGATAGCAGATAGAAATGTATTCACTGAATTGTGTGTTTGAACAATGAGATAGACTTCACATATAGAGGAGACTCTTAACCTTCAATTTGTCTTAGGTCGGCTAGAGGTTTAATTACAATGCAAAATATAAAGTTGGTGCTAATCTCAAATAGCCCCACACATTAAGCAAGATAGGGCAGGGTTAACCAAACATGCAAGGTGCAAGGTGCAAGGTGTGCTAGGTGGGCCCTTGAAGGGCTCCGATCTAGCTACATACAACAACACTCCCTCTTAGCTAGGGAGGAGACCTTCACAAGATCTAAGATACATGGCTGCTCCCATGAAGATTACAAATTAATACAACCACCATGGCTACTCCTATGGATGACGTTCACCATAGCTACTCCCAAAGGGTGAACAAGCACAAGTGCTGAATCATAACATCCACCATGCCTACTCGCAGAGGGTGGAATAACACAAGTACATCATGGAATTTCTTCCATGACATCCATCATGCCTACTCACAGAGGGTGGAGGAGGGCTTTCACCTCAAACTTCTCCCAAAGAAGAGTGCATTACCACCATGCCTACTTGCAAAGGGTGGTTCCGCCATGCCTATTCGCAGAGGGTGGAAGATACATCTCAATGTATCACTGATGCTGAGACTCCCTCTCAGCCAGGGCTTCATTCTCCACGACTCCAAGCTTGTCCCGAAAATGCACAAACTTCACTTTGGCAAGGGGCTTGGTGAGAATGTCGGTCATCTGCTCCTCAGTGCAGATTGTTGAACAACATTCCTCTGTACCATATCCCTGATGTAGTGGTACTGAATCTCAACATGTTTTGATTTGTCATGGAATACTGGATTAACCGAAAGCTTCACACAGCTTTGGTTATCACAATGAATGATAGTAGGCTCCAACGATTGACCGAACAATCCTGCAAGGAGCTTCCGAAGCCACACTGCTTCGCGAGATGCCACACATGCTGCAACGTATTTAGCTTCTGCAGTACTCAATGCCATTGAAGATTATTTCCTGCTACACCAAGAAATCATGGCGGATCCCAAGCTAAAGAAAACTCCAGAGGCACTCTTGCGATCAGTGACACTTCCTGCCCAATCAGAATCTAAATAATCTTCCAAATTAAGAACAATGTTGGAGGAACTTCAATCCATAGCCAATTGTGCCACGCAAATACCTCAAGATGTGCTTGGCTGCAACTAGATGTATTTGTCTTAGTTCACTCATGAACTGGCTAAGTGCACTAGCTGTATAGAAAATATCCGATCTAGTGTTAACTAGATACATCAAAGATCCAATCAACTACCTGTACATGGTAAAATCCACAAGATCTGAACTAGTTGTAGCTTCCCTCAATTTCTTCAAGTTAGTTTCCATCAGAGTAGGCATGGACTTGCAGTCTAACATTCCAAACCTCTTCAAGATATCAATGGTGTATTTGCCTTGACTTAGGATGATCTCATTAGGCCTCTACCATACTTCTAACCCTAGAAAGAAGTGCATGAGTCCTAAGTCTTTCATCTCAAATTTTGAAGTCAACTCCTTCTTGCACCTGTGAATGAGATGATCTTCCCCTGTAACAAATAAATCATCAACATATAATACTAGGATCAACATTTCACCATTAAATACCTTGAAGTAGAGGTTCAGATCAATATCATTCTTGCAGAAGCCCAAGCCTGCCAAGTATCTATCAATCCTCTCATACCATGCACGAGGCGCCTGCTTAAAGCCATATAACGCTTTCTTCAGCTTGCATATATGAGACTCCTTCCCATGGATCACAAAACTCTCAGGTTGCTCAATGTAGACCTCCTCCTCAATCACACCATTGAGAAAGGCTGTCTTCACATCCATCTGGTGTAACTTCCATCCCTTAGCTGCTGCAATCGCAATAATGGTCTTGATGGAAGTATATCGAGCAAGTGGAACGAAGGTTTCTTCATAATCTATCCCTTCTTTCTGAGAGAAACCACGAGCCACAAATCTAGCCTTGTATTTCTCAATGCTACCATCAGCTGCATGCTTGATCTTGAATATCCACTTGGAAGATACCACTGACTTGCCCTTAGGTCTCGGCACAATATCCCAAACATCGTTCTTAAGGATGCATTGATATTCTTCACCCATGGCATGTGATGTCCCCTGACCGTATGGTAGTGCAGTGTCAAATTCGTATGGTGTGAAATGTTCCTAGCCGTACGGTGATGCACCGGCAAGAGCGTACAAAGTGAAGCAGAGGGAGTGTCATACGGTGAAGAGGTCGTATAGTGTGGTGAGGATGTAGTGGCCGTACGATGAAGAGGACGTATGGTGGTGTGGGTTGGAGTGACTGTACGGTGAAGAGGTCGTACGGTGGTGGGGGTTGGAATGGCCGTACAGAAAGAGATCGTACGATGGTGTGAGGGAGGAGGTCATACGGTGCAACAGATGTACGATGGTGTGAGGAGTGGTAGTACATTGTGAGACCGTACGGTGAGGGTGTAGTTCGTACAATTTGAAAACCGTACAGTAGTGAAGACTAGCCGCCGAACCAATCGATGAAGCTTGCAATAACGTATGAAGCCAGATAAACGATGAACAAGAAGATTTATATGTTATTGCACGAGCCAGAGAATAGTCAGATTAATGCACTTCAAATTACAACAATTTGGGACTGAGAGCAAGGCAGAGTAGGGTGAGGAGTTACTCCCACCGAAACTACGAGAACCAAATAGGGAGGGTCTTTCACCTCCGAAATGGTGGATAACAGAACTCCAACTGGAATTCGCACAAACAAGAGAAAGATACCAAAATCGCATACCAACACAAATGACAGACTTGGCCATAAATATGGGCTCCGGGAACTTTCCTGAAGGGTTACAAACGGGCCGACACGACCAAACTAAGACTAATCTAATTAAATAAAGGGCTCGAAAGATGTGTTATTAAATTTGGGCCTTACAATAAAGTATTTAAATTTATTATTTAATTGTATCAGGGACATCACAGTCCTCTCGGGCCAAAAATTGCTTGCCCTCGAGCAATTGTAGACTTGGATGCTCCAAAATTTGCTCGCCTTCCCAAGTGGCATCCTTGATGGGTAGATTCTTCCAGCGCACAAGGAACTCCTCGACCGTGCGTGATCTCAGCGTCTTTTCTTTGACATCGATGATCTCCGCCGGCTCCAGAATTAGTTTTCCTTCTTCGTCGATGGGTGGCAGATCCTTGGACACTATGACGCGCTGCCCGACGACCTTCTTGAGACATGACATGTGAAAAACATTGTGAATCCGACTCCTCTCAGGAAGCTCAAACTCGTACGCAACTTTGCCCACGCTCCGAACCACCCGATAGGGTCCATAGAAACGTGGCTTCAGCTTCTCCTTACCACTTGTCTTCAAGGAGGATTGTCTGTACGGTTGAAGTCAGAGGTATACCAGATCGCCCACCTCAAAATTTCGCTCAACCCAGTGTCGGTCATTATACATCTTTTGCTGGTTCTGAGCCCTCTGCAAGTTATATTTGAGAGATGTCAGGATGTCTAAACTCTCCTGAAGCCAATCTTTGGCCCTCGGTGCACGACTGTCTCCCAATGCCAGATCAACAAATGAAGAAGGTTAATAACTGTACAGTTTGAAAGGTGGCATGCCTATCGACATGTGACAAGTGGTGTTATAATAGTTCTCACCCAAATGTAACCAGCGAATCCAAGCCTTCTGTTGAGCTGAGACGTAGTTCCTGAGATAACCCTCCAGCCATTTGTTCACAATCTCGGTCTGTACGTCTGTCTACGGATGGTAGCTTGTGTTGGGTGACAACTCGGTTCTTGCTAACCGAAATAACTCCATCCAGAAGGTTCTCAGAAAATGGCTATCCATGTCACTGACTATGTTTTGCGGTAAACCATGTAAGTGGAATACCTCACGGAAGAACAACTTGGCCACTTGAACTGCTTGGTATCTTGTGGGGATGGCAAAAAAATGAGCATACTTGGTCAAGTGGTCAACTACGACAAAAATGCAATCCTTTCCTTGCACTTTGGGGAGCCCAGTAATGAAATCCATCGAGATGCTATTGTTGACGGGAATAATCATTATGTTATGTTGGTATATTATGTTTATGTTGTCGTCAGTAATAATGAGTTACGGCGGTCAGTTAGTTAGCCGACGGGTAGGTAGTTGGAGTTGCGACGGTTGTGTCGCACCCCTTCGGCTGTCATATATTGTACCACCTCCGGGTGTTGGAGGACATGGAATGTGGACGACAGATTATAATATGAACATCTTTTGACATTAATGGAAAGCTTATTCTGGTACTTCCTTTGTAATTGCATTGTGCATTGCTGTTCAGTTTCTGTATTCTTCCTGTTTACCCAGTGAGGTAAACATTTGGTGCCGTTGCCGAAATTATTTCGGGAGGGACGGGAATATACTACATGGCACAGGGATAATGGGACAACCATTGCCCGAGGGGACGAGCAGTAAACCTGACGAGGATCACCAAGAACTGTTCGAAGGAGAACGAGCACTCACAAAAGATTTCTCTTGCATCCTTCAAGCGGCCATCGAAACACACGTACGGAGGGAAGCCACCATGGAGGCTGTTCCAGAGGATGCTGTGTGGAGCGCGCTTGGTGTAAGCCCAGCGGTGAATCGGTTAATGAGCAATTTGCCTAACCTTCTGGCTCAAGCATTTTTGGCTCTTCAAAACCGCAGAGAAGACACCTACCGTGAGAACCGACGACAGCAAATCTTACGAGAATTTCATGAGCACCAGGATGACGGACGTAGGGAAGACCGACGAAGGACAAATAATCCTTAAGTTGTGAAGGGAGAGAAATAAAGAACACTGTTAGAAGCAGAAGAATTATGTTGATTGTATACAAAAGAATGAATTAATAAAGACGTGTTGTGTTTTGATTTATGTGTTGTGAAACATGAAATTGTACCACAATTAATGCCCAATTTACTGAATAAAGACAGAAATAAGAAATTAGAAACCGACGAGTGGGAGGCTGCGCAGAAGGCTTTGATTCTGGAACGACGTGTAGAACGTAGACGGAGGCTGAGGCAACTTGCCGAAGGACGACCTGCCGAAGGGTTGCCTGAAGGGAACCAAGGAGGTGTCACGGAAGGTGCAGAAGCCGAGGGGAATTTCTACGCGTCGCCAGACTACTGTAGAGCAAGAAGCCTCGAAGAGTTTCTGGAGGAAACTAGGTTACGGAGAGAACTAGTTGAAGAGACTCGAGATCAGTTCAAAAACTTATCTCTCATGCCACAAAGGGAGGATCACCGAAGGGAGCCGGGCACGGGTGACGGCGAAGGGGAAGCTAACCGCACGGTAGTCGCTCTCACGCCACAAAGGGAGGATCACCGAAGGGGGCCGGGCACGGGTGACTGCGAAGGGGAAGCTAACCGCACGGTAGGTACAAGGCAGAACACCGTACCTTTGGTCACCACCACAAGAGACATCAGCGGCATCAGAGGGAGCAGCGCTGGAGGGCAGACACGGCCACAACCGCCTCCAAGTGGACGACTTCCATCAATGGCGACCAAACAGAAGTTGCCCAAATTCAACGGGGATAGCAAAGATGATCCCGCACGGCATTGCTGTACCTGCGAAACCATCTGGACAGCCAACGGGGTGACTGACCAGGATGAATGGATGAAGCAGTTCCCCGCCACACTGAGAGGAGTGGCTATTGACTAGTATTCAGACTTGGATAAAACCGGGGTAACTACGTGGGATGAATTGAAGAAAGCATTCGAGAAGGAATTTTGGCTTCTCCGAGATGATAATGAGATAGTCTCCGAAATCTATGGAACAAAGCAAGGAAAGAAGGAGACCGTACGGGCATATGGCCGCCGGCTAAAGGAATTAGTCGGAAAGATGGAAAGCCAACCGGCTGATGGCTTAAAGAAGCGGTGGTTTGTCGAGGGTCTGAACCCTAAGCTACGACGAAAGATGAAAATTGTGCCTCCGACATCCTACGATGATGCATACAATCGGGCCATGGACTTGGAAAGTGAAAATAAGATGGCCAAAAAGAAGAAGAATAGATCTTCGTCATTCTCTGAAGATGATACGTCGGAAGAAGAGAGTAGCAGTGATGAGAAGCCGAAGAAGAAAGTCACGGCCCTTCAGAAGGATATGGAACGAATGTTAAAAGAGTTTAAGACAGTGAAGGGGACCACAAGCAAGGATGATGAACTGTGGTGCACGGATTGTAAGGAGAGCGGCCACACAAAGGGTGTCTGTCCCAAGAAGGCATTCTGTGACATCTGCCAGATCATGGGACATTCTACGAAGGAATGCCCATACAATCTGAAGGCACGTAACCAGCAAGTGCTCTTTGCACATGAGCAGCCCTCCACATCGGATTCAAACAATAATGCATCTTCCGGAGGCTACCGAGGAAACCGACAAGGCGGACGGGGGAATAATAATAATTCCACCAGAAACAGGGTCCAATACGATGCGAAGGGACGCCCGATGATTCAATGTAGGGCTTGCAATCAATGGGGTCATTACGCACGAGAGTGTAATAACAATGACACCGCTCAAAAGCTATGTCAATGGTGTGGCCCCGATGACCATGAAGATGCCGATTGTCCGAAGTCTGGCGTAGGGGCCAATCTGATTGATATCGAAGGCAACACACGGGGTAAAGAAGCCATCCTTGCTCTTACCCGAGGGCAGGCAAAGGAAGCCCGATACCCCCATCCCCGCACGGAGAAGCAGAGAATGACGGAGGCAAGGGAGGAAATAGAAAGGGCCATGAAAGCCCGACGGGGAGAGACACACGACTCATCTGGACCCTACTGCACAGACGCGGAGAGGAACATTGTACGGCAAATGCTCCAAATGGAGGTACCTGTGAAACTGGAAGACCTCCTACACACCATACCGCAATTGGGGACAATGTTGTTGGGCACAAAGGTTGATAAACCCAAACCGAGAGACATGGACGCTCCCATACTAGGAAGCTCGGCAACAAATCCAGTTGTACTTACCGTCAACAATGGCCGACACCCAGCCATGGTGGAGATGGGCATCCTGGGCACCATCCTGACAGATACTATAGTAGACGGCGGTTCCGGAGTAAATGTCCTTCCGGAGGACACATGGAAAAAGCTAGGAAAGCCCACTCTGTGGCCACCTACGTTTAATCTGCTAGGTGCAGACCAGCACGGGATTAAACCCCTCGGCATGTTGATGGCACAGCAAGTCACCGTGGGTGCACAACCTTTTGTACTCGACTTCGTGGTCATTCCATTGAAACAGAAAGGGTATGACGCCATACTTGGAAGAGGATGGTTGGTGGCAGCGAAAGCAAACCACAACTGGAAACGGAATACACTCTCGATGGAGAGCGGAGGCAAGAAATTCACTATTGATCTCCGGACACAGTTGGTGGGCGAGGAACTTGCCTCTTCCTCGGGATCTGAATCCGAGAGGGAAAATGACCCACGAGACGAAGGGAGAGAGAGGATGGACCCAGATGCCGAAGGCATATTAAAAATCGGAGGTTGCTGTTCGGAGGATGACACAGATTCACTAAATGGATTGTTCCATTGGCAGCAGGAGGACTATGAGATGTTCTCACCCTCCTGTAACGTATTAAGCGTCGAAGGAGAGGAGCCAGATCAATATCCTCCAGAATACAGAGAATATTGGAAGGGAGACGCCCCAAACCCTGGCGACGTAAATAATCCGAAGAGTGTCGGCAACGATTGGAACCCTGTGTGGAAGGCCGTAGCCTTCAAAATCTTTATTATCCTCCTTCTTCTTATGTACGGGAAGGAGACTGTGGTCCCTATAGAATTTGTGGTTCCAGGTCTTCGGATGGCCATGGAAAATAAACTTGCCACCAATAGGTTTAAATTGAAACCCTATCACGCGAAGCGCGCAGGGGACCCAAGAGGCCGGACAGACACCCGAGAGCCCGAAGGGGGACCCAAGAGGATGGAAGGGGACCTAAGAGGCCGGGCAAGCGACTTGAGAGGCACAGGACAAAAGCAGGAGACTTTTGGGCGAGAAAAACCGAGAAGAATGAAGGGCGATCCCAGAGACAGGGGACCCAAGCCAAAGACTCTCTAGACAACAAAAAAAAAAAAAAAAAAAAAAGAAAAAAAAAATCGCACGGTCGTACGACAGCGACCGTACGGTCAAAAAAAAAAAAAGAAAAAAGAAAAAGAAGGGGAAAATGGCCACCGTACGGTGGGACCAAGGTGACAAGGTGACACCATCGTGCGGTGGACGGTGCACCACCGTGTGGTGGAAGCACCGACGGTGGCATCACCGACGGCGGAACCACCGTGCGGTGGAAGCACCGACGGTGGCACCATCGTGCGGTGGAACCACCGACGGTGACACCATCGTGCGATGGTCACACCGTGCGGTGGGAGCCACCGAAGGCAGTCACCAAGCCAAGACATCAAAGACGCCGCACAACACCACCGCGACGAAGAACAAAACAACCCCGCACACCGCCATCACCGCACAGCAAGGGGTAAAGGGAAGAAGACGCCAAACACCGCACCAGCACGCCACCATGTGATGCGAAGGGTAAAGCACGGGCCGACCGCCATAGGTAGACCAAGCAGTCGCACGATCGGAGGTGCCAATGCTGTTGTTGACCGTATAGGGAGGTTGTATGGCCGGGTAGCCATCGGGGACATTACAGTGCCCTTACAAAAAAAAAAAAAAACGACGACGGCCAGATTTAAAATGATTTGCTGACATCTGGAGCCTGGACACTGAAAATATTGGATTGTAGAAGAAGGGTTTTGACATCATAAAATATCACAGAAATGATGCGCGCCATGGACTTTCGTGGGGTTCTGAAGGTTGTAAATTGGTGTTGGCGGTGGGGGCGCTGCCCCAGGACCCCGCAAGGGGCGCTGCCCCTCGACCCCGCTGGGGGCGTTGCCCCCAGACCCCCAATTTATTTTGAGCTACAAAAGACCACGGGAAGTGTTGTGGTTGTTCGTATTGTGCGAAAGAAGCCCACAGCTAAGCATTGGCAGGGAAGCCATAAGCCGTAGAGGGAGACGGATTTGGAGGTTGCGAACAAACAGAGTTTGAGGGAAGGCATTGCAGGTCCACGCAGTTGTATGACACCAGGGAGTTATTCAGTTCAGTTTTTAGCCTTTGGGGAGTGTGATGGAGGATTTGAGTTGGCTCCTAGCATTTGTGCCAACGGATTGTGGCCACCTCCAGGCATGACTGGTACACTTTGAGGAACTCGGAGTATGTCTTGGCTGGACGTGAGGTTGCCTTGGTGGATGCACAGAGGGCTCGGGAGGAGCTGACCACCAGGTTGGAGGCAATAGTCACGTGAGACTTAGTTCAGCGTACCCAGGAGTTGGATGCCGAGAGAGCAGCACGGGTGGCTATCAAGGACAAATTGGCTAGGGAGACAGAATCATTTGAGTAGCAGTTGGTGGAAGCTGAGACTGAAAAACGTGTTTTGCAGACAAGTTTGGGTTAGGCCCAAGAGAACTGTGATGGCAAAGGAAGCAATATTGGTGAAATCCGCACTTGAGCATCAGATGGTAGCAGAAAAGGGTTTTCAGGTGAGGACGCAGCAAGTGTATAAGATCCGGGCCCGACTGGCGTCAGTAGTTCCTGCCGTTCATCTCTATTTTCTATTAAGTCGTCGGAGTCGACTTCTTTTCTTGGGGGGGATGATGTTGACAGGAATAATCATTATGTTATGTTGGTATATTATGTTTATGTTGTCGTCAGTAATAATGAGTTACGGCGGTCAGTTAGTTAGCCGACGGGTAGGTAGTTGGAGTTGCGACGGTTGTGTCGCACCCCTTCGGCTGTCATATATTGTACCACCTCCGGGTGTTGGAGGACATGGAATGTGGACGACAGATTATAATATGAACATCTTTTGACATTAATGGAAAGCTTATTCTGGTACTTCCTTTGTAATTGCATTGTGCATTGCTGTTCAGTTTCTGTATTCTTCCTGTTTACCCAGTGAGGTAAACAGCTATCCCATTTCTTGTTGAGGATTGACAGTGGTTGCAATAGTCCAGCTGGTAAGGTGTGCTCAGATTTATTCTGTTGATAGGTGGAGCATTTCTGCACATACTGCAAGACATTGTTCTTAAGTCCCTTCCAGGAAAACCTTTCTCGGATCTATCTGTAGGTTTTCAAGTATCTTGGGTGTCCGGCCAAGGGAGAGTCGTGCATTTCCTTCAAAATCTTTTCCTTCATCTTGGACTCGGGTACCAGATAAATTTTGTCCTTGTAGTAAATGATGTCGTCAACCACCTTGTATCAGTCATCCTGCACTTGACCATCCAATAGTTCGCAGGCAAAATTATTCTTAGAGTATTCAACCAATAGGTGTTCCTTACAATCTGCCTAAATCTGGGATAAAGAACATATGGTAGGTCTTCTTGATAGGGCATCGACTTCCACGTTATTCTTGCCCTTCACATACTCAATGTCGAAATCAAATGCCTGGATTTTGCTCACCCACTTTGTTGTCATTCATTAAGATCCCTTTGCTACAAGAAATATTGCAAGTTGTTGTGGTTTGTCCGTACAACAAACTTTGCCCCGACGAGGTACTGTCAAAACTTCGTCAGTGCGTGCATGATAGCGAGCATCTCCTTGTAGATGGAGTACAATTGCTCAACTCCCGAGAGCTTCCAACTCTCGAACGCAATGGGGTGATGGTCTTGCATCAACACTGCTCCAATGCCTTCTCCGGAGGCATCGCACTCTAGGATGAAAGGGCGAGTGAAGTTTGGTAGTGCCAAAACCGGACACGCACTCATAACATCTTTTAATTTGTTGAAGGTCTGTTGCGCCTGTGCATTCCAATGGAAGGATCCTTTCTTTGTCAGATCTGTCAGTGATGCCCCAAACTGTGAAAATCCTTTCACAAACCTTCTATAGTAACTGCACAATCCAAAAAATCCACGCAGCTCCGAGAGAGTCTTGGGTGGAGCCCAATCCAAAATTTCCTGAATCTTCTCCTAGTGAACTTGTACTGCCTAGGCGCTGATGACGTGACCCAAGTACAGGACCTCGGCCATTCCAAATTCACATTTGGACCTTTTGGCATACAGTGATTGCGATTCCATAATCCCCAATACTTCATCCAAATGTCCCACATGTTCCTCCCAAGTCTTGCTGTAGATGAATATGTCATCGAAGAATACCAATAGGAACTTACGCAGTTGCTTGTTGCAGATGTGGTTCATGCAGGATTGGAAAGTGGCCGAAGCATTGGTTAATCCAAACGGCATGACCAAGAACTCATAGTGTCCATAATGGCAACGAAAGGCTGTCTTTTCCACATCTTGCTCCCTCATACGGATTTGATGGTAGCCGAAGCGGAGATCAATCTTGGCGAAATAGGCTGCGCCATGTAGTTCGTCCAACAGCTCATCGATCTCGGGGATGGGGTATCTATTCTTGATAGTCTTCTTGTTCAGTGCACGATAGTCAACACACATTCTGGGAGTTTCGTCCTTCTTCACTAGTACCACCAAGGATGCAAAGGGGCTAGAGTTGGGCCGGATCCATCCTTTATTGAGGAGTTCCTGGATTGTTTTCTCTATCTCTTCTTTGAACTTCTTCGAGTGGCAATAGGGTGTGGTGATAACGGGTTTTTCTCCTTCCTCCAACTCGATGGTGTGCTCAAACCCTCGGTGTGGGGGTATACTAGGTGGAATATCAACAAAGACCAAACTATGCTTATCCAAAGCCGACTGAAGTTCCTCATCCTGGTAGTAAGTCAATTGCTCTTTCACAGGTTTTGTCGAGATCAAGCAATGTGCTGCACAGACTACTTCATCATGTCTAAAGATGGCTTCCATCCGTTTGGCAGAAATCTCCCTCGAGTTGCCATTCGACATTCCTCTAAGAACCACCTTCTTGCCATCCACCTTGAATGAGAACTCCATCCTTTTGAAGCTCTGCCTGTACTGGTCGAGGGTCTCCATCCATCGAATGCCCAATATGACATCCGTGTCATCCAGATCTACTACAAAGAAGTTGTAGATCACGGTGTAATTTCCCATGGTGATGCTCAGTTGCGGAACTAGGTGAGTGCATGATAGGAGATTGCCTCCTGCCACCTTGACATCGAACCCTTCATGCTCCTTTGTACACAAACCCCTTCGGGTGACGAGTGATAGAGTTAATGAAGTTGAGCGAGGCCCCACTGTCGAGCTTTACAAGGACTCGTTGCCCTTGGAGTGTACCGCGTACCCTAAATACACTGCACCTCGGGGCACCCACCAGTGTGGCAATGATGCCTCCCCTCCGTACCAATGTGGAGATTCTCTCCGCTAGGCCGTTTTCTTTGGCAATTTCTTCCCTTGGTGGTTCACTTTCCTCATGCTCCTCTTCTCCATCGGACATCACTTCAATATAGTGAATCTTTCCTTTGCCCTAACATCCTGGTTCCCATGGCTCCTTGCAGGTGAAACAAAGCTTCTTCCTTCTAAGTTCCTATCTTGTGGCTTCATTGAGTGATGATCTCTTCGGAACAAAAGGTGGTTTGGTATGTGCAAAATTTCTAGAAGAGGAAGATGCTGCCATGTTACGGGCCTTTTTGATTGCTTCCGTGAGCGTGTTGGGGTTGAACCCTTTCACCCAACCTTTCAGTGGTTCCATCAATCCGTCCATGAACAAGACCACCAATCTCTACTCTGAGATGTCTGTTACCAACACAGATAGTCTCTGGAATTTTTAATGTAACTGTCCACAAGTCCTGATTGTTTTAGTTGCGCTAACTCCTTGAAATTGAGTTCTGGATCCTTCCCGTCAAATCGATCTATGAGCTTCTCCGTGAAGTCGGCATAGGAAGTTATCTGGTCATGGGCGAGAGTGACCATCCTATGATACCACCATTCGTGCGCGACTCCTTCCAAGTGAAGTGTTGCAAACTTGATAGCTTCATCTTTAGGCATTGGGTTGAGTTGGAAGTAGGTATCTACTTTTTGAACCCAAGCTCATGCCGAGGTTGCTCCGGTCCCATCAGAGGATGATAGGTTGACCTTGCCAACCTTCCACTTGATGTCATTGTTATAGTGATCATAATGGCCCCGACTTCTGCCGCTCGAGTATTTCACCCGGAGCTCAGCATAATCCTTGAAGGATATGTCCCCTCGAGATTTGCATCCCTCCAATCTCAGTTCAACTGTGCTTGCATCTCTTGAAAGGTGGGTTCTTGCTCCCCGCGTGACGCTTCTGATTTTTGAGGAAAAGTCGGCATCAACGGCCGTGAATGTGAGAGTTGGACGTTTGACCTCCCACTGACCGAATCGTCGCCTTGCCCATTTTGTTCTCCATTCGTTTTTCCCAAGGCCAATTGTCGTAAGGTTTCCTCCATGATTTGTTGTTGTTGAGCTGAGCTTGGCTTTTGGTTAGCTCCCTTAATAGTGCCATGACTTCTCTTGTAAGATCTTGTGGTTCCCCCATTCGGTTGGCCGAATGGTACCTCCTTCTAGTGTACAATTGCATCCACTACTCGACAGGCTGGCAAGATTACCAGCTCTGATACCACTATAATGTTCCCTGATCGTACGGTAGTGCACTATCAAATTCGTACGGTGTGAAATGTTCCTGGCCGTACGGTGATGCACTTGCAAGAGAGTACAAAGTGAAGCAGAGGGAGTGTTGTACGGTGAAGATGTCGTACAATGAAGAGGCCGTAAGGTGGTGGGGGTTGGAATGGCCATACGGAAAGAGATCGTATGGTGGTGTGAGGGAGGAGGGCGTACGGTGAAAAGGATGTATGGTGGTGTGAGGAGTGGGAATACGGTGTGAGACCATACGGTGAGGGTGCAGTTCGTACAATGTGAAAACTGTACAGTAGTGGAGACTAGTCGCCAAACCAATCGATGAAGCTTGCAATAAGGTATGATGCCAGATAAACGATTATCAAGAAGATTTATATGTTATTGCACGAGCCAGAGAATAGTCAAATTAATGCACTTCAAATTACAACAATCTGGGACTGAGAGCAAGGCAGAGTAGGGTGAGGAGTTACTCCCACCAAAACTGCGAGAACCAAATAGGGAGGGTCTTTCACCTCCGAAATGGCGGATAACAGAACTCCAACTGGAATTCGCACAAACAAGAGAAAAATACCAAAATCACATACCAACACAAATGACAGACTCGGCCATAAATATGGGCTTCGGGAACTTTCCCGAAGGGTTACAAACGGGCCGACACAACCAAACTAAGACTAATCTAATTAAATAAAGGGCCCGAAAGATGTGTTATTAAATTCGGGCCTTACAATAAAGTATTTAAATTTATTATTTAATTATATTGGGGACATCACATGGCATCTCTCCATACTTGTTGATTTGCGACTTCCTCAATACATGTAGGCTCAGTCTCAATGAGATTACACATCGAAGCAACATGACAAGAGAATTTCTAAGGTCTCTTACTTTCTCGAAATGTACCTCTAGGAGCTGCGAACTGTTCTGCCTCTTGCATAGTGTTCCTTGCCCAAGGAGGTCTCTTCTGAGTGATAACAATATCTCTAGGCCCATCAGTAGGATCCATAGGCTCAACTAGATCATTGTGCATATCAGGTTTTGAAGGCTCCCTCTGGATCTCAGGATCTGAAATCTCCCTCTGAATCTCAGGATCATGATCAATATTCATGTCTTGAGGATGAGCTTCATCTTCCACGAACGAACCCTTGGATTCCTTGAATGCAACATCTTCTTCAAATGTAACATCTCTACTGACCTCAATGTACCTCTGTCCTGGAATGTAGATTCTATAAGCCTTGGAAGATTCGCTATAGCCCACAAATATTCCTCTCTTGCTAGAAGGTTCCAACTTGGTCCTCTTGTCCTTAGGCACATGTACATATACTGGGCATCCAAAGATCCTCAAGTGACTGATGTCAGGTTTGATCCCGGAAAAGGTTTCTTTTGGAGTCATATTCTTCAATATTTGATGAGGGCATCTGTTCTGAATGTATATAGCTGTTCTAGAATCTTCTGCCCATAGAAAAGTCTGAAGATCTTGATCAATAATCATGGCTTTTACAGCTTCGACTATAGATCTGTTCTTTCTTTTTGCAACCCCATTTTGCTGAGGGTTGTAAGGGACATAGAACTCCCTCTTGATCCTTGGCTCAATACAAAAATCATGAAAGCTACCCGAGGTGTATTCACCTCCATTGTCAGACCTTAACACTTCAATTCTTTTTCCAAATAAGTTTTCTACTAAGGCTTTGATCTCTTTGAATCTACCTAGGACTTCATCGGACTCCTTAGATTTTAAGAAATAAATCCAGGTCTTCCTAGAGTAGTCATCTATGAAGGTTACATAATACAAGAATCCACTAGGAGATACTATTGACATAGGTCCACATAAATTAGAATGCACAAGAGCTAATATTTCTTTTGACCTACTCTCACTGCTATGAAATGGACTCTTAGTGTTTTTACCCATAGCACAACTTTTACAAGTATCATTATGAACATGACTGAGTTTAGGTATAGCTTTAACCATCTTTTCTAAGGTTGGAAGAGCCCAGAAGTGAAGATGTCCAAGTCTTTTATGCCACAACTCGCTTGAACTGGAGGAGTCATGAAGGAGAGCTTGGACTGGATGAGTAGAAAGCTTGTACAAGCTCTCATACTGGTTCCCAATCACACTAGTAGTTTTGATGTTGGATTTCTTTGGGCATGCGAGGACTCTTCCTTCTGAGAACGCCACTTGATAACCTTTATCCTCCAAGGCTGAGATGGAGATAAGGTTCCTCCTAATTCTTGGCATGAACAAGACATCGTTGAGATGAAGCGAGATTCCCGAACCAAGGTTGAGGGAAGTAGCACCAAACCCTCTCACATAATGCACGCATCATCTCCAATGATGACTTGGAGATTAGACTCTCTCTCAACCAAATCTGATAGATGCTCCCGATAGCCGGTGATGTGTCTAGAAGCTCCACTGTTAATCAGCCAAGTATCACTATCTGTGGGAACATTGCTTGACAGGGCTAAAATGAAAAGGAATTCATTGGAGTTGTCTTCTGCTTCCTTCTGATCTGAAACTTCATTGATGTTGACCCTTGTTGCATCGGTTTTGACTGGCAGTCTCTTGCATAGTGACCAAACTTGTCACATCTAAAACACTGAATGCAAGAGGTCTTTTTTCTTCTTCTTGGAATCAGGTGCATATGCTGACCCTTGATCTCTGCTCCTCTTGAAGTTGCCTTTCTTCCAATTCCCTCCTTTCCTCTTGACAGATTGAGTAGCAAGAACATGAGAGTCTTCACCATGAGAGCTCTTGATGATACCTCTTGCAACCAACCTCGATTCCTCTTGGATGCAATCAGCACAAAGGCGGTTAAACTTGAGAAATTTGGATCTCCCACTTATGCCTTGGATAAATGGCTCCCATGAGTGAGGAAGACCATTTAATGCAAGCATGACTAGGTCCTTGTCCACAACTTCATCTACAATGGCGTTGAGCTAATCTCTCAATTCCGAAATCTTCATGAAGTAGGTGATGACTGAATCTTCCTTCGCCATCTTGACTTGATGAAGTTGCTGATGCAATGCAAGTGCTCTACTTGTTTAGTTGATCTCATACATCCCCTCCAATGTCTTGAACATATCTCTGGCTGAAGGCATCTTGGAGATGATGGGAACAAGATGATCTTTCACGGAGTCAATGAGGATCTTCTTGGCTTTTACTGCATTCTTCTTGAACTGAAGCTTCACATCTTGATCTTCAGGTTCAAATTGCTCCCTCCCTTGCACGAACTCCAAAAGATCATTTTCTTCAAGGGTGACAGGGATTCTGAATTTCCATGAGGTGAAATTCGATGCTCCTTCAAGTCTGTCCTCAAGTTTCAGACCATACACCATCTTGAATTCTGGAAATGAAGTGAAGAATGTGAAGTAGGAGCACTGCTACAAGGTCTGATCACAACTGAGACAACCTTAGCTCTGATACCATGTTAATTTTAGGATCAGACTGTAGCAGCTAGATAGTAATAACAGAAAACAAGACAATGTACACAATAAACACCAATATACCCTAGGAAAACCTCCCTCTTGGAGGTAAAAAACCCAACAACAAATCTCAGATCTTTATTAGGCAATAACCAATTGAATCTTTACAATGAGTGTCAACACTTGAAGCTATCAGCAACTATGTACAGTAACTTAGGGCAGACTGCAATGATAAACTTATCTGAGTTGCAGATGATGCTGACACGAATGAAGTTTGCTGATGATGTCCACAACCTTCAATGGAAGTTTGCTGATCCTTAAGTGAAGACTGCTGTCAGAAAGGAAGGTTTGCTGCCCTTGGATGGAGTTCGCTGACCTTCAAGGGTGTTTGCTATGCTCCACAGGTGTTCGCTGTGCATCTACAGATGTTCGCTGTCTTCTAATAATGATTTGATGTCTTTAGATAAGGTTCACTGATCACAGAAGACAATTCGCTGCACTCTGATGTAATTCGTTTGATAGCAGATAGAAATGTATTCACTGAATTGTGTGTTTGAACAATGAGATAGACTTAACATGTATAGGAGACTCTAACCTTCAATTTGTCTTAGGTCGGCTAGAGGTTTAATTACAATGCAAAATATAAAGTTGGCGCCAATCTCAAATAGCCCCACACGTTAAGCAAGATACGCAGGGTTAACCAAACGTGCAAGGTGCAAGGTGTGCTAGGTTGGCCTTGGAGGGCTCCGATCTATCTACATACAATGACGAGTCCACTTCTCTTTGTAATCTCTTTTCTCTTCTCCTCTCCTTGTTAGAGCTTTGAAAGTAATTCATCTTCTACTATCAACTTTTGTTGCAAATGCTCAAGGATTACAATATAGATTTCTTGTTTATTCTCCCTTCTAACTTGGAATTGTTCAATTATTTCTTCCAAGTGATACACTTCTATTCAAAGATCTCTACTCTCTTCTAGCATGTTCTCATGGGATGCTTGAGCATCCTTAAGCTTCTAACCATGCAACTGACAACTCCTACACCACTATTTGAAAATATGGTTATACACACAAAGCTTCTATGTTTTACCAAAATTCCTACAAGCCACAAGGAACTTTCTGCTTTGATATCGATCGGTCTGTAATTGACTTCAAAACTACGCAACTCTTCAATTCCTTTTTCCAAATGATTCAATTCCATTCAAAGAGCTTTATTCTCTTTTAGGAACTTCTCATGGGATGCTTGGACATTCTTAAGCTTCTGACCATGCAACCTTCAACTCTTGCACCACTATTTGAAAATATGGTTATACACCCAAAGCTTTGATGTGTCATCAGAATTCCTACAAGCTGCAAGGAACTTGCTGCTTTAATATCAGTCGGTTTGTAATTGATGACAAAACTTTGCTTGCTTAAAACAGAGATTAGCTAATTTTTAATCCATATTATGCTACTTGAATTTTCAACTCTTGCACCACTATTTGAAAATATGGTTATACACCCAAAGCTATGATGTGTCACCAGGATTCCTACAAGCTGCAAGGAACTTGCTGCTTTGATATCGATTGGTTTGTATCTGATGACAAAACTTGGCTTGCATAAAACAGAGATTAGCTAATTTTTAATCCATATTATGCTACTTGAATTTTCATTCACAAGGGTACCTTTTTTTTTCATGTTGTCCTTGTTCAAAGGTTCCTTGTGGCTGAGTTGAGTCTCTCTTTTTGCAAACATAGATAGATTGTAAACCCATATGAGAGCACCCTTTTTCTTCTATTTTGGCTTGTCACCTTCATGTTTGCCAATTTTATGTCATTAGGTTCTGTCATGTCCACCTTGCCACATCAACTCTAGGGCCCACCACTGACTCAACAATTTTTACAAAGCTTCCTATTTAACTTCTCCCTACCACCAACTAACTTGAATATATATTCACTCGCCCACCTTTAATCCCAACATGAATGACATTTTTAATGATTGTCAAGGAGCTTGCACAGTCAAATCATTAATCTATTCATGTTCTCATAAAATAAATATTTCCCTATACCATATAACTTTCTTCTCAAGCCTCATTACCTTAGCATCCCATTTCATTTCACCTCCCATTCATGCAAATGGCAAACTTAGAGACCACTGTGCAGATTCAATCAACCTAAAATTTAAGATTCATGGCTAGATATGGAAGTCAATCTCCATAACATTTTAAAATCCAACAAAGGCATTAAATTATACTAGCTGGAGGTAAAGAGGTATTTATGATTAATGGTAAACAATTAATTTGTCTCTGTTATATCTACTACGTTTTAAGGCAGAATGGAAATCAGTGCATGGAGAGTTTGATGAAATGTTAATATACACTATAAGAGTTGGAAAAATTGATGCAAGAAAGGAGCTCTAAGAGTATTGTGGAAGGTGAAGAGTTGTTCTCCATAATTCTTCTCAAAATTTTTTGCACTTGCGTATGATGATTCAAATTAGTATCCTTTGTCTAACTTGGTCACCTTTATTGATTCCAAGTTTCCAAATTTTCTATAGAAGAGTTTGTGTTGGTTTTTGGTGATTCAAATTTTACATTTTTTAAAGCTTTATTTCCCCTCTTTGTTTGTTTTGTGTTTGTTGTGGGTTATTTTTGTTTTGCCCATTGGTCCTTGTGCTTTCGTTGGACCATTGGGGTATGTGCCACCTTTGGTTTTGTGGGATGTGGGGGTGACATGGGCATGATCTTGGATATAGCATTTTTTTTGCATTTGGGGATTAGGGCAGTAATTTCCTCCATATTAGCAAGCAAGTAGGGTGTGAAATGGGTTCACAAGAGATTAAAGATGGTGGCAGAGATGTTCATGCTGTTTGTATTGGAGAGAAATTGACTAGTAGTAGTATTGTTGGGGATGATTTTTGTGACTAGTCTCAAAAGAAACCTTCTTACAAGGATGTGTTGGGTGGGAGGGAGTCAAAATTTTGACTCTAGTGTGTTTGAAGCTTGCCAAGGAAATGGAGTGGGAAGCGACAACCACCTCGAGGAAGAGGAACTTGGAAGAAGAAATGATGATAAGGTGTTTTATTTGTCTAAAATGCTTTCCAACTCTCCCAATCCTAATATGATTCATGTTGTATATTAGGAAAACAAATTAAAAAACATTGCATTTCTGTTTGCTTGTCCTAATATTAATTGTCTACCTTCTAGAAGGTTCTTTGATGACTAGTTGGTTAATGTCTAGGGAAGGGAAATGAGTACGTATGTGAGTTTTTGTAGAATGATTCAAAAGGCTCTCTTAGTGACTTTCTTCAAGAATGAAATGCAAGATAGAGTGGTTCTGAATGGGTCCCTGGTTTGCTGGTGAAGTTGAATGGTTTTGAATGAGACCACCAAGGGATCAGGTCTTGTTGAGTACAAGACCTTGACATCGTAATGGATGAGATCATGATCATGCCCCAAGACACTTTGTCGGAATGGATACCTTTCAATCCTTAGCTCTTAGCCGAAAAGGTTTTCCCTATGGCCCATGCTCCCATATTGTGTAACTAAACGAATTTGGGTTTGATATAAAACTCTCTAAAAAGAAGAGAGTGGTTAAAAAATCATTTTGGAATTTGGATCAATTTGTTTCTAGGGCAATTCTTTGGTTTGTTGATTCCAAGTCAGATGAAATCTTGGCTAACTTGCCCTCAAGGTGGTTAGAGATCAAACTTTAGTTACTCAACTATGGAAATTTATCCATTAAATTTTAAACCCAAAGTTGCCATCCTACATCTCAATGCAAGAGTGTTAATCTCTTTGTATCTAAAAGTTAGGTTCCTAAAATTTTGAACATTCAATTAGAGGGAAACAGTATAAATTGTTGGGAATTTAAATGCATGTTTTATTATGTAGAAAGAATAGACATCAAAGAAAAAATTTTGAACATAAATCGTCGCATTTTGTGAGCCCGTCAGATATTGAGGTAAAAATTGAATTAACAAAAGCTAGGGTCCATGATGCTATTCAGATGCCCATTTTTAATATTAAGGAATTCGAACCCTGCCTACGACAAATGATTAAAACATATGATCCTGAACTTCGCACATCGTCATTCAATTTCCAGCACACTGACATCATTGTTTCATTTAACTCTGATGATTTTGAGAGAGTATTTGGCATTCCTGACAAGGGTAAAAAGATTGACAAAAAGGTAACAAAGTTGTCCGAGGAAAGAAGAACCCAGCTATTAAAAGAAATGTGTAGGGACAACTTGACTACAGAAGAATGGAGTCGCATCCTGGATCCGAAGGGAAGAGGTCTGAAGAAGACATTTTTAAAATCTGGCATCTGGCAATGTTTACTTGATGTAGTACAGAGCAGGCTGATTGGCGCCAGCAGAGCGTCGGACGCGGCAATACCTATGATCGCATTGATGGGAGGACTCAGAAAGGGCACAGTGTATGATTGGGCCAGTCTACTGTCAGACAGAGCCCACGACTGTATGATGCTGAAACATAAAGTATTTTATATGTCACATCACGCTATCAGATTATTTTTAAATTCCGTGCGGGTACAGGTGCCACCACACCATAGAGGATGGCAGCCACGGGATAGCATCGACTCCCTTAAGCCAGCTATATTTTATTGGTCAGAGCTGGATATTTTGACTACCGCCGAGGGACAGACTAGCAGGAAGAGGAGACAGGTCCACGTAGTGGTGTCGGCCAGTGACACGGATTCAGGACAACATGGCACTAGTGAGGAGGAAAGTGAGGGGTCAGATGATTCAGAGGAAGATAGCACCTTCAGGCTTTCACAGATCGAGCAGCCAGTACCACCGCAGGAGACCCCCACCACTCAGACAGTATCGTTGGCAAGTGTACCAAGGGGGCATCGTGGAATACCTGGAGGGGGAGCTGGCAGGACCGGCCAGGTGGTATTTACTCCAACATTCCTGACAATCGGAGGAGAGGGAGGACCATTGGCATCATTTGGAGTCACAGTGGGTACCATCTCTACCATCCCCATACCTGGGTTTGGTCAGATGCATCCTCAGCCTCCACCAATCTAGTCACAGCCGAGATGACGACACCAGCGAGTGCACCAGTATGCATGCCCGTCATCCTGACGGAACCTAGGACAGAGGAGGCCCAGAGGACGGTCGAGGAGAGGCCGATGGGGGACGATGTCGATTCATGGCTAGACAGATATGCGGCTCTACCTTCATCCCCACGCAGGAAGGCACCACCCACACCTTCCTACCCTTGTATTCCTTCACCTCCAGGGGTTATCGACTTGGACAGTGGCACTAGAAAGCAAGGTGATAGAAAGACATTGCTGGTGGAGGAGGGGGTGGTATCACCACAGCAGTAGCATCAGGTTGGACGGATTGGAGAGGGGAGACCTACTGCCATGGTGCAGTTCTTAGCCACGATGGAGGAGGAGATTCAGTTACTGGTTGCCTCGACAGTAGAGGAGTCTGTCGGATAGCTCACTTTGCGAAGACTCCTTGCGTTTGCTACATCTGGAGTAGCAGTGTTTTGAGCAGCATGGATGGCCGACGCTTGATCTTCCAGAGATGCAAGCAAAGTGGTAGAGCCAGGAGGTGGCCGGGGGAGTCAGACACAGTCTGTGGTCAGACAGATTGAGCAGGCTGTACGAGATAGGTATCTCGAGCTTCGAGAGACTCAGCTCAGGGCGGATAGGGCTCAGGAGGAGTTGGCCACTCGCATCCCTACATTGGAGATAGAGTTAGAGCAGCAGCGCACCTATGCTAGGAGTACAGATGAGATCCTTGCCACCATGAGAGGAGAATTGAGTGTCGTGAAGGCAGAGTTGGCAGTGCAGTCAAATGAGAGAGCCTCGGCAGAATCGAGAGTTGCTACCCTGGCAGCCGAGTTGGAGGCGAAGCATTAGGAATTGATGGAGGCAGTGTTTCGAGTGAGGAGTTCCCGAGAGCGGCAGTTGTAGGCTGAGCAGGACCTCTAATACCGGACCGACCAGGTGGTACAGCTTCGGGAGCAGTTGGCAGTAGCAGCCCCAGCCCCTCCACCATCAGGGACGCCCCCCTTACCACCTCAGTAGTCTGTGTGTAGTTGTTATTTTGTGGGGTTTGTAGTTGTTCTCTGTTGTAGGCATATCATTCCCATTTTGTTGTCTATCGTCCGGAGACTCCGTCGCCCACTGTGCCATCGTTCGTCTTTCATCCAACTTATTCAGGGCGTATAGTCTCTCCCGGAGGCTTTCCATGTTGCCTAACTTGTTGTCAATGGCAATTTTGAGACTTGGCACCATGAATTCCACTAGCACCACAGCCTCCTAGCCGTACATTAATTGGAATGGTGTCTGCCCAGTGGTTACCTTGTAAGTTGTTCGGTACGCCCAAAGTACCGACGGTAGACACTCCTCCCAGTCTTCCTTCTCAACCCCGCAGGACTTATAAATTACTGACACCATGATTTTGTTGGTCGCCTCAGCCTGGCCATTTGCTCGAGGATAGTACGGACTTGATAGAGAATGGATTTTGAATTCGGTTGTCAACAGCCGGATAATGTGGTTTACGAAGTGCCCTCCTCTATCACTTGTCAACTGTATAGGTATTCCGTACCGGGGATAATCTGTTCATAAATGAATCTCGCCGTACTAACGGCGGAGTTGTCTGCCAAGGCCCTCGCTTCGACCCATTTGGTCAAGTATTCGGTCGCCACGACAATGTATCTACATTGTCGGGCCTGGCTTGGTTTCAACGGACCAATGAAGTCTAACCCCCATCTTTCGAACAGCTCTTGAGTATTCGACGGGTTGAGTGGCATAAAATCCCTCTTTAACTGTTGTCCAGCGCATTGACATGTATCACAACTTGTCACCCATTCTCTGGCGTCATTATGCACTGTCGGCCACCATAAGCCTGCTAGTAAGACTTTTCTTGCCGTCGTGTCCGGTCCCATGTGTCCTCCTGCGACCCCTTCATGTGCTTCTCTCAGGACTCCTGGGATTTCCTCTTCCAAGACGCATCGTCGTAGGATCTGGTCAGGTCCCATCTTGTAGAGAAGGCCATTTATAAGTTGGAACATTCTGCTTCTTAGTACAAGTTTTTGTCTTTCGCCTGACGACATTTCCTTAGGAAATTTTGAAGTTGACAGGTATTCGCCCACACTTGTGTACCAGGCAGGAAGGATGGCAATGCGGAAGAGATGGGCGTCCGGAAAATCCTTGTTAACACCTTTGGCCGGCTCTCCAGACTTGATCTGTGATAGCTGGTCGACGATGACATGGCTCTTGCCAGGTCTGACAATGATGTTGAATGTAAATTCTTGTAACAGCAACAACCATCGGCTAATCCGCCCTTGGATGATTGGCTTGTTCACCAGGTACATCAACGCCTGGTGACCCACATAAAATGTGAATGGTGTCGCCAATAGCTAATGTCGGAATTTCTGGACGGAGTATACCATCTCGAGGGCTTCTCTCTCCGTCGTGCTATAATTCTTCTTTGCTTTTGAGAAGAGTCGGCTTGCAAAATACACTGGGTGGTCCAGCCCGTGGCTGCCAACCTGCGCCAGTGTGGCCCGTATGGCAAAGTTGGATGCGTCGACATGTACATGGAACTCTTTGTCCCAGTCTGGATATGTCAAGATTGGCGCACCTACCAACCGTGACTTTAACTCCTAGAAAGCCTCTTCTTGGGCCGTCCCCTAGATGTACGGCTCCCCCCTTCGTGTCAGCATATCAAGTGGGTATGATACTTGGGCAAAGTTCTTAATAAACCGCCTATAATACCCAATGTGTCCAAGAAATGACTTGACGCCAGTGACATCGTCGGGCGCCTCCATCTCCACAATGACCCGTACCTTGTCAGGGTCAGTCTTCAGTCCGGCCTTGTAGACGATGTGCCCTAGTAACTTGCCTTGAGGCACCATAAATCTGCATTTCTTGGGATTTAGGGCGAGGCGAGCTCGTCGGCATCTTTCCATGCATTCACCAAGTGCAGCGAGATGTGCCTCTTCTGTGCTATAAATGGACCAGTCGTCCAAGAATGCTTTGAAGTTTCCTACGAACATTTTGTCGAAAATATGGAGGATTATCCGTTGGAAGGTAGCTGGCGTGTTGCACAACCCGAATGGCATCCGGTTGTATGCATAGATGCCATCTTCTACGACAAAGGTGGTCTTCAATTTGTCCTCCTCTGCAATGGAAATTTGATTATATCCGGAGAATCCATCCATAAATGAATAAATTTCATGGCCCGCTACTTCCTCGAGGATGGTGTCTGTGAATGGTATGGGAAATGGATCTTTAATTGTGACAGCATTCAAACACCTGAAGTCTACACAGATTCTTATCTGATCGGCCTCCTTTTTCAAGGATATCACAATGGGTGATACCCATTCGCTGGTTTGGACCTTGAAGATGATTCTTGCTTCGAGCATGCGGTCAATTTCGTCATTTACCCTAGCGGCATAATTTTTGTTCATCCTGTATGGCCGCTTCCGTACAGGCACAACTCCAAGAACCAGAGGGATCCGATGTACACAAAGTTCTTGTGGTACCCCTTTGAGGTCTTTATACGTGCAGGCGAACACATCCTTGTACTTTGTGAAAATTTTGAACGCCGCCGTCTTCAAGACTAGATTCCAGTTGTCGCCGACCAGAATATTTTTCTGTTCTGAAGTTTCTCCAAAGTTTGTAATTTTAAGTGCGGATTCCTCGTACCTTATGGGCTTACTCTTGTCGAACTGGTGTGCTAGTGCGTCATCCACAAGGGCATCCCCTTCCTTGTATTGTCCGTACTCTGGCAGGAACTCGTTCTCGTCAGGTTCTTCAATCTCCAGCACATTGCACCCGTACAATAATTCATAGTCTTCCATTTGCCAATGGAAGAGCCCTCTCAAAGAATCCGTCTCGTCCTCAGAACAGGCTTGAATTCCTAAGATGCCTTCGTCGTCTGGTTCCCTACCATCCTTCCCTTCGTCCGTACCGTCATCCCCGTCGGACTCTGACTCTGATGCCAACTCTTCACTGACCAGTTGGGTTTTGAGGTCAATGATATATCTTCTGCCGGCCTTTTCCATGGACAAGGTGTTCTTTTTCCAATTGTGGTTTGCTTTTGCCACCACCAGCCAGCCTCTGCCAAGGATGGCATCATATCCCTTCTTCTTCAATGGGATGACCACAAAGTTCAAGACGAACGACTGTGTTCTGATCGTCACTGGTTGCGCCATGAGTGTGCCAAGTGGCTTGATGCCATGTTGGTCTGCTCCCACTAAATTAAAGGTGGACGGCCAGAGAGTAGGTTTGCCCAATTTTTTCCATGTTTCCTCTGGCAAGACATTTACTCCTGACCTGCCGTCGACAATGGTGTCAGTCAAGATGGTGCCCAGTATACCCATTTCCACCACTACTGGGTGTCTACCATTGTTGATCGTCAGGGCTAATGGGTTTGCCGCTGTCTCGCCAAGGTTGTCCCTTCCATGTGTTGGTCGGCCGACTGGGGTTATCAGTATAGATTGCAGAAGTGCCATCCGCAAGTGTGGCATACTTTCCAGGAGATCATTTTGAGGGGTATCTCGACCTGTAGTAGTTGGTTTATAATATTTGTTTTTGCTTTAGAGCGAGAAGTACCTGCAAGCCCGTGTGCGTCCTTGTTTGTCGACATCTCCTTCTCCAGTTCCGCTCGTGCCTCCAGTGCCTTTCGTTTTTCCGTACGAGGATCCGGGTAAGTGGCCACTTTCGTCTTGGATCTTGTTATGGCGAGCACATCCTCTGTTTCTACATTCAACAAATTCACTCCAGATTTTGGACAGTTGCCATCGTCATGGTCCCTCGGACCGCACCACTTGCAAAGTTTTTGTGGCACTTCCTCTGCCGTACAGTCCCTGGCAAAATGCCCCCATTGGTTGCAAGCCCGACATTGTATCATCGGCCGCCCTTTAGCATCGTATTGGATTCGGCTTCTATTATTAGTATTATTATTATTGCCTCTTCCTCCTCACCTGTTGTTCCGATAGCCACCAGATGACGCGCTGTTGATCGCAGGCTAGGACGTGCCAGCTGGTGCAGACGGTTCCGTAAAGAGAACCTGTTGGTTACGGGTCCTCATATTGTATGGACACTCCTTGGTAAGGTGTCCGGCAATCTGACAAATATCACAAAATGCTTTCTTTGGACAAGATCCCTTGGTGTGTCCGTCGCTGCGGCAGTCCGTGCACCATAAATCCCCTTCGTCGGCTTTGCTTGTGCTTCCTTTGGTCGCCTTCATCTCTCTCATCATTCGCTCCATATCTTTCTGGAGAGCCCATACCTTCCGATTAGACTCGTCATCACTGCTATTGCTTATGTCAGAAGAGGAATCGTCGTCTGACGAGGATTTCTTTTTCTTTTTCTTGGACGTCTTTTGCTCACTTTCTAAATCCGTTGCCCTATTATAGGCGTCGATATATGAAGAGGGAGGTACGATCTTCATTTTCTGTCTAAGAGACATCTTTAGACCTTCCACGAACCACCGTTTTTTCAGTCTGTCTGCGGGCTGGTTCTCCATTTTTCCTAGCAGCTCTTTGAGCCGCCGGCTGTAGGTTCGAACCGTCTCGTTCTTCCTCTGTTTTGTGCCGTAAATTTCGGCTACGATCTCATTATCGTCTCTTAGGAGACGAAACTCCGCTTGAAATTCCTTCTTCAAGTCAGGCCATGTGCTAATTTTAGCCTTTTCCGTATCGGAGAACCAATCGATGACCACGCCCCTTAGGGTTGCAGGAAACTGTGTTACCCACTCGTCCTGATCAGTAACACCATTTGCTCCCCAAATTGTTTCACAAGTGCGACAGTGGTGGACAGGGTCTTCTTTCCCCTCCCCATGGAACTTTGGAAGTTTTTGTTTTTGCGCCATGCCTTGTCTTTTTACTACTGGTGGCTGCTGTCCTACTCTGGATGGGTTAGATCTTGTAAGAGGTGCTTGACCGCCATGCCCCGGTGTCCCTCTGACACTCTTGGCAACCCCGGTGTCTTCTCCCTCCCTTGCCTCCTCCCCACTCTATGGAGTTTTCCTAGCCTCTGGTGTGCGTGACAAGTCCCTCAAGTCTCTGAATTGAGTTTTAGTACACTCTATCCTGCGGCGGGTTTCCGCAAGTAACTCCTCCCGACTCCGTGGGTGGCCGTCGGCCTCACCGTCCCCTTCGGAGCGTTCCTCCTCCCTTCGCTTATACCTCTGTCGCCTTTCCGCTTGCTGTTCAAGGATCAAGGCACGTTGGGCTACTGCACATTCATCTATATACTCTTGCTTATTTTTGTCTTTATTCAATGTATTGGGCATTAATTCCCGTACGGCTTTATATATAACAACGACATATAAAAAGTAGAACACTTTTATTCATTAATCCTGTGGGATACAAGTCTATGTCAACAATATGACATAATTATTACAATGAGTGTTCTTTATTTCACCTCATACGGCTCAAGGTTCAAGTGTCTCGTCGCATGCCATCCTGTTGCGCTTCCCAACGACGGTTGTTTTCTTCATACTATAGGAGGATCTGTTGGCATCGTTCTTTGCAAGCAATTTCCTCCAGGCGAGCCCGTTGTGCGAGTGAAGCCTGTGCGAGCAATCGGGGGAGGTGGTTCATCAACTGATTCACCGCAGGGCTAACTTCTAGTGCGGTCCACACGGCACTTGTTGGAACTTCCGCCTTTGTGGCCTCTCTTCGGACGTAGGTTTCGATGGCCACCTGAAGTAGGATTGAAAATTCCCGCATTGTAGTATCTTCTCCATCGTAGAGCTTTGTTCGTGCATCGTCCGCCTCAGGGTTAATCTCGCTCGCGGGTAGGCCCATCGTGTCCGTACGCCATCCGCTCCTTTTCCCGAGTCTGTCTAGGCAACGGCACCAAATGTTTTGCCAATAAAGTGTAATTCAATGCGTTGCAGAAATAATAGATATGACAGAATACAACATGACAGAATATAAAGAAACTCAGATCTTCATTGATTCATAATAATGTCAGTACAATGACAATGACCATACTAACCCCCTCTCCATGACCAAGGACTTGCTAATATATAAAGGTGACCGGTCAGTTACCCGGTGTCAACTATCGACAACCGACGGGTTAACTGCCGTCATTAACTCTAATTATATTAAATGTCTTATTGCTTAATTACCCGACAACAACATTGAGTCTTTATAGGCAACATGCATCTAGGGAGTTGTTGAGGCCTTGTGACACAAGGTTTGCTTCATTTTATATCACTTTGAAAAGAGTGGTTGAAGCGAAAGCAGCTTTGAGATCAGTTATTTGTTTTAATGAGTGGGAAAGTTCAACACTTTCTAAAAGTGCCAAGGGAAAGAATATAAAGCATATTATTTTTAACAATAGCTTTTGGGAAAGTGGAGCAAATGTTTTGAATATATGTGGGCCAATTGTTGATGTTCTTTGCATGGTGGATGGTGACACTCCTTGCCTTGGCATGTTTTATGAATCATGGACTATTGTAAGGAATCTATTCAAAGAGCACTAAATAATGTAGAAGCAGAGTACATGGAAATATGGGAGACAATTGATTCCAGATGGAAAATGATGCACACACCTTTACATGCAAGAGCTTGATTTGGAGCCTAAGTTACTTCATATTAATAGACAAGGTGATTTTGAAATTATGGCAGGGCTTTATGAAACCATTTGCAGGTTTGAACGAGATCGAACAACTACAACTCTAATCAGAGACCAATGTTGGAAATACAAGAAGGGAGAAGAATTGCTTGGAATAGAAGCAGCCCAAGATGATATTATACGAGATGAGGTATCTCCCTATGGATGGTGGATGAGCTATTGAGCACAAAATCCTGAACTACAACGCTTTGTCATTCCAATTTTGAGTCATGGAGCAAGTTCATCAGCTTGTGAGAGGAATTGGAGTTGCTTTGACCATATCCATTCCAAAAAGAGAAACAAGTTGTTGTCCAGAAAGTTGGGAGATCTTGTCTACATTCACAAAAATTTAAAATTGTTCATGAACAGATCATCAAATGACTCATCTCCTTTACAACAACGAATTTCAGAAGACAAAGCAGCTGGAGTTGTAGATGAGCCTGACTTTTTGGATGATGAATTGGGCAATGATACTAATGATGATGCTACAACAGCTCAGCCATGTGCTCTTGATGACTTGGAAATTTTTTGAATTCTATAATCTTGACTTTTGATTGTACCTTTTTGACTAAAAAACATCTTCACACTCTTGATGACTTGTAACTTTTTTGAAGTTCTAAAGTCTTGACTTTTGATTGTATCTTTTTGACAAAGAAACATCTCAGCAATCGTGATTTCACATGTTTCTTATGGTTTATATTTTATAAATGTGCAATTTTTTATAATGATTTCAAATCTATTTTGCAATCCTAAACTATTTGATAATTTATTGGATATATTACTTATATTTAAAAAAAATAAAAAATTATAAAGGCGAATTTAATGCCAAACTTTTTTCCTGAATTTTTTTGCCCTTGTTGAACTTCATCCAAATTTTATGGTTGCCGAACTTGAATTCGAATTCAAATGTGGTGACTTAGGTTGTCCTTATGGATCTAGCTCTAAAGATTTGGAGCCCCAAAATTTTGTTGGTAAGAGTTCAAAATTTTGACCTCAGCAATAGAGGTTCTATAGATGCGGATTAAATTGTTATTCTTCTTGTGTAGAATATTAGCAAGGTGAATATTGAGCCAAGAGGTTCGAAGCCTAAGGAAGTGCAAAGTAGGAAAAATGCTTCACAGTTGGCTTTGGAAAACCTCAAGGCCAAGACAAGTTGGGAAAGAGCTAAAAATGACAAGGTCCACCGAATGCTTCTAGATACTAAGACCAATCCTACGGGGTAGCAATTCTATACAGTTTTTACTAAATAAGAGGCAAAAAGCGATATTAGATTGTTTTAGTCCCCTCTTTTTGGATGAGGGTATGAAAATTGACCTTGCAAAGGAAAATCTCTTATCTAAAGAGAAAAAGAAACGTAATCAAGTTAATCAAGAGTCTAATGTTCAAAAAAGTGGCCAAAAAGGAAAAGAAGAAAAGTTGCCTAAATGTTTTGTAAGCTGTACAGAATCCAAAAACCTTTAGCTTCCCTTTCCTCTCATAAATGGCAATCAATTTCTCTAGTTGGAATGTAGAGGATTAGAAACGCTTGACAAAAAATGTATTTTTATTTCTCATTTACAATATCACAAAGAAAATCAAGCTGTTTTGCAAGAATGCCTCCAGCACCAGGTGCACTGTGTTTGCAATACTACTTCAATTTGCAGAATTGTACTGAGGCTATTAGACATTTTATGTCTGATGAAAAATATCAATCATAGGTTTGCTAAGAGAATTCATCATAATACCAAAGAAGCCAGCATCAAATGATATGTTTCTTGATACCTCTACCAACAAGCATAATCCATCCCACAAGCAGAAGAATGGCAGTCTCAGATATACAAACCTAAGCATATGGGAGTCATCCTTCAGTGGAATTGACTGCATCACAAGAAGGGAGATATGCAGGCTTACACAACTGCTTTCATGATATGAAACTGTTCCCACATTCAACCCCATAACCTATGAAAGGGCTGTCTTTAAAAAATAGATGGCTAGCTTTGATGTCTGATTAGGATGGTCTGTTACATGCTTATATAAGTTTTTGTTGTTGGTTACTCTTTCTCTCTTTCACTTTACATGTAACTCTTATAGTTTTATCTCTGTTGTAACTTTTGCTTGTCTAGAAGGTTCTTGCTAGTTTGGGTACCTCTTTTTGCTTGAACAGGGTTTTTGTACCATGCTTCTTTTTATATGATATAATTTTTTTTTTATATATATAGCTAATTGTTTACAAATATTTTGCTCAAAAAGCATCGACATGAGACCAATACAAGCTCTTGTGAGCAAAGCCAGGAAACTACTATTAGCTCATTTTGAGCAATTACACTAGAATCAACCTATAGAAGAGTCACAATTTAGAATTCCACATTAGATGTCCCTTTGGGATTTGAACTTGAATCTCCACAATGCTTTAACCAATTAAGCTCAACCCCTTGATATATATATATATATATGTGTGTGTGTGTGTGTGTGTGTGTGTGAGAGAGAGAGAGAGAGAGAGAGAGAGAGAGGATGCTGGGAAAAAGTTGCTTGAAAGTCATTTATAATCATAAGTTGCAAGAGCAGATCTATTTTGAATTAATTTGTTGGTTCCAAATAACTTGAATTCTTTGAAGCACTATTGATGATTTAAAAACGAACATGACAGTTTTCTTCATAAACTGAAATATGTTTATCAGTAATATGAATTTGTATATATGAGAATTTTATAAATTAAGTCTAGCTAGTTGTACATATTAAATCATTTAAAACATTTTAAAGCTCTAGTAGCCAAAAATTAAGGGTACTAAGAATGGCTGAGTTATGTTACTTGTACAGTTCCTTATCCAGGGTAGAGTTTCCCTACGCAAGGGCTGTCATAGAAGGATTTGGATCTGGAGAATTGACTGTTTCTAAAATATGCAGAATGGCAAAATAGCAAGATATTATTTATTTAGTTACCTGTTTCTTAACTTGGATGGAAAAGTAGCCCTTGAAATTTTTGGAAGATCGGCAAAGCCTGAGTATTACATAATAACATTAAAAGCTTATGTGCAACTGTAAATGCATTCATTCAGAATGTTAAAAAAATCAAAATGATATTTGGAGCACACAATTCCAAAATGATCCAGGTTCATCTTCTGGCATGCTACCCAGAGATAGTGTTGACTTAAAAGTTATTAGTGTATTTCTGCATGTTCATGTGTGTCTTTAAGCTACAACTGTTCAGAGGGTTTCATGCAACTCAGAAGAATATCATTTTTATTGCTGAAGACATTTTTTGCAATACCGACTACGGACCTTTTCAAATGATAAGGTTTATCATGGAATAGGAATACAAGTATATTTCTTGTACTGATGGTTATAATTATTTAAGATTTCTTAAACTCCTGACATTGAAGTTGAATACTCTTAATGGCAAGTATATCAAAACAAGTAAATAATGAAGTTCTTTGACTCTCGTCATTCAATATGTTTTACCTTTGTAATAAGATGGTGGAGTTGAACCTAATATTGTCATGTAACTTATACATGAATTTCTCTCTTGATGAATGAGTGATTCTGTGTTTGAATTTCCTTATCTATTGATACAACATTACTTAGTTTTGTAATGGTTTTGTAAACTCATTATTTATGTTCTTTTTGGCATAGAATTCGATGAGTTGATTTCTAGGTCTAGAATTTTTTTACAAATCTTGAATTTGATTGGGTTAATTACTAGAATATACTCACATGTAACATTATGTTATACCCCTATGCTTTTATTTCTTTAGTCGTAATTTATTATTCATATTGGTTAGAGAGGGTGGTTAAACCACCTTATCTTCTGTATGGATGTTGATTGATCTACTTAGTGCATGATTATGATGACTGTGTTTATAAGTTTATTTGTATTATGTTATAATGGTTTCATTGTATTCTGCTTCCTCTCCAAAAAAATGAGCTTATGAGTGTTTGCTGTTTTACAAGTGGTATTAGAGTGAAAATATGTGGGGTGTGAGTGTTCTATGGGTTCTCAGATTGAGTGTGCAAAGAGATTGAGCAGTGAGAAGACAAGTTAATACAAAAGGAAAAAAGCATTGGATTTCTTCTCATTGCTTATATAACAACTCCAAGAGAAATCAAATCCCTCACCTTGAAAACAAGAGATGTTCCATAGCTGACCTTGCTTAGGGTTGTAGGCAATTCATCATGAAGGGAGATGTGTAATTTTTCAGTTGTTGACAACATAGTTTCTCAGCCGTACCTTGTCCGAGTTCTTGCTAAACAAAAACATATTGTGGCACACTTTAATTTTCAATTATTTTTAGGGAGTGGATACTTACTAGAATCCCCTGCTCAAACATGCACTTCTGTAGGCATGTTTTTACTAGGTTGATATGTCGTTCTTTCCTTTTGGTGCAATAAAATAATCTTGCTACAAGAACTGAAAGCATTCAACAGTTCAACCTTCTCCAATCTACAAGGAGTTTCTTTTTTAAAGGGGTCCTCATTGATGAATGCAATAAATTGGAGCAGTGTCTCACAAAAATTGTCTGTTTTATAGATTGGGGTAATTTTATTGTTCTCTTTTGTGTCATTATTGATCATACACAACCACCAACATACCCTGTAGAGAGGTGCTTGTTGATAATTTGCACCATTTTTGTTGATTATATCCCCTTTTAGCACTTGTTCTTGATCGATCCAACATTGCAAGTCCAAGGATGCAGGTACCATACTTATGTAATTGTGATCCAATTTCAGTGTGTTTGAGGCTTGTGACTTTTGCATAATGTCATGATGACTAGTTTTGTGATCCTTTGTACTTGTGGACATGTTTTATTTAGTGGAAAACACACAAAGATGATTTAATCGAAACTTCACATTTTGTTCAGAATTCAAAATGGCAGCTTACTGGAGACTTGTAATAAAAACCCTTAAAAGGCATCATTGAGTTTTGTGCACTTGTGATTACTACTCATTTATGGTTGTGTGTTTTGGTACTTCCCATTTAGAAGTGATATATGGTTGAAATTGGATACCAATTGTTGAGAAAAAAATTAATAGAGATTTGACTTAAAGAGTTGATTTTAAAAAATTATATTAGATTTACATTAGACATAGTAACTCAAATTTGCAACTTAAATGCAAATCAACAACAAAGAAGATTGAAACAATCTCACAAAGTTCACATAACACCAAATTTACTTTGGGAAATCTTCTTAGAAAAAATAAAATTGAGCATCAAATTAGTACCACTCATTATATTATCAGTGAAATGTGATTATAATTGATAAGCATGCTGGTTTAATTGTTTCCACTCAATGATCAATTCTAATAGAATTTTTGGAAAATATCCTTACCCAAAAGCAATTGTATGTCAAATCATTGTTCAAAGCACCTTATACTAGAGTTGGAATATGCATGTAACCACAAATAGTATTTATCAAAACAACAGTTACACCTCACAAAATTGCCCAAGTATAACACTTTAAATGCCCTTTGACCCTTCACTCACCCAAGATGACTATTCATGTGCTTCTTTCATTAATTTTATTTTTTAATATTTCAAATAACAATTACATAACTAAAATTAAAAAATTTAAGTATGGCATCCTATATTTAACCACCAACACTAAATATTTGCCATGCCAAGCATACAATAGCTATCCTAACAATTGTCCACTTGTGTACATTGTGTAAGGTGTCACAACCATGATTAAATCATGCAATTATTGCTAACGACAAAATGGACATAGCCTTCGTACACCAAACTTGTTTTTTTGTGGTGATAGACTTGGTAAGAGAATCTACAATATTAATTGAGGTGTACTTTTTCTAACAACACCTTATCCTCAACCTCATCATGAACAAAGTGATATTGGACATTTGTGTTTAGTTCTTATATGCAATGAATGACTTTTGGCTAAACAATTAGCACTTTGATTATTGCAACCAATATTAGCTAATCTTTATATGGAACCAATATTGCTTCATAGTCTCAATAACCAAAACACCTCCTTGCACACGTGTTGTGGCCATATATTCAACTTCAATTGTTGAATGATCAACCATTGATTTTCTCTTACTCATCCAACTATATTGTTGCCAAACAAGGTGAAGATATAGCCACTTATGGACCTTGTACAATCCACACTACCTACCCAATTTGTACTTACTAACCTCTATATATTCAACATGTTTCAATAAGGTCTCCCATTACAATGCAAAAGATTTTTGAGTGTCACAAAGATATGCGAACCTTTCATACTATTTTCAAATATTTTATATTTGAGTTAGACATATTCCCACTTAAAACTCCCATTGATTGAACAATAATTGGTCTTTTTCATACTATGGCATACATGAGGCGTCCTATTCCAATAGCATATGGGGCATGTTGGGGCATGCATCAAGTCGTTGATATCCTCCCAAGTCAAATTATTTCTACAAAGATAACTTAATACCGAAAAGAAAGAATATTAATAGGTTTACAATTTTTGCATAATAAACTTTTGTGATATAGAATCAACATACTTTAACTAATCCAAAGCTTTCTATTCACAAAAATAATCGTGTAGTCTTTATGTCCATATCAAATTGAGAAAGGAGTTGGGCTTTAATTTCTATGCTATTTTTAATAAGAAAAATATCATCCACATACAAAACAATGACAACAAAGTGATGATTTACATTTTTGTAGTGAACACAATGATTGATTTTTTTTCACAAATAAACCCAAGTTTCTAAGCATTTGTCAAATTTTTTATATAGATTCTAGAGGATTGTTTTAAATCATAAAAGGGCATTTTTAACTTGCAAAACAAAATTATCTCTCCCTTTTCCACAAAATAGGTTGAAACATGTAGATATTTTCTCTAGCTCATTAAATAAAAAAAATGCATCTATCTAGATCTCTAAATCAAATGAAAGAGTAGTGAATAATATGAATCTAATTGAGCCCACTAATGGGATTTCAAGGGTTCATCCTTTGATTACAATAGATAAGATATCTAGGTCCCCTCTGAAACCAAATTGGATCAAGATAAATTTTGATGGTGTAGCACGTGGTAACTTTGGACTTGCAAACGCAAGATGCATTGCACAAGATGAGACAGGTTGTATATTGGCTAAAAGTTTTCATAACATTGGTCAGAACACAAACAATATGGCAAAGGCCAAAGCCGTTCTCTTAGCAGTATAGCTGGCTAAAAGGTTGAATGTGGCCAATCTTCACTTGGAGGCAGATTCCCATATCATTGTTCACTCAATTGCTAAGGGCAGTGTAGATAAATGGAAAATTGAATGAGACACCCAAATCATTACGCAACTTCCTTCTTTTCAAAACTTCAAAGTGTCTCACATCAAAAGAGAAGGTAATCGGGACGCAGATGAATGTGCCAATTTTGCTTTTGGTCTACAAGAAGGAATAATACAAGTTCAATTTTTTGGCTCCAATGATTAGTCGATTGATAACACTTTTGAATTCATATTGGGCGAAGAGGTTGATATTGGTTTGGATACAAGTTAAATGGCTCACTCTATGAAATGACAATATAGGACGGAAAGGGATGGCTTGTTAAATGCAGAGTAGGTGGCAGACGTTTTTTGAGAAGAGCATATATCACCCATATTTGACAATATGCGTGCGAATTTTGAGGAGCCTTGATTTTCATGCAACTAGGGTGGTACAATTCTTAGGCATGGTATGAATGAATGAATGTGTTTTAATGACGTCCACGAGACCCAATGGCCTAAGGGACCCACAGGTTCAACTTATCCCAGTTTCAAATTCTTTTCCATGTTGGATCTTCTCTTGTGAATCTTGATTAAAAGGTTTGTTGTTTTGTGAAGTCTTGACTCTTCAAAAAGCTTGTTCAGACTATCTACTTTTAATTCATTCCCAAACTGGCTACAAATGTCTTCATACGTTGTACACTCCATAATGAAATGCCATTCTCTTTCTATTGTCCTCTTGCTACAAAACAGGCATGCTCTTTCCTCCCACTCTTCTTTAGGCACCTTCCATCTACCAGTTTCACATCTCAAATGGTGAGATCCAGTCCTTAATTGTGCAATTAGAATTTTGGCCTTACCGTTGATTGCAGATCTCAAATATTATTTTTCCTCATGCGCCCAAGTAGGGTTGAATTCTTTAATATAGTACACTTTTTTCCTGCCTAGCTGGTTTAACCACATGGCATTGCTAAATTTCTCTAAGACCCACTTTTTTATCTCCTCTTTGTTGTTGGGGCAGTCGTGCAAATTTATGTCCCACTTGTTCATCCATTTGTTGTTTTATTTCTTCCAAGTCTTTTTCCTACGATTTAAATTTTCATCAACAATCAAGATGGGCCAACTGTGCTTATCCATACTTTCCACCTTTTTTAAGTAGCATAACAACCGAATGATTGCTGAAGCCTCAATTGGGTACATACCAGCTTCAGCCAAAAGGATCTCATATAGTATTGTTGATTTGACTTTGAGGCTGCTGGTGATAAGATGTTTTTGTATTCTCTCTATTTGTCTCCATTTGAGATTTTAAACATGTTATTCCCCCAAACTTCACACCCATAAAGGATAACCGAAACCACTAGCAAACCAAAAAGTGTTTTCTTAGTCTTCCAATCCCACAACTCCGCTTTCCTACATCTGTTTTGAAGAAGGTATAAATCTCTCCAACCCCCTTGTATCCTTTTTGATCTACATGTTTCCCAACTGAGCTTATTGTGGAAGTCAATTCCTAAGTATTTATATTCAACCACTACCTCCAAGGGGTTGCCCTCGAATATAAAATCTACCTATTGTTGTCTCTTCTTCAAAGAAAAGATCATGACCTTGGTCTTGTTGGTATTCACTTGCATCCCAACTTCCGGACAAAATAACTCAAGAGCCTTCAAGTGCTCTCTCAAACCTTGTGCAGATTTTGCTATAAGAATAAGATCATCAGCATATAAAAGCAATTTCACCATGTAGCCTACCAATTGGATATCTTCCCCATTTGTATTGTTTAACCACTCTTCAAGTTTATCAATATATAAGCCAAACAAAGTTGGAGATAAAGGACACCCTTGTTTGACCCCGATGTCGCTACCGAAACATTCAGACATTCTATCTTTAGTTCTGATTTTAGCTCTAACCTGCTCATATAGTTTGTGGACAACAGCCCTAAGTTCCTTTGGAATCCCAAGTTCTTCCATTCTACACCAAAGCTTGTCCCTAGGTACAGTATCAAAGGCTTTTTTGAAATCCACGAAGCAGCAAAAGGTTTCTTCACCTTGATTATCCCACACTTTTTCAATGAAATGTCTTAGCGTAATACAATGATCAATGGTGGAGTGTTTTGAGCGGAAACCAGCCTCTCCTCTAGCCCTTTTTCCCTCTTTTTCTGCCCATTTACTGATCCTATGCACTATCATACTCCCAAAAAGTTTTCCAAAGAGGGGGTTGACCATAATAGTACGGTAATTAGAAGGATTATTGACATCTCCACTTTTGTGGAGAGGAATAACAACACTAGTTGTCCATTCAACTGGAAAGTTGTTTCGGATAACTCCATTAAAAATCTGCTCGATATGTGGAACTAGGAGCTCTACTCCCCTTTTTAAAAATTCTGCTTGTAGACCATCAATATCCTGTGCTTTATCACTTGCCAGATTCTTTATACCTTGTTTGATGTCAATTACTGAAAAAAGTTCAGCTGAAGTTTCAATTGTGGGTGGATTCATTTTCTCATTTGTTCGTTCATAGAGGAGCTTTGCATACTCCATCCATTGGGCATTTGTGATAATATTTTCTGTGTGTTTTTTTATTTTCTTGTAATTCCCTCCAAAATCTTTTGGGATTGTGTTTCCCCAAATCAATTAGTTCCTTCCTTCTTGTGATCACAAAACTTTCTTTTTTTTATTTTATTAATTGTTTGTATATTAACTTGTGTTCCTTGTTTGATTCTTTCCCTTTAAGAGATTTTTTCGTAGCTTTGCATTCTTCGTGATACCAAGGATTAGCTGGGAATGTATTTGACACCCTCTTCACAGGTTTAGAACGCTTACACAACATCAGAGCTTTGTGTATTAAAGGAATCAACCTATTGCTGCTAACATACTCTGTCCCTCTTCTTTCCCTTGTTCTCTATGTTGTTTTTTTCCAACTGTAAGTATTTTTCAAGAGTTGCCTTGAAAGTGTCCTGGTTTTCTTGATTTATAAGGATTTTGCCTTGTGTTCTGACCTTCTTGATAGAGTGTTGGTTCTTCCCTTCTTGTGGCCCTCTAGCATTTATGCCAAACTTAATACAAAGGGGCATATGATCAGAGTTCAACTCTATGGGACAACCTTCAATGGTGAAGTCTAATAACCTGGAAATATATCTTTGAGAACATATTATGTAGTCAACCACACTTTGCCCATTGTATGTTTTGCAAGTGATACTTTTGGATCTTGGCCAATTTTCGATGCCATTACATATGACCAATCCGTATAAGCTGCAAAGGCCTAATAGCTCAACACCAAAATGTGATACACTCCCATTCTCATCTTGCGAAGTCCTTTTCCAAAGATGATCCTCATTTTCCCCTAACCATAAGGGGTTGATATCCTCCTCCACATTGTTGCTCAACTGGATAGATTGATTATTCGTTTTTCTAGCATTAAAGTCACCAATTAGAATGATATCACCTATAGTGCTGAAAACTGAGATATTTTTTTTTAGTGCAGCATAAGGGTCTTCATTATCCAAATGTCTCTTCTTGTAGAATTTTGAACTTTTTGGAGCAAAATAGCAAACTACCATCCAAATCGTATCCTCAATCTGTTATTTTCAGCCATATAAATTGTTTGTTTGGGTCCTCTTTCTCTAACTGCACCACACCACTCCATATTTCTTTTATTAAAATTGTGATCCCTCCATATCCTTTACCTATCTCAGTCTCTTCATTCCACACGAAAATTTTAATGTATCCATCGAAGTCTGGAATCCTGCACCCATCGTGCTCATGTGTTTCCATAAGAAAAATAATGTCTTTCCCTTCCGCTATGGGCCCCAATCCCGGTCCTCTTCTCCATGGATAACCTCTACGATTCCAACTTACCATGTTTATATACTCTTGTGGGGCCCCAAATCCCTATTTCTTGTGTGTCCATCGCTCGGTTATCTGAGCTTTCCCATTTTTCAGCCATGCCCATTTCCCTGCATCTCTTGCTGATTTCAATTTCTCCCATTCTTTCCTTCGTGCTTCTTGTTGATCAAGAGTCAAATCATCATCAAGGTAAATATAAGTACCTCTAAGCATCCCCCTATTTTTTAGGATCATAGATTTGCCCTCCATACTTCTAAAAGTAACTCTCATGTGCCTATCCTTTCCTTCTATTTTCTTTCCAATTCTATTTGTTGTTTGAATACAACCTACCCACTTCAACTTGTCTTTGAAAACATCCTTTGCCAAGATGTTCGTTCTTTCCCTCTCTCCAATGTCCTTCAAACCCTTGATGATGATATTTACCCCCTTGTCTTGTTTGTCTTTTTCTTCTTTTATTTGCCTCTTAATTTGTTTTTCTATGATCTCCTTTTGACTCATTGTCGGTTCCTTTACCACTTCCATCCAAGATTTGGCTTCTATTATTTGTTCTTTTAACTTGTTCTCTCTTGCTGCCATGTCTTCTACTATTGATTGGAACTCCTCTAATTGTGTCATGATGTCTATTTTTACTGATTCTGCGTTATCTTTCTCTACTTCTCTGGTTTGTTCCATCTCTTGCTTAACATTGTTTAACTCTTGTTGTTCACTTTTTATGTTGTATTGCAGACTTATATTGCCTGCTCTTTTAACATCTTGTTCTCATGTTCTAGGTTCTAGCTAACCTCTGTAATTTCCCTTAATCTCTTTTCTTATTGCTGCCCTTTTGACTTTACGTTTCAATCCTTTTCTTCATGTTCATGAGCTCACTAACATAAAGTCTGGACGGCCACAACAAAGGGGAGGTCGTGGGACTGTATAAATCTTTATTGCCTTGACTATCATAATGATCTTCCTCCCTTGTCTCCTTGTCGAATGCACAATTTTAAGTTTTAGATTGTGCAATCACGTCTTCATTCTTGAAAGAGAGCAACTCCCTTTTTTTGTTATTGCTCCACTCTTGGTATATTTGATTGGCTGCTAGGTCATACATCTTAACAGCTACTGTGGAGCTGCTTTTAGCTAACTTTGGCAGAATCATAATAAGCCTTTTTTTTCTACAACTGCCTCCTCTTACGTATTTGCCTACGTCTTAGAATCCCCAAATATTGCTTTTCATTTACAAAAATCAGATTATCACTTATAATGTCCCTATTAAACTGATGGCAATAAGGTAAAATAGATTTCCCTGGTCTGATGAACTCTCCCCAATTTGAGTCTAGAACTGGTTTTGGAAACCCCTGTGATGGTTTGAAGGTATTTGGCATCCATTTTACCTTACCTTGGGTTTCTAAGTCCATGTTTCCAACTGAGATAGGGTTTTTTATAGCATATTGAGCCCCTGCGCCACTGATATCCCGACACGTCATATCTAAGTTTTCATTCAAACCCTTTTGTTTTATTCCCATTTGTTCATTGGTTGTGGTTTTGTCAGTTTTCATGAGCTTTGTTTGATTCATTGGTACAAAGCGGCTAGTGGTATGGCTATGTGGATGGCCAACACAAATGAAACAAGTCATGGGTGGTCATACCAATTTAATGGAGTTGGGCAGGCTAGAAATTTTGAGGAAGGCTGAGCTGGAATTTAATCCTCACGCGTTTGGCATTGAATTCCTTTGCATATGAGTACGATAAAGTTGGCGTCCTTAAGAAGCGGCTTGTGAGGTTTGTTTTGTTTGAAACACCAAAATTTTTCCGGTGCATTCGAGAGCAGGAGTATTTCATTCCAAGGCGGCATGGAGGTGAACTTTTCATTAACGGCCACGAAGCCGATGATGGCATTCTGGGGAGCGATTTCAGATGAGCGGCTAGCCAATGTTTTCAAGTTTGACTCGAGAATTATTGACCCATGTCAAGATAGTTCTTGAGAAGAATTCCTGAACGTTCCATTCAAATACATATGCAATGTAGACATTGCATCTATATTCACCGCTTGGTGTTTGGAATTTGAGACGAAGGAGAATGTCAGATGGTTGGTGGAAAACTGCATCAAAGTGGAATGGCACGATGGTTTACAACCCTTAATGGTCATGGCCCTAGAAATAAAAGGCTTTGTGGCCCGAATGGTGTGTGGCTCCAAGTGAGAGAATTCACACCCCCATCACATCCCTTTCCCATTTGGAGTGCAACTAGCGATAAGGAGGCCCGCAGGATATCAGCTCAAATTGGAATGACGGGTTAAAATCTTTTTGAAGAGTGTGGAGGGGCAAAAGTGGGGACCATACAGAAAACATTCACCTATGGCGTTGGAGGCATCTTCCTCTCGATGGAAACGAGGAAAACCCAAGGGTTTGAAGTAGAAGTCAAGGACTTTGTAGATTGGCTTCCCTCCAGATCATCATGCGGCAGTGGGACCCTCTCAAATGGGCGAGCAGGCTACCTCTTCTCAAAAAAGAGCCAACGAGATAGAGATTGCAAAGTGATTAATTGATGGAAATTTTTGATACATTACTATCGTATAATGTTGATTGTTCAGATGTTTCTTTTGATGCATATTATGTATATAGTTATCGGGTAGCAAGATAGATAGGAAGGATGGGAGAAGCTAAGACATGAATATTTTGTTTAGAATTCTCTTGTGGAGCTCCTTTGAACTTAAATCATTTTCAGAAATATGTAAATTTTTTGATGAATAAATATAATACACCATTTACCAACCATTAAATAAATTAATTAATCTAATTGAATTCAACCACATAATTGGAAAAAATATCTCACCAAACTTGCTTTATGCTTTTTCAAAATTCCTTTTAAACTAAATTTTCTTTTGAAGAGCCATTTACCAACAACAATTTTTCATTGAATCGCTTCACCAATTCCAAGTTTGATTGTGCTCAAAGCTTTCTTTATTTATTGGCAATGTCTAAAACTTCCCCCTCTCTAATGACAAAGCTTTGTGTATGGTTGAAGGATAATTATTATTGGTAGATGAAACAAAAATTCAATGGAAATCAACATGCATGAGACTTCAGCTCTTAAATTACCATTTGAATCTCCCCTCTCCTTGTCCACCAACCTCAATGGGTTGATTTTTAGGTAATAGTTTTTCTTCTCTCATATCAAACTATATCTTAACATTTTTAATTTTTTTTTACTTTCCTTTCCTTATCCAACATTAGTAGAATTTTTTACTTACTCGAAAATCACATCCCTATTATTGACTATTAAAAAAAAAAATCCGATTCCAAAATGTATACACCTTTAAATTTTCAGTATACTCCAAAAAAATATAAATTTGTGATTATTATCTAACTTGGTTTTTTCCTTCATGAATACATGCATCGCAATCAAACATTCTTAAATGACCAAGAGAAGGCTTCTTATCATTTCAAATCTCATATGGATTCTTATTAATAAGTATTGAACTAGGAGATTTATTGATGATGTGGCAAGCAATGCTAATCAATTTAGCCCATTTCTTTTCTCTAACCACATACTATTTAACATGATTCTTACCTTCTCCATTAACCCCTTGTTCAAATTTTCAGTCACTCCATTTTGTTGAGGTGTGTACAAAGTAAGGTTTCTCCTCTCTATAATATCCCTTTTGTAATATTTCTCAAAATCAATTGAGAAAATCTCTCCTCATTTGTTTGTTCTTATGATTTTTGTCTTCATAATATTGGTTTTCATTAATATACTTCCACTCCTTAAACCTAAAACAAAAATCACATTTATGCTTGAGAAAGAACACAAGTCATTGTAGAGTGATTATATATAAAAGAAACATATATAATGATTTTCTAAGAGAAGGTATATTTGGAGGACCAAAAACATCACTATCAACCAATTACAAAATCTTATCAATTCTAGAATAATTATAAGAAAACAAATACTCTTTTGATCTCAATAAGTTGTAATTTTACAAAAATCAAAGTCAAGAGAACAATCATCAAGGCCTTCTACCATAGTGTTCAATTTAAAGATAGGATAAACTTTCTCACTAATGTGACTATATATTTACTTTGGTTTTGGACCTTCGATACTTCCCATTTAGAGGGTATATGCCCTCTACTCTTTCCTCCACTAGGGGGATGTTGGCATTCTCTTTGTTTTTCTTAGGGTAATCTTTTGTAGATGCTATGAGTGAAAGTGTAGTTGCATTGCTTAAGCTGCACATCGTGATTTGTTATATTTTATTTTATTTGTCCAAACCCTTGTAAAATAAAGTATCCAATAGGCAAAAAAATAAGGACTGTGAGAAGTGGGACAAACAAAATAATTTTTTACATCAACCCAATCACCACTCACAAACAAAAAAACAAAAACAAAACACACAACACCTAATCCTAACTTAGCAATTCCAACACCCTTCACCTAAGTATGGTAATTTGAAACAAATTTAGGACATTACTCTTCCTTTGAACAATGAATCTGGATATGCCAACATCCAAAACTTCAAAATGAGGAGAAAGGAGGGGGATCTCAACTATCACCTCCACTAAAGACATCTCATACAAAAAGTGAGAAAGTCTAACGAAAGGAGCTAAAATATGTAATAAATTTGTAAACAAATATGGAGTAGGGATCTCCACGTCACGTGTCATATAGGAGATCAGAACAAAAAAAAAGTTACCAAGGCCTAATTTGAAGAAGAGGACACAAGAGGAGTTGAGGGACTTGCCAAAAGTGTGCCTACCACATGAGAAACCCCCTCAAGAATGTGACTTGTCATAGAGAGAATAGGAGAACACTCGTTATCCTAAGAGGAGCCATCAATTAGAGGGTAAGAAGCATTAATAGTTAAGTGACCATTAAGGGCATCCGTCGACCATGTAACCACATGCTCATGCTAAGAGTATGGACAATCAATAGCCAAGTGACCTATGGAAAAACATTGTCTACATCAAAAGGTGAGACCCTCATAGTCAAGTGGTTTAGTACAAAGCCTATCTCCCATCATTCACACAATATCCCCATGAAGAGACTTAAATATCTTTGTGGCCACAAAAAATACGAGCAAACATATAGTGACCCATGAAGGAAGTAATAGAGTCAACCTTCAAAAAGTATTTGATTACACTGCCAATGGTGTTAGAGCTATAATCTTCCCACAATTGGAGAGAAAAATTTGATAGCCTAACCCAAATTAATCCGATATTGAGAGGTTTAGAGAGGGGGTTGGAGGAGATAAATGAAGGCTTGATCATGACGGAGTGTTCTCTCGACATCCATAAGATGTCATCAAGAAACAAGTCCCTATCCTCAGAAGGGGCAAAATTCACTACGAAGAAGCCCTTGTACAAGGAAATAATTTGATCTTTCCAACACTGAGAAACTTCCAAGATTCCAGAACCCAATTGTGTAAGTCAATAGAATAAGGCCATTAATTGTTAAATTTGTAGACCAAGTCATAACAAAGATTAAAATCTTCATTCTTGATCACATCTTGTCCATAAACCACAACACAAGAGACTTGTGAATAGAGAAGGGGCTCAATTTTTTCACGCAACAAAGTGCATGCACGAAACCTTGAACTAGCAATGGTCACATAAGATTATGGGGAATTATGACATGATCCCAATGCACCAAATTGAGCAATCGTACGATTAAGAACATGTCCAAGAGATGCCATAGTCTTGTACTCATATATTGTATATAGAGTCTCAATGCCATTAACTTTAGTAGACACAACACAACCACCACCAGGAGTAGGAGCAGTAATGATTAACGAACCAAGATGCACACCATTAGTAGATATCACACCATAGAGTTAAGGAGTGACTTATTAGACAGTGTTGAATGCAGGGGTAGGGTTTCGGATACGAGGAAGGGCAAAGCCGCTTAGGGAATTATTTTATAATGTTGAGTTGTTTGAGAGTATTTTGTTTCATAAATATCAAGGAGTGACTTCTTACCACATGATTTTAGAGTATTCTATTTTCCAATTATTGCTAGATTGATATGATCATTGTTCTAGTTGTAGAGATTGTAGATTATTTTGAATGGTTTGTTTATTTCTAGATTGATATGAGTGAGTTGGTGCATTATATAGTTGTCTATTGAATTCCTTTTATAACCTTGTGATGATGCTCGTATGTTTTGATTAGTGGGTAAACAATTGATGGTGTACTTGATGCTCCACATTGTTTTAGACTAGTTATCATATCTGTAAACTGTGACGAGGATGAAATAGTACATCAATAATGGATACTAATGAAGAACATAAAAGATTGGAATTCTCTAAGAAAATATGTTAACATTTAATATGGATCCACAAAAGCAATCATCAACTATCAAATCCCTTATGTGTGTGTGTGAATCCTTGGTCTTGGTTGCAAGATCTAAATCCAAACCCTTGTTTAAAGTGAATATTTTACTTGATAAAGAAGCTAACCCTAACTCTAACTTGTTCCAATGGTGATTCTAGGCCACAATCTAAGGTAAATTTGAAAGGGGACATTACAAATGATATCAAAGGTTTGATCTTGCCATCCTACATGGTAAAGATGAATCAATTTATGCATTCTAGTCAATAAGAAGGATCTAGCAATACATGTATTTGCATGTATGATCCATGTTTGCATATATGCATGTGTATGCTTTATGTTTTTATATGTATGCTCTATGTTTGGTTCATACTTGATCAATTTCTAGAATGTTTATTCCATGTTTGTTTCCAATGCCATTTCATATTGGGAATCATTTTGAACGCTCCATGATCATTGCTTGAGGACAAGCAATCTTGGGTGGGGTGAGCTATAATGGCCCCTTTGAAATATAATTTAATTTAATAAATAATAATAATAAAATTAAAATACAAAAGAATAAAAATTAAAATCTAATTAAGTTAATGAATGGTCAACAAGCAAGGAATGAAAAGTTGTCTCCCTCAAACATGAGACATAAAAGGGAGAAGAGAACCTCATTTGAGAAAGGGGGATATGGAGAAAGGAAGAAGGAAGGGGGCATGTAAATCAAAGAAAGATTAATGGAAGAGGAAAAGGAATGGAAAGTAGATAAGGAAGTGGCTCTTTCAAATGGCAAAAATTATGAAGGATTGCATTCTTTCAAATGGGTACTAATTGTGAAAGGTTGTCTCTTGCCAAAGGGAATATGAGATGAAGAGGTGTGACCTCTCCCTCACATTACGAGATATAAAGGGAAGAAGGCTCATTTGAGGAAGGGATCCAAAGGAGATCGATTTGAAGTAATATATTATTCTCAAACACAACTGTGAAAGGGGGTGACTCAATTCTTATGAAAGGTGGTGCCTCAATCCTTATGAAAGGTGGGATTTCATGGATAAAGTATAAAGGAGAGATCATTCCAAACATGCCTCACTCAATCATCACTCATCTTATGGATCCACAAAAGCAATCATCAACTATCAAATCAAGCAAACAATCAATTAGAAAATCATATGATCAACTCAACATTCATTCAATCACCAATATATGAAACCAACATTCATTACATCGTCACTCGTCAATCACCTAATCAACCATCACTTAATCATCACTCATCGTTACTTCAAGTCATACAATCAAAGAAAAGCATTCAATCAATCAATCATTCAACAACAATACATCAATTATTATCGACGAAGAATTAATCATAGAAATCAACCAACAAAGAACAAATAATCAGAATAAAAAACATATAAGCAATGAACATATTCAATATTAGACAGTAATTTGATTTAGACTTGTTATAATTAGCATCTAATAATTTGAATAATAGCTCTTGTGGTCTATATTTAGCTTATGCATTGATTGTCAATATTTTATATACATATATGTATAATTGGATAAAAATTGCATATGTCTGATTAATAAATCTGTTTGTAAACCCCCATCATGTATGGAAGGAAGGAGGTGTATGGAAGACAGGAAGCATGAGGATTGCCATCTAGGTAGGCTACTTCGAGTGGATAACCATTTTGCCTACCACCGGGGCCAAGAGGGTCAGTGTTTTACTCTAGGGCTTAGATAGGACAATTGAGAAACCCCATTATGATCTCCTCTCTGAATCTACAATGATAGCTATTGACCCTAGGAAATGAGGCATGGATAGGCAAAGCAAGTAAAAGCACCCTACTAGGTATGCCACCTCAAGTGGAAGTCCATGTTGCCTACCACTGAGGCCAAGTGAGCCAAAGGTCTATTCTTGGGCTTAGTATGGGATGACTTTGGGCTATACATTATTTAAATTTTGTGTAAAACATTGTATAATTCAAACTTATTTCCTAGATTGAGACTTTTTTTCAATCTGGATTACATAAATAGCCATACAAGTGCTTTTCATAAAGTTTACATATGTAATAAGACAAAATTCATAAAGAAGGATGTATAAAACAATTAGAATAGACATGTAATGAATCTAAGATTATTCTCATAATAGAACAAAATTTAGAAAAATAATGGTAATTAGGAAGGACGTTACAATAATGGTGTTCATATGCTTGAAAGAAAAATGGATAGCTCTTATGTGATCATGTGTGCTTTCATATGCTCTTGTACATCTCTGGAATCTTCTTGGAATGATTGGAAATCTCGATTAAGATACTATATGTGTGAGACAAAACTTAAATCATTGGATTGATTTCAATAGAGATGTTGATATAGAATATCACACAATTCCATTACTCTCCTAAAATTACTTGGCTAGTCTTCATCATGTTGGTCGAGAATCTTCCCTTTCATGAAGGATTCTGGGGAAGTGTATTCACTTCATGGAAGGGTGGAAACGCACCTAACAATGTTCTCGCCCGCAATAGGTGACAAGTTCTTGGAGTTCTTTTTAGGAAGTTCATCATATTCTATTCTTATGTATTCTATGAAACCGACTATATGGTCGAATGTAAAGGATTATATTTCCTTATGTACTACTTTGTAATAACTTATTGTACTAAACCTTATTGTAATTAATGTACTATTTTGATCTATGGATATTTAACACATGCCATTAATTTATACTATTTTGTGTAATTTTGTGAAATAAATAATTATGTAAATATGGTATTACAAAATCCATTGGCATATTATTTCCTTTATCAAGTGTGCATGCTTTTACTATCTAGCCAATTCAAATTAAATCAATGTAGGTTTTTATGTTTTCCATTTTTTCATTGGATTGATTATCAATCATCTTTTGTCCCATTGTTTGATATATAATTCCATTTGTATCCATTGTTTGGAGATGCACTACTTTGAGAATATGTTGGTTTCTATGTTTTTCTTTTGATTTTAGAATTATATTAATGTAGTGAAGTTGTCGATACATATTTGTAGGGTTTTAGAATTATATTAATGTAGTAAAGTTTCAATTATGCTTTCTTGAACTTAAAGGAGGTGCACAAATCAAATATTTGTAGGGTTTCTCTAAACAATTTGTTGTCATCTTGATTTCGTATCATATAATTAAAAATAATGTAGATGTTCTTTGATTGATTTGTTGCATCAATTGATATTGGTATGCTTTACTCTTTCTTTTAAAACCTCTAACTCCTTTGTAAATTTACAATGTCCCTAGCATCCTTTTCAAAATCGTCAGTCATACCATTCACAAGATTCACAACCTTTCCCTTGGTTACCCATTATGGTAACCTCTATGGTTACCATTTTGTCCTTTATTTCAATTTGTTTCTATTTGTTTGATGTATAATTCCATGTGTTTCCATTGTTTGGCCATGCATTACTTTAAGAATATGCCTATTTCTATGTTTTATTTTATATTTTAGAATTATATAAGTAAATGATTGTTGATACATATTTGTTTCCTGAAGTTAGATTTCATGATAATAGGACAAGAAAGCAACTAAACAACTCAAATATTTGTAGGAGTTCTCCATAAGAATCTATTGTCAATTTGATTTTGTATTGTGCCACTGAAAACAATACAAAGGTTATTTGATCGCTTTGATGCCTCATTTGAAATTGGTGTGCCATACTCTTTCTTTTAGAACCTTTCAATTTCTTTGTAATTTTCTAGTGTCCCTTAACATTTGTTTCAAAACTACCAGTCAACCATTATATAATGTCAAAAATTTCCTTATTTTCCCAGCATGATCATTACCACCTTTTGTACTTTATTTCAATTCTTCAATGCTAATTTTGCTTTTTCTAAAATTGTTGCCTTATATTTTCTCAATTTTATGTCAATCAATTCTTACTTCAAAGCTCCTAAAATCTATTAACTTTGTCTATCAAAATTTTCATTATCTTTTTTTTTTTTTTTCTAAAAACTATTTATAATTTTACAATAATTTAATAATTTTATTAATGTGTACAACTTTCCTAGTTTCAACCAAATTTATTTTAATTACCCCAAAAATTATTTCACTAGTTCGATGGGTATTTTTTTCAATCTTTATCTATCATGTGCTCAATTTTTTATTTTGTTTGTGTCATCTTCTCTATTAGACGATTATTATTGTAAAATCCCCTTTTGGAATATTCCCAATTTTTACCCTAAAACAACAATTCCAAATTAAGATGAGAAATGCAATATATTTATAAATATAACTTTATAATAAAATTACCATTTGTAATTCCTTTTATGGGCAACTGTTTTTTATTAGAAAAGCAACGTTAACTAGGGCGTTGGCCCTTAACATAGTCAAAACCAATATTAATTACTAGAGATTGACATTGAATTATTAAATATCAAGAATCCATGATAGCATCTAAATCCATATAAACATCATTCATATTTAATTAATATGCCCTAATATCATTAATATTTAGTCTAAGATTTGGCTAAGCCACCCAAGATCTAGAGGCCTAATGGAAAGCACAAGAACAATATTAATTGCTAGAGATTAACATTGAAATATTAAATATCAAGAATCCATGATAGCATCTAAATCCATATAAGCATCATTCATATTTAATCAATATATCCTAATATTGTTAATATTTAGTCTAAGATTTGGCTAAGCCACCCAAGATCTAGAGGCCTAATGGAAAGCACAAGAGCAATATTAATTACTAGAGATTGATATTGAAACATTAAATATCAAGAATCAATGATAGCATCTAAATCCATATAAACATCATTCATATTTAATCAATATACCCTAATATCATTAATATTTAGTCTAAGATTTGGCTAAGCCACCCAAGATCTAGAGGCCTAATGGAAAGCACAAGAACAAGCGAGAATCAATATGATAAGAAGAAATGTATTCCTATCAAGTTTGCAATTGAATAGATGAAAGTACAGAGTAGACCCCTTGGTTAAATAGGCCAAGGTGAGACATAGGAAGGCATAAGATTATGACAAATGTCTTAATCTTATGACATGATACATAAAGTGATAAATCACCCACATATGGTGGAAAAGCACAAGAATAATATTAATTACTAGAGATTGACACTGAAATATTAAATATCAAGAATCCATGATAGCATCTAAATCCATATAAGCATCATTCATATTTAATCAATATATCCTAATATCATTAATATTTACTCTAAGATTTGGCTAAGCCGCCCAAGATCTAGAGGCTTAAAGGAAAGCACAAGAACAATATTAATTACTAGAGATTGATATTGAAACATTAAATATCAAGAATCCATGATAGAATCTAAATCCATATAAACATCATTCATATTTAATCAATATACCCTAATATCATTAATATTTAAGATTTGGCTAAGCCACCCAAGATCTAGAGGCCTAATGGAAAGCACAAGAACAAGCAAGAATCAATATGATAAGAAGAAATGCATTCCTATCAAGTTTGCAATTGAATAGATGAAAGTACAGTGGAGACCCCTTGGTTAAATAGGCCAAGGTGAGACATAGGAAGGCATAAGATTATGACAAATGTCTTAATCTTATGACATTATACATAAAGTGATGACATGATAAAACAACAAAAAGTGGAAGTTCTGCATAAGGTGGAAAGTGATAAGTCCACTAAAGTTGGAAATGTCCTATGGTGTCAACTTAAGTAAAGGTGTAATTAGAATGTAGGTGAAGAACTAACAAAGTACAACACCTTAATTACACCAACATTTGTCCAAGGCATATTCCTGTAGTTAGCCAAATTAAGGATTTCATTGGAGATGCTTGCATAATTTGGCAATCTCAAGGATGGTAATCCTTGTATTGTTAAAGCATGGAAGGGTTTCTGGTCCCTTCTATCCCCCAGTCCACCTTGGAGGCTGGTCATCCTCCTCAACCAAGCATAAGAGCAAGGAAAGGATTTTTGGTCCATTCGGCCTCCTAGCCCATGAGCATGGTAGGATTTATGGTTCATCCATCTTGTGGTGGCATATTGGATAAAATGCATGAATAATTTTTGGTTCTTTAGCTCTCATGAACTTAGAAGTTTGTGTCCTTATTTGCAAGACATTTCTATAAATTCAAAATAGATTGCTTTGAGAATTTGCTACATTAATTGCTAATAAATACCTCTTAGTGGAGATGCAATATATTTATTTACTAATGGCTGCAATAACTTGATTTCTACAATAATTCTTTAAATTTTATCTCTAAATATTACTTTCTTGCAGTTGATATTTATCTCCAATAGATATCTTATGTCTCAATTTCATTTGATGCCTTCACAAATAAGCCGCTCCTTTTTATATCTTCCATGGTGGGATGAAAAGGCGCATCCTTTATTATCACGACACCTTTCACAAAGGATGTATCCATTGATTATTTGTTGCTTTTGGTAGCTTGTTATAGCTCTTAATTAAGGAATCGTTGCCTAATTGTTGCCTAACAAATCTTCTTCGACCCCCTTATGAGAATCACTTATTCTATATATTTTGAATTTATTAAGATTAAGGCAACGATCCTATTAAGAATGCTATAATATTGCTTCTTGTGGTGGGGGCATGATAGTCCACCCTTCTCGGATTGCTTATCCACAAGCAATTTTAAATTAGGGTGATAAAATAATTTAGCTCCTTCTGAAGTGATGTCTTCCATAGGAAAATTCTTCCATTTAATCAAATACTCTGGAATAATCTTATTCCTTAATTTTTTCTCACCTATCAAGGATAGCTCCAAATTCCAAATTTAATTTTACTTTGTCATCGAGTAGGTGTAGCTCCAAACATGATGTAACATGTTGTCCCAACATCTTTTTGAGACAAGATGCATGAAAGACATTATGAATTTGACTGTTGGCTGGTAACACTAATTCATAAGCAGCTTTGTCATTCCTTTGTACAATCTTATATGGTCCATAGAATTGTGGCTTGAGTTTCTCAGCTCCACTCCCCTTTATAGGAGATTGTTTGTAGGGTTGCAATCTTAAGAAGACCAAGTCTCCCATTTCAAATTCTATTCAAATCTTTGACGATCACATACATCGTTTATTGATTTTGTGTGTGATGCAAGTTGTCTTTAAGTGCATTTAGAATATATATACTTTGTTGCACTAGTCCCTTGCTCTCGAGTCTCAAATTTTAATAAGAATTAAATCTCCAAATGATGTCGCCTCATACCCATATAATGTCTTGAAAGGAGTGATCCATATTAACATGTGATGAGTGGTAGTATAACAATACTCCTCAAAATGTAGCCATTTGATTCAAGTTTTTTTCTACCCTCTGACATGGTTTCATAAATATCCCTGAAGCCACTTGTTTACAATTTTTGTTTGTCCCTCTATTTGTGGGTGGTAGCTTGTGCTTGGAGTAAGTTCAATCCCAACCAACTTCAAGAAAAGTTCTTGCCAAAATAGACTTAGGAATTTGCTATGTTTGTCACTAACAATGTTCTTGGGTAGCCCATGTAGCTAGAAGATCTCCCTAAAGAAGTGATTTGTCACCTGTAGTGCCCTATATTTGGAAGATATTGCAAGAAAATGGGTATACTTAGTCGATCCACCACCACAAATATACAATCTTTCCCTTGTACCTTTTTGAGTTCGATAATGAAATCCATCAAAATGCTCTCCCACTTTTTATTTGGTATAGGTAAGGTCCTTACCAAAAATGCTTGGTCCACCTTATTCTTTTGACATACCATACATCCCTAATATGTTTCAAGGTATCCCCTTTCAGACTTTTCCAAGAAAATTCCTCCCCCACTTATTTGTTTATTTTATAGTACCCTTGGTGTCCTGTTAAAGGGGTATCATGGTATTCTCTAATAATCATTTCTTTCATTTTTTATCCTAGGATAATATATATTCTATCTTTGTACAAGATGAGCTCCTCCACCACTTTGTACTTGTCATCTTGTAGTTCCTCTTCCAAAATGTCATTTTCCAATGCATCCTTGGCATATTTTGCAAGTTTTGAATTCTTTTATTCTATAGGGATGTTCATCATAGAGCATAGATAAGGTCTTTGAGATAGAGCATCAACCACAACATTATTCTTTCTCTTCATGTATTCAATGTCAAAATCATAGGCTTGCAACTTGCTAACCCACTTTCATTGTCTGTCATTCAAATCTTTCTGGTTCAAGAAAAATCTTAGGCTATTATGGTTAATTTTGACAACAAACAAACCAAGTATTGTTTAAACTTAGCTAAGGTATGCATAATAGCTAACATTTCCTTATAATAAACGGAATAGTTTCTTTTCTATCTATTTAAGCTTGTAGATTTCAAAAGATATGGGGTGTTTATTTTGAATTAGTACAACCCCAACACCTTCCCCGGAACATCGTAGTCTAGCTCAAATGGTAGGAAGAAGTCTAGATTGGCTAACACTAGGCGATAACTCACTATTTCTTAAAAAATTTCAAAAGCTTGTTGGGCCTTTGCACTCCACTACAAAGCACCTTGCTTATATAGGTTTGTTAGTAGGGCAATTGGCCTTGAAAAAACCTTAATAAATATTTTATAAGAGCTATAGAGCCTTAGAAATCCTCTCAGATAAGTTAAGGTTCTTGGTCTTGTCCAAACTATTATTGCTTTTTATTTTCTTCATCTACGCCAACTCCTTGGGTATTGATTTTGTGCCCTAAATACAAAATCTCATCCACTTTAAATTCACATTTGGAAATATTAGGAGATAATGGTGGTTGTTCAAGTATCCTCCAAACTTCATCAACGTGTCTTAGGTGGTCTTCCTAGGTTTTTCTATAAATCAATATGTCATCAAAGAACACCAAGAGGAATTTCCTTAGTTGTTTCCTAAACAAGTGGCTCATGTAGGATTGAAAAGTAGCTAGAGCATTGGTTAATCTCAATGGTAAAACTAGAAATTTGAAATGCCAAAATGACATCTAAAGGCTATTTTGGGAACATTTTATTTCCTCATCCTAATTTGATGGTACCCAAAACGTAGGTCTACCTTTGAGAAATACATTGCCCCATGAAGTTCATATATTTAATCATCTACCCTAGGGTGGGTAACAATTCTTAATGGTTTTTTTTTAGTAAGGGCCCTAAAATCTATGCACGTCCTCAATGGTTTTCTCAAGCGGTTGGGTGTTGTAGTTGTTGGAGTAAATTATATTCTCATAACTTAAGTTTCACTTAAGCATCATTGCATATTCTTAGGTGTTAGGTCAGGTTTATTATATTTTATTGCCTACCTACATTTAGTTAATTATGTCATTAGTTGGCAGGTGGTTATACCTAACCTCGTCTTCTATTGGTGCTCACCTCTCTCACCCTTGCTTTATAAGCAGGTGTATTGTACATTGTTTGATATCTCAATTCAATCATCATTTGTCTAGTGAAATATATTTTCTCTCTTGTGAAGGATTATAGCTATTTGCAGGCCTTGGAAGGTTGATCACTCTGACATGGTATCAAAACCATCTCACAACAATTTCTTCTACAATATTTGAGAAGTATTCATCAACTTTCTATTTGAGAACATCTTTGGTTTCATTCATAGACTTGAGTTTGGTCAACCTAGACTATTAATTTGTCTTGCATGTTGTATCGGCCCTTGGAGCATTCTTGACCCATCTATTGTTGATAGAAGATTGGCTATCTTTTGATCGCTCGACTTTAAATTTGCCTAGTCATTGGTTTGCGTAGCATTTTGTTTTTTAGGAACAAGCAATATCATATTTGGCTTGGCAATCATAGTGTGCAACATTATTGTGGATCAGCCCTTTGAGTTTATTTTTGGTGATTCATTACCAATTTGGTCAAATTTAATTTTTCTTTGGCCTGCATTGGAGTTCATTGGCATGACTTCACAATTGTTTGATCGGCCTTATTGTCAAGGAGGTGTTAGTTTGTTTGGTACAAGTCTAAGAATCGTCTTGATTGGCCTTATTATTTGAATATTGTTTACAATGGTTTCATTTGTTCATTTTGATTAGGTTGCTTGTCTATTGTGGGGCTCACGTTGAAGATTTTGGCGACACTATTTCTTCGGACTTAGCCAACATCTATACAAGGTCACTATCCATATTTGAATGCCGCATTTCTCATATCATTGGGCACTCTCCAATTTTCTTTGGTTGTGTGTGCATTTTGCTATTGATCAATTTCTCAAATATGAACCAGCGACTTGTTTGGCGATTGTGACCTTGATCTTTCTTATTCAGACCCGTGTTGTTGTGGTGATTGGCCTCTATTGGAAGGTTTGTTCTTTTTGAGTAGTGACCATCATGTTCATCTACCTAGATCAACTTATATTAATCATTACATGGGGATCGAGTGTCATTCATTTCCAAACATTGGCCATAATGTCTTCTTGTGAAGGAAACTCTAATCTGTAGAGATCATGTGTTGTATACTCGAAGCCTTTACTTAGACAGGAACATTGTTTTGGTGGCCAATTGCATTCTCCCTTGCTTTTGATTCTTACTTGCCAAGTACCTTTGGTTGAGTTTTATCATGTTTTTCATGGCAACGTATACAATTTGGTGGATTTCATTTCCACACCGACGATTTTATATTTGTGGAGGCTCAATCCTTTATGAATCGACATCATCATCTTGCCCTAGTCTCTAGTGCTTTTGCACTCTTCAATGGTTGTTTTTATTGCCTTTGAATGATTTCACGAAGTCTTTATGTGATTTTGCGATTAGGGTTTGTTGAGGAACCAACTAGACCAGAATTGTTTGCATTGCATAGGAAAAGTCTATGGAATTTTGTCTCATATTGACCATGTGGGTAGTTTACTTGGGTCAACCTTAAACTACACAGACTAAGCAATATATCAAGTCTAGAGAATGTTAGTCAATTCTAAGTGTTCAACACTTGTAAGTCTAAAAGTGTATTCTTAGTGTGACCACATACACTAAACAATATATTAAGCCTAGAAAATGTCAATCAACTCTAAATGTTTAACACTTTTAAACCTAGAAATGTAAGCTTAGTGTGCGTGGTTTAAGTTGTTCCATTTATTTTGAGTTTTTATAACCTAGTGCAAGATAACTTTAATGCGAACACTCCATAGACTCATGCAACCAGCTAGCACATGTGTGGACTTTGTGTGGACTTATTTCCACATGCAAGGTGATAACGGTCGCACTTCATTATTCTCAATGCAAAATATTTTGTTTCATTCCCATTTTAGGATTTCTAGCACCGTGCATGTTTGGTGCAATTAATTTTTCAAGTGGGCTCACATCAAAGTGTGAGGTTGGGAGTTTAATCCCACATGAGATAGGCAGTGAAGTATTTTGTCATTTTTATAGCCCATCAACCACTACTTATTTTGTAAGCTTTACCTCTCGTGGGGATCCAATTTTCTCCTTTACACGCATGTCTTGGTCTTGGTTACCTTAGCCTGTGGACCCTGCTTGGTGCTTGGCTTGTTTGTGTGATTCATTCGCCAACTAATCGTTAATCACCCTTTAAGGGTCCCACCATTATTTTGTTGACATCAGGTTTGATCATTTTTTGGAAGTTTGTATGGAACCATCTTTGTGATTTTTTAGAGAATTATTATAATGGGTATTTCATTTATTTTGGAGAAAGGGAATTATAGGCAATGGAATTATTTTACTCTCACTCATCTTAATGAGTGTCATTTATTGCCATATTTGTATAATGGTGTTCCTATTCTTGGCACATCTTGTGAGATTAGCATTTGGAAAGGCTATAGGGCTTGGATTTTTAGAGTAATTTTTTATAATGTCGATTATGACACTTTGGAGTCACTTATTCATTTTGAGTGCCCACATGCTCTTTGAACTCACATTCGGGATTTATATGGAGGTCATGATACTCTGTCATCTCTCAATGACCATCTTTCCAACTTTCATGTGCTTCCTCATTCTTCAGAGTAGATAACCCATGTTTGTGATCTTGTGGAGGTTTTGTAAACTTCAAATGAGGTTGCAGATGCTTCAGAGGTTTCTGATTCTTCGACAAAGGTAGTTAAGTTGTCTTCACTAGAGACTTCCATCATTCCTGAGCGGTAGGTATCTATTTGTCTTCTTGATTGGGATTCTTATTTGTCAAACATTTGTTCATTGTTTATGGAGTCTCACGTTTCAGATTTGGAGGACACATTTGAGGGTTTATCTCTCTTATTTGATGATGGTTATGATATGACTCTTATCACTTCGTCTTTATTTGGGGCTTGTTCAAGATCAATTTCCATTGATTCCTTGTTTGTCACCTTCTCTTATGATTGGGCATGTTCCTGATTAGTTCGTGGCATCATCTTCCAAGGTCTTGGCGACATATGAGCATATTTTAGAGACATCATCCTCCTACATTTGGATTCCACTTCCTAATCCTATACAAAATGGGAAGCATTCTTGCATTTGTACTTGGTTTATCTTCTTCCCAAGGGGAGAAATGTTGTTTGTAGGCTTGGACTATGTTTCACCTTCAACCACTTGCCATTTTTACAGGACATTATTCATTATGGGGGCCTATGAAGTCTCCTTTGCTTCCTATGGGGGATCATTGATTGTATATGCATGTTGTGTGTAGTCCATGAGGGGTGTGATTGAGTCATCCATCCATGTATTTTGTTTGTTTCTCTCTTTTGGAGAGGAGTTTTGTCCCATGAGGTTTTTTCCATTTTTTATAGTTTGTGAGAGATTGCATTACATCTGCATTGTACATAGGTACCTAAAATGCTTTTGTAGCCAGGACCCATCTTGCATCCTGTTCATATTGCATAATAGTCTTCTCCCTAAGTTTCACTTAAGCAGGGGCATTGGAGTAAATTATATTTACTCATAACTCAAGTTTTGCTTGGGCATCATTGCCTATTCCTAGGTGTTAGGTAAGGTTTATTATATTTTATTGCCTACCTACATTTAGTTAATTGTGCCATTAGTTGGAAGGTGGTTATACCTGACCTCATCTTCTATTGGTGCTCACCACTCTCACCCTTTCTTTAAGAGCAAGTGTATTGTACATTTTTTGATATCTCATTATTGTTATTATGAGGATCCAGTTTTTACTGAGAGGGGGGGGGGGGTGAATCAGTAATAAAACAAATCTGCAACACTTCACAAAACTGTACCGATAACTACTCAAACAATCTTCTAAGCTGATTTAACAAACCATTCACTCAAGTGTTCATCAATATGCAAACAAAGTAAAGATATCAAATGCACAAATCAACAATGCATCCACCATATGAACACAAAGATTTTTGACATGGAAACCCAACTGGGGAAAACCACGGTGGGAATTAGCACCCACAATATGTATTTGCACTCTTTTGGAATGCACCCGGTTAAAGGCCTAGCCCAGTTAGGAGCTTTACAATATGCTCGATTAAGAGCATACCCTGTTAGGAGTCACCCGGTCAAGGGATTTTGCCTCAGCCCTATTAGGAGCTCTAACTTGCTAAGAGTAACCTTGTTAGAGGATTTCAAACTCAAGTTAATGAGCCACCCAATGAAGGGATTTACAATATAAGACCTGTTAGGATCTATCTGGTTAAGGGACTTCAATCTATTGTAACTGTTAGGGAACAACAGGGCAAATGATCTGATTACAACACTTCCTTCCTTGCTATTACAGATCCATTTCAGCACAACTCTACTACACACATGCAAACACTTCAAACTGGTTCGGCAATACCTTCTTCTCAAACCACCAACACAAAATCTCTTCTCCAACTAGCCGTAAATACAATTTTCAGTTAGGGTGGCAACAAACCCTAATTACATTAACACGATACAATGAATTTACATTTTGTGCGGCAAAACACTCCGCCAGAATACATTAAAGATCATTACAACAAATTTCTAGATGATTTTCATCGTTGAATGATCACCGCACATCGATTTGATAAGCAATCAAACCCTTGTTTCATTCTCTTAAGCACTTTGTTGTTTCCCAAGAAATGTGATCCTTGTACACGCTCAAATACCTTCTTATCATTATACACAGATTATGACACATCATGACTAAGTTATGATCATGATAAGATCCACCGCCAAACCTTAAATCATTACCGGTTAAAGATCTTATACCGGTATTCATTCTTCTTCACAAAGTTCATAACACTCAATTACAAATGTGCTTTATGGTTCACCAAACTTGATGCGATTTCAATCACAGACTCATGCCAATGTTATGAACATATATTCTGAATAGCAACACCTGAATCTTCTCCAATCGTCCATACCAGTCACTTGATCATCGCTTTGTTCCTGTTTACCGGTTGACAACAACTTAGCAGTTTTGTTGTCTAACTGATTCCACTACTGGTTAAGCTATACCGGTTGGTCTAGATGACCTAGATGACTAAACAAACATGGTTGCCATCAATGACAACACAAATAAAGTCATCAAACATTCTATTACAATTATATCATCATCATCAAGCTAACAATCTCCCCTTGACATCATATACTGGATCATATCAACTTTACTGGTCATCTTCTCATCTCATCATCATCTCCATCAGTTATGCCAACAATCTCCCCCTTTGGCATTGATGGCAACACCAAAAGTTCACTTAGCAAAACTGGAACTCTAACTATTATGACTGTTGTTGTTCTTTTCTTCTCCCTTCATCAGTTCTTCTCTTTTTGCTCTTCACTATTCTTCTCCCCCTTTAACAACAATGCCTTAGGTGCAAAGTGTCAAATTCATCTTTTGTTGCTATTGTTTTCTTCATCTCTCCTGCTCCCCCCGAGGAGTAGCCCTTTTCTCATCAAACCACAGTGAAATACCTTCAATTAATCCACTGGATTGATGTTGCAACAGCATCTTAGTTGACCTTCTATAGGGGTATAACCCCTAGCTTGCCTCTGAGATACTCAATGGCTTAGTGAAGATGTCAGCCAACTACTCCTTGCTTGACACATGATCCATCTCGTCTTTCTTTTCCTGCACTCTTTCCCTCAGATAGTGATACTTTAGTTCAATATGCTTTGTTCTAGCATGCAATACGGGATTTTTTGAAATCCTTATTATGCTTGTATTATCACAATATATGACCACCAGTTCTGTTATAATCTCCTTGAATCCTTCTAATACATGTCTCATCCATATTGCTTGAGTACAGTTCATAGATGTAGCCACATACTCTACTTCTGTTGTAGATTGAGAAATGCAACTTTGTTTCTTACTAGTCTAGGATACCAGTCTTCCTCCTAGAAAGAATGCACCACCGGTTGTGCTCTTCTGGTCATCTACATTACCTGCCCAAACAACATTTGTGTACACCTTCAAAGAGAAGTTTCCTTTGTATGGATAACATAATCCATAATCAATAGTTCCTCTAAAATACTTGAAAATTCTCTTCACTGCCACCATATGAGTCTCTTTAGGATTTTTCTGAAATCTAGCCACTATACCAACTGCATGAGCAATGTCTGGTCTGCTATGAACAACATAGTGTAGTTTACCAATCATTAATCTATACTCAGTTTCATCCACTGGATCTGAATCATCTTCCTTGGATAATCTGCAACCAATAACCATAGGGGTTCCAACTGATTTAGAGTCTTCCATTCCAAAGGTTTTCAATACCTCTTTCACATATTTGGACTGGCTGATAAAGATTCCTCCTTTCATTTGTTGGACCTGCAAACCAATGAAAATTTTGATTTCACCTATCAAAGACATTTCAAATTCCTATTTCATTTCTTCTAGAAAAGTTAAACTCATGTCATCATCTCCTCCAAATATGATATCATCTACAAACACTTATGCAATCAATAACTTGTCTCCTTTTGTCTTCAAGTAAATGTTGTTGTCCTCACTAGTTCTTTGAAATCCAATCTTTATCAGGTGTGAATGGGGTCTCGCATACCATGCCATTGGAGCTTTCTTTAATCCATATAAAGCTATATGAAGTTTGCACACCATTTCCCTGCCTTCAATCAATGCAAACCCATCCGGTTGTTCAATATAAACCTCTTCTTCTAGAATTCCATTCAAAAATGCAAACTTGACATCCATTTGGTATACCTTGAATCCTTTGAATGCTGCAAATGCAAGTAGCATTCTTACTCCTTCAAGTCTAGCAACCGGTGCAAAGGTTTCTCCATAATCCTCACCTTCTTCTTGTGCATATCCTTTGCAAACTAGTCTAGCCTTGTTCCTAACCACTTCACCATCTTCATTCAATTTGTTCTTGAACACCCACTTAGTACCAATCACACTTTTATCAGCTGGTCTGGGGACAAGTGACCAAGTGTTGTTCTTCTCTATTTGATCAAGCTCTTCCTTCATAGCCTTTATCCAATCATCATCCTTGAGAGCTTCTCTCACTGTCTTAGGTTCAATTGTGGAAATCAGTCAAGCACTTTCTCTGATCTTTCTTCTTGTTTGTACTCCAACACTCATGTCTCCAATTATTTGATCTACAAAGTGATTCTACTTTACATATCTAGGTATAACCGGTTTCGGTATAGAAGCCTCTTCTTGTTCTTCTCCTTCATCTTCCATTGGTTGAGCAACATCCTCCACATTGTTCTGCTCAACATCATTTAGAACTCTCGATTGAATGATCACTATCTTATGTTCATCTACTGCATTAGACTTGTTGGTATCATCAGATTTGTCAAAATACTCATCAACTTTCACATTAACACTTTCCACAATCTTCTTGTTTCTTTTGTTAAAGCACTTGAATACTTTTCTCTTAGTTGAATAACCAAGGAAAGTTCCTTCATCACTTTTAGGATCAAACTTTCCAGTATGCTCATCTCTTTATGTAACACCTATTGCCAAAGACTTTGAAACAACTAACATTAGGAGTATGACCATACCATAATTCATAGGGAGTTTTGTCACTACCTTTCTTGACCAATATCCGGTTCATTGTGTATATTGCAGTGCTGACTGCTTCTCTCGAAAACATTTTAGGTACATCCCCTTGTATCAACATTGTTCTTGCTGCTTCAACTATGGTCTGGTTCCTCCTTTATGCAATCCCATTCTATTGTGGTGTCCTTGGTGCAGATAGTTGTCTCTTGATTCCATTCTCATCACAGTATTTCACAAATTAAGCTGATGTGAATTCTCCACCCCTGTCAAATCTCAGGCACTTTAGGTTCTTACCGATATCTTTCTCCACTAAGGCTTTGAATGCCTTAAACTTGCTGAAAGCATCAGACTTCTCCTTAAAAAATGTAACCCAAATCATTCTTGAATAATTGTTAGTAAATATCATGAAATATTTATCACTTTGAAAACTCCTAGTCCTCATAGAACCACATAAATCAGTGTGCACCAAATCTAAAATATTTTCAAAAGAAAATGATTTGCTTTTGAAAGAGGAAGTAGTCATCTTACCCAACTAACACTCCTTACAAATCACATTATCTGGTTTGACTAGTTGTGGCATACCTCTAACCATACTTGACTTGCTAACCTTAACCAAATTATCAAAATTTAAATGACAAAATCTTTTATGCCATAGCCAACTATCCTCAACTTTTGCAACCAAACAACTGTTAACATTAGTGTTCATATGAAATAAGTTACCTTTTGTCTGTTTACCGATAGCAATCAGTTCTCCTTTGCTTCCTAAAATCTTGCACACTCCATTCTTGAACTCAAGATGATAACCTATATCATTTAGCTAACTAACACTCAACAAGTTATGCTTCAATCCTTCAACCCAAAACACATCATCAACATTACTTTTTCCATTTAAAGAAATTGAACCTTTACCTTTTACCAAGCATGGTGTATTGCTGCCAAATCTCACTACTCCACCATCAAATTCTTCAAGTGAGATGAACTTGTTCTTGTCACCGGTCATGTGGTGTGAGCAACCACTATCAATAACCCACTCATCATTGTTGTCAATATGAGACATTAAAGCTTTCTTGTCAGAGAGATCTTCCTTAACGGCTACAAAAACAATTTCCTCGTTGTCTTAATACTCTGACTCCTCATCAGTAACACCTTCATCTATTGCAACATAACATTGTTTCTTACCTTTTCCCTTAAACTTTCTGAACTTTTCTTTATGTTCACTGTTAGGACAATTAGCAACAATATGTCCTATTTTGTTACATGAGAAGCACTTAAGAGGAAGCTTGCCTTTGTACTTACCGGTGCCTCTAGGAAGTTTCTTTGCCAATAAAGCCTCAATTTCCATCAGGTTATGTTCATCATCTACTCCTTCATTACCACTACCATGATGACTTGACCTATATTCATGGTTATGATAGACATCCTTTCCTTTTCTTATCAGTGCATTAGATACTGATGCTTTGAAAGCAAATTCTACTTTAGGTACACTATTTTCAAAGCTATTCAATTCAAAAGCAGTAAGCTTGCCTATCAATGAATCAACTATAACTTTATCTTTGTTGTCTAACCTCATTTCTTGGATAGCAGATACTCTAATAGCATAAGCACATAGTAAGGTTCTAAGCATTTTACTTACCACCGTGTCTTCTACTTTGGTTCCACCATGACTTTTGATTCCTCCAACTACTTCTTTTAATCTTTGTCTGTACCGGGTGATGTTCTCACCTTCCATCATCCTTATGTCATCAAACTTACCTCTTAGGCTTTCTTCTTTAGCTTTTTGCACATGCTCATCTCCACCATAAATCAACTTCAACTTTTCCCAAACTTCATAAGCGGTTTCTAAACCATGAACATCGATATACTCAGAACTAGAAAGAGTACTTACAATGGCTTCCAATGCTTGAATATTCTCTTGCTAATCTGCAGTCAGAGTACTGGTAGGAGGTGTGTACTGATTAACCACATGCTCCCAGAACTGTGGCCCCATACCTTTGATGTAGATCTTCATTTTGTCGCTCCAAATTTTGTAATTATCCTTTGTGAACTTAGGACCCTCCTTCTTCATCATCTTGGATCTTTACCTCAAGTAGTTAAGCTTCTGCACAAAGAGGACCTAGTTCTCTGATACCAATTGTTATTATGAGGATCCAGTTAATACTGAGAGGGGGGGGGGGGTGGGGGTGAATCGGTAATAAAACAAATCTGCAACACTTACAAAACTATACCGGTAACTACTCAAACAATCTTCTAAGTTAATTTAACAAACCATTCACTCAAGAGTTCATCAATATGCAAACAAAGTAAAGATATCAAATGCACAAATCAACAATGCATCCACCATATGAACACAAAGATTTTTGATGTGGAAACCCAACTAGGAAAACCACGGTGGGAATTAGCACCCACACTATGTATTTGCACTCTTTTGGAATGTGCCTGGTTAAAAGGCCTAGCCCAGTTAAGAGCTTTACAATATGTTCGGTTAAGGGCAAACCCTATTAGGAGTCACTCAGTCAAGGGATTTTTCCTTAGCCCTATTAAGAGTTTTGCCCTGTTAAGAGTAACCTTGTTAGATGATTTCAAACTCAAGTTAATGAGCCACCTGATGAAGGGATTTACAATATAAGACTTATTAGGATCTACTTGGTTAAGGGATTTCAATCTGTTGTAATTGTTAGGGAACAACAGGGAAAATGACCTGATTACAACACTTCCTTGCTTGCTATTACAGATCCATTTCAGCACAACTCTACTACACACATGCAAACACTTCAAACTGGTTCGGCAATACCTTCTTCTCAAACCAACAACATGAAATCTCTTCTCCAACTAGCCCTAAATACACTTTTCAGTTAGGGCGGCTACAAACCCTAATTACATTAACAAGATACAATGAATTTACATTTTGCGTGACAAAACACTCTGCCAAAATACATTACAGATCATTACAACAAATTTATAGATGATTTCTATCGTTGAATGATCACCGCACATCGATTTGATAAGCAATCAAACCCTTGTTTCATTCTCCTAAGGACTTTGTTGTTTCCCATGAAATTTGATCCTTGTACGCGCTCAAATACCTTCTTATCATTACACATGGATTATGGCACATCATCACTAAGTTATGATCATGATAAGATCCAGCGCCAAACAGTTATGATCATGATAAGATCCACCGCCAAACCTTAAATTATTACTAGTTAAAGCTTTGATACCGGTATTCATTCTTCTTCACAGAGTTCATAACACTCAATTACAAATGTGCTTTCTGGTTCACCAAACTTGATGTGATTTCAATAACAGACTCATGACAATGTTATGAACATATATTTTGAACCGCAACACCTAATCTTCTCCAATCGTCTGTACCAATCACTTGATCATCGCTCTATTCTTGTTTACCAGTTGACAACAACTTAGCAGTTTTGTTGTCTAGTTGATTCCACTACCGGTTAGGCTATATCGGTTTGTCTAGATGACCTAGATGACTAAACAAACATGGTTGCCATCAATGACAACACAAATAAAGTCATCAAACATTTTATTGCATTTATATCATCATCATCAAGCCAATAATCTCCCCTTGACATCATATACCTGATCATATCAACTTTACCGATCATCTTCTCATCTCATCATCATCTCCATCAGTTGTGCCAACAATTACAATCATCATTTATCTAGTGAAATAAATTTTCTTTGTTGTGAAGGTTTATAACTATTTGTAAGTCTTGGGAGGTTGATCACTCCAACAATAATAACAAGGTTTGCCCCTTCTAGTTCAATAGTATGTTCAAAACCCCTCTTAGGAGGTATCCCAGGTGGAATGGCTTTAAAGACCTCCTTATGTTTGTTTAGGATAGATTAAATGCCAACATGTATAGTATTTCCCTCCATTGGGTAAAGATCTATCAAGAATAATACATTGTGTTGCCCACTCTACTTGTCCATGCCTAAAGGCTCTTTCCATTTTTTTGGACAATACCACCCTTGGGATCCCATTCGATGGGCCTTGTAGAATTCCTTTTTGGTCATTGTGTTGAAAACAAATTTCCATCTTTTGAAAATCTCGGTAATATCTTCCTAAGGAATGTCGGGTGCCCAATACCACATCTATGTCACCAATGTTTTCCACATAGAAGTGTTCCTTTATTTGATGTCTCCCTAATGTGATACTCAGTTTTTGGATTCTTTGTGTGCATGGAGTAGTGAATCCATCTACCATGACCACCATGAAAACTTCAAAATTTTCAGTTTCTAATTTCATTTTTGTCACTAAAGCTTCATCAATGAAATTATGGGTGGCACCACTATCCACTAGGATAGTCACTTTTTGTCCTTATAGAACACAATGGAATCTGAAGGGGTGATATTTGGGTGCTCCCAAAAGTGTGGCCAAATTACCACTTGCACTCTCTCCATCATCATGTTTCCTTTTATTCCTTTGTGTTTTAAATTCTTCACTCATTTCTTCGTCTAATATTGCTTTTAAGTTGTGTGTTTCTCCCCTTTTTAAATACTTGTATTCGAAAGCCCATTTCTCCTTACAACAAAAACACAACCCTTTCTTTCAAAGCTTTATCCTATCTTCCTTTATATTGAGGGAGCAAGGAGGCAATGGCAGACTATCTTTGTCAACGGTGACAAGAACCTTAATTAGTGACAAGAACTTAACAAAGCAAACTAACTATTCATCAATGTAAGGGGCATAAAGTTAACACAACATAACATTTCATTTTTTTCCTTGAGACAATCAACAAACCAAAAAAACTAGGGTTATCATCTTATTTCTACAGTGTGTGGGAAAATTGATTGCAATCCTTATTTAGATAGCATAAAAAAATACCAAATACATCATCTGCACTCTCTTGTCCCCAATGTGTCCTAAAAGAATGTATGTCACTCTTCTTCGGACAACAAAAACCTCCAAAAAATAAAATGTCATCACCCCACTTTTTCGTTTTGTCTCCCCTTTCTACCATTGTACATCGTTCTCCTCCTCAAAAACCACGAGAATCCCCAACACCAATAATTCCATCAACCAAATCTTGCAAAAAAGAAGATTAGAGGTGTGGGATGTGAGACTCTCCTCTAAGCGAGCATGCCCAAGGAGTATCTTCCCACCTAGGCGACATGTTTGAATGAGATAAGAGAGGAAGAACCTGACTCCAAACAACTCAACAAGCCAAAATTTTGGGAACAAAAAACACAAGACCGAACAATGAAAACAAGAAAACAAAAAGAACAACAGGTGATCCTACATCAAGCTCCCCCAAGCACAAAAAGAATCATCAGCTACAACTCATTAGGTCATCAATGGAATGACCATATTTGGAGATATCAGGTGCAAACAACCAAGAGGTATCCTCCAAAGAAGGATCCCTCCATTTCACCAAATACTTGAAGTACTCCTTTATGTAGGTCTTTTTCAATAGTTGTTTCTCCAAAATACACTCAATATGCTGAGTTGGCTTGGTCACATGTTGTTCCCCACTAGGTTTCAGCTCTACCTCTATTGTACCTTCAACTTCAGCACCCTTGTAGTGATATAAATCAGCTACATTGAAAATAGGAGAGATACTCATGCCTGGAGGAAGATCAATCTCATATGCATTAGCTAAAAACTTCCTAAGAACCTTGAACCTATCTTTTTCATTTTCCAGTTTGTTGTATTCAACCGTAGGAAATCTTTCTTTCCTAAGATGAGCCAAAACAAGATCACCCACCTAAAAATGAACTTCTCTCCTCTTCTTATCAGCATACTATTTGTATTGTTGATTATTGCCTTCAATTTGCAATTTAACCTCCTCGTGAAGGTCATGAATGACTTTGGCAAAGTCTTCTCCATCTGCACTTCTCTCTAGATTACCAAGATCTTTGAGCTCAAATACACCCCTATGATGCATGCCATAGACAATATAGAATGGGTTGAAACCTGTACTCTTGTTTGGAGAATCATTATAAGAAAACTCATCCTATGCTAAGGCCATATCCCAATGTCCAAGCGTATTCCCAACAGGACACCTCAACATATTACCCAAACTTTTGTTGACTACCTCACTTTGACCATCTATTTGGGGATGATAAACTAAACTGAAACAAAGATGTGTACCCAACTCCCAAAGTGTTCGTCAAAAGTACCCCACAAATTTAGCGTCTCTATCAGATACTATACTTTTGGGTATACCATGTAGTCTCACCACTTCTTTGAAAAACAAATTCGCGATATTTGTTGCATCACTAGTTTTCTTGCAAGGAATGAAATGAACCATTTGAAAGAACCTATCCACAACTATGAATATAGAATCATTGCCTCTTTGAGTCCTAAGAAAACATATAACAAAATCCATACTTATAGAATCCCATGGTCTGGATGGAACTGGTAATGGTTGATACAAACTAGTGTTTTGAGTGCTCCCCTTTGCATGTTGGCATACCCTGCATCTCTCCACATACTTCTTGCATCAACTTGCATCCTTGGCCAATAATAATGTGTACTTAGTTGTAGGTAAGTCTTTCCTATCCAAAATGTCCTGCTAAATTGCCACAATGTTTTTTCTTCAAGAGATTCTCTCTCATTGACCCCCTAGGTATACACAATAGATTGTCTTTGAGCAACAAGCCTTCTTGCATATTAAAATCAATCCATGGTCCTCTATCTCTACTAATAGGATTGCTCCAAGCTTCTTTGAAATCAAGATCATCAACATATAGCTCTTTCAAGATCTCAAACCCAACACTGTTAACATGAATTTCATGTAACAACAAACTTCTTCGACTCAACACATCAACAACCTTATTTGATTTCCCACTGTTATATTTCAATACAAAACTTTGAAGGTATTCCACCCATTTTGCATGCCTTTGATTTAGTTTGTGCTAGTTGTTAATGAATTGTAGTGCATGCTTATCTGTGTAGACAAAAAAGTCCTTGCAAATTAAGTAATGCCTCCACTTCTTCAAAGATTGTACCAATGCATAAAATTAAATGTCATAGGTTGAATATTCCTTCTTAGCATCATTCAGTTTCTTGTTGAAGTAAGCAACTAGTTTTCCTTCTTGACTAAGAACAACCCCTATTGGTAAGCCACTAGCATTACATTCAACCTAGAATACTTTGCTAAAATTGGGTAATAGAAGTACAGGTTGTTCGGTTACTTTTTGTTTGATAAGTTTGAAAGTCCTTTCAGCCTCTTAAATTCACACAAAATGCTTTTGTAACCCTTGATTGTTTTAAGTATAGGAGCAGCTATATGACTAAAATTCTTATAAATTTTCTATACAAACTGGCAAGTCCATGAAAAATCCTTACCTCAGATGCACTCTTAGGTGTAGGCCAAACAATAATGGCCTGAATCTTCTCCTTATCCATTTTCACTCCATCCCTGGATACTACAAAACCCAAATAAACCAATTTAGTCTTCATAAACACACACTTTTTGAGATTGATCAACAACTTCTCTTCATGCAATTTTGTCATAACCAACCTTAAGTATTGTAGATGTTCTTCCTTAGACTTGCTAAAAAGCAACACATCATCAAGATAAACTATACAAAAATTCCCTAGAAATGGTTTTAAGACTTCATTCATAAGTCTCATAAAAGTACTAGGTGCATTTGTGTGCCCAAATGGCATGACCAGCCATTCATAAAGTCTATGATTAGTTTTAAATGTTGTCTTCCACTCATCCCTATGTTTAATTCTAATCTGATAATAGCCACTTTTAAACCAATCTTTTAAAAATACATAGAACCACTCAAACAATCCATTAAATCATCCATCCTTGGAATAGGGAACCTATATAGGATAGTAATCTTGTTAATGGATCTAGAGTCTGTACACATTATCCATTCACCTTCTTTCTTAGCTACTAGGACTGTAGGAACAACACAAGGGCTAAGACTCTCTCTTATCAAACCTTTCTTAGGTACTTCTTATACTTGCTTCCTAATTTGCTCATTCTCCTTAGGAGTCAGTTTGTATGTAGCCTTGTTTGGAAGGCTAATTGTTGGAATCTAATCCACAAGGTGACTAATACTCCTTGTGGGAGACAACTCATCAGGCAAATCAGCTACCACAATGTCCATGTGCTTTTTCAATACATCATATATCTCCTTGGGTAAATCATCCAACTTCATAGAAGTAAGCACAACCTTGGGCTTGAGTACCGAAGTAAATCCCACCTTCATCCTTTATGGCATACATAAAGACTTTTCCATTTACCAATATACCTTGTTGTTGCTACTACTATTGTTGTTGTCTTCTTGTTCTTGCAAAGGTAACAAGGTATGCTTGATACCATCCTTCTCAAAAGTATAAGTGTTATTTCTTCCATCATGTATGGCTTTTTGTCCAAATTGCCAAGGTCTACCAAGCAACACATGACACACAACCACCACACAACCACGAGCATGATATCACATATGACACTATCCTTATAGCCACCTATTTGAAATTCTACAAAGACTTGTTCATCTACCAACAATTGATGCCTCTTTTGTAACCAAGAAACTTTGTAAGGGGTAGCATGTTTAGTTCTCTTAAGACCTACTTTCTCCACCATGTCAATAGCCACAATATTATCAATATTACCACTATCTATAATAAGTTTACAACACTTATCTTTATCCTTGGACTTTGTCTTGAATAAAGCTCCCCTTTGTTCTGGTTCTTATCTCTCCTTTGGTGGCTTCAACAACACTTTTGAAAAACAAATACTCTCATGTCTCAAATTCCTCATTATGATGAGAAGGTGATCCCACACTTTTTTGGTGCTTTTACAATCTGATTTCTTTTTTCAAGCCTTATGTGACCTTCTTGTAGATTTAGGACAGTCCCGACCTTTATGATCAACATACTTGTTACATCTAAAAAACTTCCCAGAAAAATCTCTTCCTCTTCCTTGATAACCACCTCTTACAAATGGCACTTCCTCCTCTACTTTGATAGCCTCCTCTTTCCAAATTGATTGGTCCACTAGAACTATTGGTCCCTTCATCTTGATGGTGTTGTTGTCCTCTACTAGCATGTTGTCCTCTTCATCTATAGCCTCATCCTCTACCTCTTCCTTGCTACTTTTGCTTTCTCATAAACTTCTCTTTTTCTTTAGTGGCCAATTGATAGGCTTCCTCAAGTGATCTAAGGGACACAAAACTCAATTCATCTTGCAAATCGTATCTCAATCCATTAGGGTATCTTGCTATCTTCTCCATAAATTCTTCACTATGGCATGATCTAATCACCAATTTGTAGAACTCATCTATATATTCTTTCACTGACACCTCATTTTGCTTAAGACTTTGCAACCTTTTGAATAAATTGGTTTGGTAATCTTAAATAAAAATTAAATCTCCAGGAAGGAACTTAGCCTTCAGTTTGGCAACCATCCTATTCCAAGAAGTTAGCTTTTTCTTATTCTTCTTTCGTCTTTCCAACTGAACATAATCCCACCAAATAGCAATGTGGCCTTTGGGTCTTGTACAGGCAAACTTGACTCTTCTCTCTTCTTCCACTCCTTCGTACTCAAAGTACTTGTCAAGATCATTGATCCAATCTAAGAGTTCCTCTCCATTGAGGCTTCCTGTATAAGTGGGAACCTCTATCCTTGGCTTGGCTCCAACACCCATGATTGCTTTTAGCAATATTTCTTCAAACCTTCGAGCTCTACTTGAACATTATCAATAGCTCGTGGTTCCTCTTCTTCCTCAATGTCACTAACATCAGAAGCTAATACTCCTCTCCTTAGTGTCTACTCCATAGCATCAACTATTGTTGTAAGGTTTTGAAACAATTCAAGAATCCCTTCTTCATGACCTCCTAGACCACCTCCTCTATGAATCCTTCTTAGTGGGAATTTGTCCAATCCCCACACTACCAATATATTACCACTCTAAAACCAAAATAATGACACACTCTCTATCAATGGTGGCATGAGCCTTTAATCAGTGACAAAAACTTAACAAAGAAAACTAACTATTTGTCAATGTGAGGGGCATGAAGTTAACACAACATAACATTTCATTTTTTTCCTTGAGATAATCAATAAACTAGAAAAACCCAAGTTATCATCTTATTTCTGCAATGTATGAAGAAATTGATTACAATGAATCGATTGCAATGCTTTTTCAAACAACATAAGCAAAAACCAAATACATCCTCTGCACTCCCATGTTTGTTATGCCCCCAATTTGTCTTGAAAGAATTGATGTCACTCTTCTTCAAATGACAAAAAACTCCTAAAAAAACAATGTCCTGACCTTGCATTTTTGTTTTGTCTCCCCGTTCCATCGTTGTACACCATTCTCCTCCCTGGAAACTATAGGAATCCCCAACATTGATAACTCCCTCAATTGAATATTGCAAAAAAAAGATCAGAGGTGTGGGATGTGAGATTCTCCTCCAAACGAGCATGCCCAAGGAGTATCTTCCCACCTAGGCCACATGTTTGAATGAGATTCGAGAAGAAGAAGCTAACTCCAAACAACTCAGCATGCTAAAATTTTGGGAACAAAAAACACAAGACCAAACAACAAAAACAAGAAAACAAAAAGCGAGACTAATGCTCCTACATCACAATGTCTTTGGTTCCCAATTTTCCTTATAGGAGGGTTGGGTGTGCCCCCTTAAGGCATATTCTTTGAATAGCTCTTGTCCTTTGTTGTTGTGACTTCTGGCCTCAACACCTTTCAAATTGCATCTTGAAGTAATGGAGGATCAAGAGTGCCTACCATGCCATGGACTGATCCTTTTATCCTTTTGGATTGCATCTTGAAGTAATGGAAGATCAAGAGTACCTACCGAGCCATGGATTGACTCTTTTAATCCCTTAATAAATAGATATGCAAGCCTTCCCTTTGTAACACTTAGCATTGTAACTGATTTTTAAAAAAAATTTGCCACATAATCCTCTATTGAACCTTGGTACTTTAATTGTGTAAACTCTTTGAAATGTCTTTCGAGATGCTTTTGATCAAATCAATCAATATTTTTTTTGGTAAACTCATCATATATTGTCATGTTTTGATTCCCTTGAGTGGCAATTCCATGCTACCACCAATCATGTGCAACTCCCTATTAGTGTAGAATGGCAAATTTAATAACATCATATGTCATGGGTCTAAGAGAAAAATGTGTCTAGTTTTTGGATCCATTCTCACACAATAACTCTCCCTGATCCATCAAAATAAGAGTCATTTTACGCACTCTATATCGTAAATATTTGTTGGGTTGCTTTCTTTCTCTTTTAGAGGCATTTCTCGTCCTTGCATCACAGTATTTTCTAAATGGGATGTCTTCTTAAGTTGGGTTCAATTCTTGAAAATGCTTCTACACATTCGTCAAGATCATTTGTAGCCATGTCAAGTTCTTTTTTTTTCTTCTCTTGGTTGCTCTTCCCTAGGTAAGAAGGTAGGTCTTGTTAGTCTAGGTCATGATGATAGTGGAGTTCTATTATTTTTGGAATGGTTGGAATTGGCATCTCTCCCATTGGTTGGGTTAGGCCTAAGAGTATTGATTGAATTGTTCAGAGAAGCAATTGTGTTGTCTTCTCATGTTGCTCCATGAAAGCTCCCAATTGATTCCCCAAGTTGCCCTCATAATCACCCATTGTATTACCTCTAATAAGGTTTCTACTTGCCCCTAGTTTTATCCTCTCTTTCCAAGGCTCTATGAGCTCTTTGGCTTAATTGCATATACTTCTCTTCTTGATCCTCAGGTTGGTAGGATCAAGGCTCTGATACCAATTGTAATGTCTCCTTTTTTAATATTCCTAAAATTTACCCTAAAATGTAACAATTCCACCTTAATATGAGAAATCCAATATATTTATTAATATAACTATATAATTAAATTACCAATTGTAATACCCTTTATAGGTTATTCCAGGTTTAGGGCTTGCAAACAATATTAATTACTAGATATTGACAATAAAACATTACATATCAAGTATCCATGATATCATCTGAATCCATATAAGCATCATTCATATTTTAATCAATATACCCTAATATCATTAATATTTAGTCCAAGGGATATTCCTATAGTCAACCATATTAGGAATTCATTGGAGATGCTTGCAAACAACAATCTCAAGGATGGTTGTTCTTGTATTGTGAAAGCATGGAAGGATTTCTAGTCCATTCCATCCCTCAATCCACCTTGGAGGTTGGTCGTCCTCCTTGACCAAGCCCAAGAGCACAAAAAGGATTTTTGGTCCATTTGTCCCCCTAGCCCACAAGCATGGCAAGGTTTTTGGTCCATCCATCTCGAGGTGGCATACTTGATAAGATGCATGAAGTATTTCTAGTACTTCAGCTCTCATGAACTCAGAAGGCTACTCGTCCTTCCTATTTACAAGACATTTCTATAAATTCAAAATAGATTGCTAAGGGAATTTACTACATTAATTGCTAATAAATACCTCTTAATAGAGATGCAATAGATTTACTTACAAATGGATGCAATAGCTTGATTTCTACAATAAGTATCTTATGTCTCAATTTCACTTGATGCCTTCACAAATGAGTCCATCTCCTTTTTATATCCTCCATGGTAGGATGAGAAGGCACAACCTTTATTATCATCACACCTTTTACAAAATGCATCCCTTGATTAATTTGTTGTTTTTGGTAACTTGTTTTTATGGCTCTTAATTGAGGAATCATTTCGTAACAAATCCCCTTCGACCCCTTACCCCTTAGGAGAATCATGTCTTATATATATTGTGAATTTATTAAGTTTAAGGCATTGATCCTATTAAGAATGTTGCAATCTTGCCTATTATGGTAGGAGCATGACATTTATTTTACCTCAAAATTACCAAATATGTCACAAATTGGTGTGTGGGAGCATGCATAGGATAACTAGGGCATGTCATGGTAAGGGTGTTCCCTAGCCATCCCATGACATGCTCAAACACACACAACAATCAAAACATTATTCTCCTAGGAGCCCTTCTCTCTTCTTACATGGGCATAGTTTGGACAAGGACCATCATTTATTTGGTCGAGGGACACATTTTTTGAATTGCTAAAAGATGATAATGATAAGGCATGTACTTAAACTTGTAATATGAAGGAACCCCACCTACCAGCAGTAGAATGGATTGAAATAGAAAAATGGATCAAAGGTACAAAGCAAACTTCTTTTAGAGGGTATTTAGTTTTTATATTGATAGTAATTATATTATATATAATATATCATAATAATATATATTAATAATAATAAATTATAAATTTATAATATTTAATTTATATCATATATAATACAAAATTATTATAGATTAATATGTTTAACTATAAATAACATATTAATTGTATATTTTATTATTTATATATCATGCAATAATATATACACTTATCTTTATTATTTTTTAATATATATATATATATATATACTTATCTTTATTAATTTTTAATATGTTTATAAAGTTATTATAGATGTAATGAATATCTATTATAACTATATAAACATATTAAAATTATTATACATATAATTAATATATATATATATATATATATATATAGAGAGAGAGAGAGAGAGAGAGAGAGATAATTGTATATGGGAAAAAAATGCTATATTGACATACCCAAATCCTAAACTTGAGCCCATTCTTGTACCTACACTAACAAATTAGCTCAAAGTTTTAATTGGCTTATTTTTTGCATTAAGGATGTTTGAGTATTTTTGCACCCACCTGTCCTCATAATTTTGTTTCTTCAATGGTGTAATTATTTGCTATGTGTAACTAATATCTATCTTTATAAAAATAAAAATGTTCAAATCAAATTACAAATAATTCCATACATATTTCATCATGTAAAGAGAAAATTTGTTGATGTGTTCATTAAAATTTACTAACTCAAAAGTTTCAATACAAATAAGTTGTAGAGAATTTATGACATTTACTCCAACAAGTAAAGTAGCCTACATGAACTTAACTTTGTGGGATATGTGTGTATGTATATGTACATATATACATATATGTGTGTATATACAAACATACATACATATATATCATTTATGAATTAAGAGAAATTGAAAGAAAACCAAACATCATGTTACTTAATGGATTACAACACGAAACTTGTCATTTTGACAACCATATTATTTAGTTGCCAAACTTTGATCCTAGAGTAGATTGATTATTGTTGTTAAAAACAAAAACTATTAGAAGAATTCCTACAATTTCTCCAGAGTCCAATTGGTTGCAACACTCACTATGGATGTGATTGAAACTTCAAACCAGATGCTACTATGACTTGCATTCCATAAAACAAAGTGGCCATCCCACACAAACATGTCATTTTACAAGTAATTTGTAAATAATCTACCATTGAATGACGAAAGTAATCTTCAGAGCTTTTAGATCCCTATGCATGCAATAATGTTAGATTATATTTGTAAAGTTGTCTTCTATGGATATAAATAAAATGAACATTTACCTTAAATCATAACATTCAAATGATTGAGTTGAAGATATGTTGTTGTCTATGAGCATTGCCATCCATCCCAAAATCATATCCCACCTTTGTCATGGGTTTGCATCTTTGGGAGTTCATCTTTACAGTAAGAAAAAACATCAAGATGAATAGCGATATCTAATTGGGAGAACTTTCCCTAGATCCCAAATAGAAATTCTACCTTCACGATTTGGCCTAGATGTTCATTACTAAATAAAATAGCACAAGATGCCCTTTCAATAATAATAACTTTAGTGATATAGTTACAAACCTTACCATTTCATCACTTTTAATTCACGTCTAACGCACAATGTACGTTTACATACAAGTAGGCAAAACCCAGACGCAAACTAAAAAACAGTCAAACTCTGAACTAAAGTTCACATCAGCTCTCCAATAAGCCACCGGCCCACCAATACTAAGTTGACATCATATAGTAGATCTCGTAGTGAAGACAACTAGTTATAGCATTATGTTTAAGGCTTGCAGATCAAAAACATTCTTTTTTTATCTGATATCATCACCTAGTGAAAGACTTTTCCTTTTGGGCAACTGACAATCTTCATATATTTGAACTCCCGATTTCCAAACATTGTTTTTATTGGTGTAATATTGTACCTATATTTAAAAAGTTTATTTGGGACATCAGGAATATATAATTAACCTTATCTACGTAGTTTATAATGATCTACAAACACTTTCAATTGAGGTACACAAGTGCCACCATTGCCTCATCAATTTTTAATTGATTGGTAGATGTCACCTCTAGTTTAGTTAGATTAAGTGATCAACTAATTGACAATTAAAGCTTTGGCTTTCGTTAGACTAAATTAGCTTGCCTCTAATTAGAAGCAATTGAAAGTTAAACTCATAATCTCTTGGACATATCATCTCCTTATACCTGCTTCTAAAGAGCCTATATAAATTTCTAAATAATATTTATGTATTGTTATCTTTTCATTACCTCTATATTGAAATAGTTGTTATATGCATTCTACATCATTTGTTTGTTTGCTTGCAGCTTTTGTAACATGACTTCTCTCACTTAGATCTTGGTTTATGTGTTTAGATTCTTATTGAAACTTACACGACATTTCAAGCCATAGGGTGATTTGGAACTTTTTTGTGTTCTTGAACCGTTATGTCTAGAAGGCGTTGAAACCTATGAATTGGCCATAGGGTGATTTAGAACTTGTTTGTGTTATTGAACCATTATGTCTAGAAGGTGTTGAAACCTATGAAATAACTGCAAATTCATGGACTTTGAAGTAGGATAATTGAAGGTGTGAAAGATTTAGCCCGAGGCTGTATGGATTGTGTCATCATCTCTATGCAAGCACTGCACATGCAGATCTCTGTGGTGCTAACATCTAGTCTACACATATTGTGCAGGTATATAATTGTTTTTAGGCATAAAATTTTATAATTTAGGTTTTCCGAGGGTTGAAATTTTGATTTGGAGTTAAGGGTACTTTTAATATCCTACATCCTTGAACAAATGTAAAAAAATATTGTTCAAGGTGCCATTTGTCGCAGGCCCCTCGTATCTACTGGTGACTTGTTATAAGGCCTAGGACTTATTGCATAGGCCACAACCCTCATTGTTGGCATGGCTTACATGGCTCTCCATATAACCATAGAGACCCCTCTTGGTCACAACCCATGTGGCACTTGCTACACCATGGTGATCTGGACAACCTTGGCAAGCCCTCCCTAAATCTAACGACTTTCCCCAAACTTGACAAAGTATCTCTATATCTAGTAGTTCCTCCAAATTTGGTAGTTGTTCTTTCTGGAAAGTTTATAAATTTGGTTTATTTTTTCAAATTCTACAGAGATTTCTAAATTTGGCTACATTGTTAACATTGTTCACATGGTTTTATTGCCTTTGTAAGCAGTTTGCATGGAAAAGAACATATCTTTTACTCAGATTATCAGAACTCTGACTTCTTATGGGCATCAACAGGCACTCTCTAACCGCTACAATTTAATGTGATCTATTTTTTATTTGATTTTGATCATATTCGTTGTAATTTGCACTTCAAATGGCCTTGTTTCTCACGAGAATGATTAAGTGCCTACACTTGTAATTGTTAGGGGGTTTTACATTGGGCATTCTCTAATTCATGAACTGAGATGAAGTTCCATTTTAGGGGGTGCTCTTGGTGTTGTGCATTTGCTTTTGTTGGATTGGCTTATTGTAAAGAGTTAACCATTATTGCATATAAAGAATTAAATCCCATACTGTCATATTGCATATAAAGAACTAACTCCCATATTGTCATATTGTATATAAAGAACTATAAGGCCTAGCAAATTGAGATCCTACAACTTAAATTAAGAGTACTAGAAGGATCTTTTCCCCTTTCTCTACGGATTGGTATTTGAACCGAGTGATGAAGATTAGAACAAATGGTATAATAACAACAACCATATCCTAGGGAACTTGTTGATTTAGATGATGAGTACACAAGATGGTTTGTTTAACCAATTGAATGCTTTTACACTCTTTGGATCAAAATTTAGGAGATGGAGATTTTGATGATCCTCCAATCCTAAATGTTCCTTCCTTGGCAAATTGATGCAGAGCATCCACACATGCAACCAAGTAAGAGAGATCTTTCTCCCAACTCACCTATCCAATTAGGTGACAACACTTCACTGACTCACAAAATCCCTCACAAGGCTATTGAGTACTCATAAGGTTTCCATGCCCCAAAGATACACCCTTATTCATCAATCCTCCACCAACCATTGACTCACATCCAAATAGGACAAACCAGGATGTCTAAGTCCCAATCCAAACTCTCTAACATTCAATCACCACCAACACCCTCAAGCCTTACTCACACAAACCAACCCTCAACTAGGTCTTCTAATCCCCATTAATACTCAACTCACAACATATAATAGATACTCTCAAACAAATGAATCCCTTGACACTCCTACAAGGACTTTCCAACATGCGCAATCATGACTCTTTACACCATCTAATGGTCTTAATGAACTTTATTACATCAAATATGGTCTTCTAAGACCTTATTCATGACAAAACTCAGAAAAATCTTAACCTATTACCAATTTGGCCTCATGGTGGCCATCTTGTGCTAGGTGCTCCTGCACCATCCACCCGGCCTAGAAAAGAACTCATGCCCCAAGAGTGAATGCAATAGCTGGCTCCACACTTCATCTCAGGTCCACCATATCTTCCGCAGGCTCTCTGGTCTAGAACATGCCTCCTTGGAACCAAAAGCTCATGCCTAGCATTGTAGGCCCTATTCACACCTTGCCATGAGTGGGTGCTTGCAATCAGACCTGCACCTTGTTTGCTGTCCTTCCTTACTGTCTCCCATACTTGAACACCTACACACAAATCCTCATTTGGTGCCCTTTGAACTGCTGCAATAGTGGAAAATGAATGCTCATCAACTCTTGTTGGTTTTAGAGGACAAATAATAGTCCCCACTAGGATTGCATCTTCCCTCTTCCAACCACCTCGTGGCTGCTTATAGACCTGCTCTTTAACCTTCTTTTGATCCATCTTAGGCACCACCATCTGATTTCCATCATTCAACACTTAAACCACCTTCAAACACTGATCTTTGGCAACCTCACTCCTTGAGGTATCTTCAACTTTGTTTGTCTCTTCTTTGTTATTCTTCACAAACTCTTTCTTACCCACCAAGATGACCTTGGCTGCCTTCTTTGCTTCAGCATCCTCCTGAAATGGTGTCAACACAAAAGCTCTCCCATCCTTCTTGATGGTGTATGTGTTAGCATATCCATCATACAATGATTGCCTATGAAATTGCCATGGTCTTCCTAAAAGTAGGTGACAACAATCCATGGGCAAAATATCACATAAGACCCTATCCTTATATTCCCCAACCTGAAAAACAACATATGCTTGTTCATCTACCAAAAGTGATTGAGTATCACTCACCCAAGATGCTTTGTAAGGAGTTTGATGAGGAATTCTTTCTAGGTTCAATTTATCCACCATTTCCCTAGACACCATATTATTTGTTGAACCAAAATCTATTACTACCTTACATACTTTACCTTTGCTCTTACATGTGGTCCTGAATAGACTCCTCCTTTGGCCGATGTCTTGCTCCTTAGATGACTTCAACAAATTTCTTCTCACCATCAATGATTCCCCTGTTTCATGATCAGCATATCTAATTGGTGAGTTTACACTTTCGCCCTCATCTTCTTGCACCAACTGCACTCTCTTTTCAATTCTCCTCTCTCCACCACTTGAAGTAAAACCTTGTTTTTTAGGGCACTTGAATGCTGGATGACCAATTTCATTGCAATTGTAGCATCTTCCTATGAATGTAGTTGAACTCCTACCTCCTCCAAATCTACCCCTAGTACCTTTGAATCCACCTCTTTGATCAACAACTTGGTCCTTGCCTTTGCTTCCATCTTCTTGGTCTTCATGAGACTGTTTGGATGTAGTGAAGGATCCTTTACCCCTCTGATTGCTGCATCTTCCTCTCATGGACTTGTCTTGCTTCCTCTTCAAATTCTCCTCAGCCTTCATGACCAACTTGTAACACTCTTCTACCGTTCTAGGTGTGGAGAGACTAAGTTCATCCTGGATGTTATATCTTAAGCCACCAAGATATCTTGCTACTTTTTTTTCAACATCTTCCTCATGTGCTGCCCTTATGTCTAACTTGTGAAATTCCTCTATGTAGGCTTGTAAATCCATATCCTTTTGTCTTAGACTTTGCAGCCTCTTGTACAATTGGGCCTTGTAGTCATTAGGTAAGAACTTCCCCTTCATCTTTTCCACCATCTTGTGCCATGAAGTGATCTTTGGCTTATCCTTCTTCCACCTTTCAGCTTCTACACAATCCCACCAAAGTAGGGCATGTCCTTTCAATATTGACTTAGCCACTTTTACCTTTTGATTCTCTTCCACCTCTTCACATTCAAAGTAGTTTTCCAATGCTCCAATCCAATCTATGAGTTCTTCTCCATCCAATTTACCGCCATACATGGGTAGATCTGCCTTGGCTTTGTGGTCACTTGCTCTGACTGCCTTAATGAGTTTTGCCATCCTTGCATCCTCCGGGCCCATTTCTTCCTCTTGTGGGGCTTCTTCTTCATCCTCTCCTCCTTCTTGGTCAGTCTCTTCATCAGCAACCCTTTCTCTCCTTCTATCTCTAGCCTCTAATGCTTCCATCCTCTCTCTTAGGGCTCTCAACTCCCTAGCAACTGTTGCACTAACCCTTGGGAGCATCTTGTCTCCAACTTCTCAACTTCTTCCTTCAAGGAACCTACTCCCTTTGCTTTGATACCACTTTGATGCAGAGCATCCACACACACAGCCAACTAGGGGAGATCTTTCTCCCAACTCACCTATCCAATTAGGTGACAACCCTTCACTGACTCACAAAATCCCTCACAAGGCTATTGAGTACTCATAAGGTTTCCATACCCCAAAGATACACCCTTATTCATCAATCCTCCACCAACCATTGACTCACATCCAAATAGGACAAACCAGCATGTCTAAGTCCCAATCCAAACTCTCTAACATTCAATCACCACCAACACCCTCAAGCCTTACACAAACCAACCCTCAACTAGGTCTTCTAATCCCCATTAATACTCAACTCACAATATGTAATAGATACTCTCAAACAAATGAATCCCTTGACACTCCTACAAGGACTTTCCAACATGTGCAACTATGACTCTTTACACCATCTAATGGTCTTAATGACCTTTATTACATCAAATATGGTCTTCTAAGACCTTATTCATGACAAAACTCAAAAAACCTTAACCTATTACCAGTTTGGCCTCATGGTGGCCATCTTGTGCTAGGTGCTCCTGCACCACAAATCTTGTGCATATGGATGTTCCTCGTTTCCCTTCTCCAACTCCATCACCATTGATAGATTTGATTAATCTTCATACTCGAGCATCTAGTTTGGACACATTGGTGGATGAGTAGTGTTGTCCAATGACATGCATTGAGTTTCCACCATCATCACTTGCTTCTACCAAGATTAGTGTTGCTTTAGATGGAGATTAGTGATTCCATGCTGCAAATCCATCATTTTCTTCCAGAGGTAATTCATTGGTACGAGCATTTGTCAAATCTTTTAGGTTTGTTTTGTGAGTCCTACCTTGCAAATATGGAGAATGAGTACTTACTAATAGCTCCACAATAATTGTTGTCCTTGCATCTCTGGCTCCGATTCTACAACAATTCGTGTGATGTTTTGAGTACTCACCATCATCAATTAGGCTTGGGACGCTTTATCTACTCTTAATGCCTCTCATCATCAACTAGAAGATTGTTGCACAGTTTCCATAGAATTTTATCTTATGTTTTATTCCCTCACATTCCTTTTCAAAAATACATATGCCGAAGGGGAGGAATGATGTTCATTGTGCATGAATCTTCCTCAACTTGTTTTATCATCCTTTCATCTATGGTGCAAGATGCATCACATTTGGGCGGAGGCACTACCTATTCTCTCTCTTTATTCTCTCTCTTGGAGGTGGGGATTTATCATTATCCATGGATACCTTATCTGGATTGTTTTGCCAAGAATAATTTCTCATTTCTCCTAAAGTTACACTTGTGGAAGATTTTAGCATAATAAGAACCTATTAATAAGTCTTCTTAGGATATTAAGAATATTTAATTATCGTCACTTAGGGTGTGAATAAAAATATGTGAATACATTGAGTTAAGGTACACAAGTGTCACCACTACCTAATCAAACCTTGATAGATGATAGGTGCCACCTCTATTAAGTAAAGGTCGCGTATGTTTTAGTTAGACTGAATTAATTGTTCCACTAATTGGCAAGTAAACCCTTGATTTCTTAGTTAAATTGAGTAAACTCACCTTCTGGTGGGAGTGATTGGGAGAACAACTCACGACTTCTTAGGCATTTCATCTCTTTGATTCATTTAATCCAAGATGTCTATCTATATTAGTAATCAATCTTGTGTGTTTATCTTTCCATATCGTCTACATCAAAATAGATGTTGTTTACAATCTGCATTGTTTGTCTATTTGCTTGCAGCTTTTGTAACTTGTTTCCTCTCGCCTAAATCTCAGCTCATGTGTCTGAATTCTCATCGAATCTTAGAATTTTCATTTTTGATATCATGCTGTATTTATAATAATAGAATTTAGAATATTTAACTTTTCTAATTTCTCCCACATGTCACCCTACGAGCTATGATAATGGGCGACGGTGCAAATTTGATCCAGAGAAGATAAAAATGAGTTGGGATTATATAGAATGTCTCAACAGAAAATAAAGTCGATTTGAACTTTGATAATACTTTCAAAAGAACCCAAGCTTAGCTGACATGACCAACATCCTTAGAAGTGAAGCGGGTGTCTATAATCACTCTCCCTACATCTAGGAGAGAAAACTAACAATGCTCAAGGTTATGCACTTGTCAAATGCTTAAAGGTGGCTCTAGTCCTGGGCTTAAGTGACTAGAAGTAGAAAGCCACTACCTTTTTGTCATCACTAATACCATGTCCAAATGCTTGTTGAATGATTGACTTCAGGACTCTTAGAATCTTGCCTCTCAGTTCCAATTTATCCCCTAGATACACATTTTTGAGAAGGCAATCTACAGGCTAATATTTCTGAAAATAATGATATCATCGAAATCAAGTTTGAAGCAATACCACCTCCTTTTGGAAAGTTTTGGACCTCGTCATTGCAAAAGACTGTGATGCAGAATTAATATATTTTAATTAGGAATTCCATCTTATGATCTTGAATTATTTGGGATGAGATTTATCAAATGCACGAGCATTTGAGAACTCATCACTACATCAATAATAATCCCTCGAACAATTTTTTTGAGCATCACTATCTACAGTTTATTATCATTCTTCTTTTTGTCATAACAATTGCTTGATGCCACATCACTCCTAAGGCCAAATGCATAGTAACGAACAAGAAACACAGGAGTAAGTATGCATTTGGCCTTAGGGGAAGTTTTGGATAGGTTTCCAAAGAATGTACTCTATTAGCTGTTCCCAGATTTTGATGTTGATGACCTCTTAAAATCTGCCCGATCTAATACAAAGAAAACTGTTTCATTTAGATCATTCATGGGAAGTCGGAATTTTGTTCTTGGCATGTCAAGTAGCATTCTCCATTATTTTTGGTGGGTGGGGATCTGTAATTGATCCCATTCCTATAAATCAAACCGCCTTACTTCTAGTTCACCCAACTAAGGAAAAAAATAAGCTGAACAAAAGGGGTAAAATTATGTCTTTCTTAGCGGAACTCCAAGTTCAAATCTCAAAAAAACATTATAATATTTTCAAATTGGGTAAAATATAACATCAAGGCTAAGGATGGCAAATGGCCCAAAAGGCGAATGGGGCAGCATAAGCATGTCCAGCTTCAGCAAGCCTATTACTAAGAAGTAATTGGTAAAAAATTGATTGTTATTTACAAATGATCAAACGATCATTAAATAATTTACAAGAGAACGATGTTTCTAAATAAGATACAATCGTAAATAGAAAGAATCTAAAATTACAATATTTACATAATTGACCATTAAATAATAATAAATAATATTATTCTAATACCCTCCCGTAATGGTCAATCTGTCAACAACACCAAGCTGCCCCCTGAATTTAGCAAACTTATCTGGGCTAAGAGACTTGGTGAGAATGTCAATAGCCTGATCTGCAGTTGGAATATACTGCAACTAAACTGAACCGTCTTCAACAAGCTTCCAAATAGAATGACAGTGAGTTTCCACATGCTTGGTTCTTTCATGGAAGACGGGATTCTTGGCAAGTTTGAGAACTCCCTGATTATCACAGAACAAGGGAGTCGGACTTGCTTGAGATATCTGCATATTCGCAAGCATCTGGCGAAGCCAAACTGCCTCACAAGCTGCCTTCACTGCTCCTCGATACTCTACTTCTGTCGAGGAGAGAACCACTACCTGCTACTTTTGACTAGTCCACGTGACTGCACCAAATCCCAAACTGAACACATCCAAATGTTGATTTCCTGTCATCAACCGAACTTGCCCAATCTGAATCCGTGAAACCACTAAGTCTAGGATCATGACTTTGAGTGTAAAGAAGTCCATAATCAAAAGTGCCCTTCACATAACACAGCACACGCTTCGCTGCTACCCAATAATCAACCTTGGGCGCTGTCATGAAGCGTGAAATGTAGCTCACTGCAAAACTGAGATCGGGTCTGGTAGAAGTGAGATAGATGAGACTACCCACTAGTTGCCTGAATTGTGTTTCATCTACAGGAGGAGAATCAGACTTGCTGACAACTTCAGTCATGTCTCCATAGGTGTGGAAGTAGGTTTACAATCCTGCATTCGAAACCTGTCAAGCAAATTCCTGGCATACTTAGATTGAGAAATAAAAATGCTACCATCAATCTACCAAACCTCAACACCTAAACAATAATGGAGAAGCCCCAAATCTGTCATATCAAAAGCCTTGCATAGGTCTTGTTTGATTTTTGTAATCAAATATGCTGAACTGCCAGTAATGATCAAGTCATCCACATAGACAACAAGAAAGAGAATATGATCGCTAGAGTGTTTGATATACAGATTACTGTCAGAAGGACTACGCTGAAAACCATATGCAACCAAGTCCTGATCAATCTTAATGTACCATGCTCGAGGAGTCTGTTTGAGTCCATAGAGTGCTTTCATGAGTCTACATACTTGATGTTCTTAGTCGGCAACCTTGAAATCAAGAGGCTACGTCATGTAGACTTCTTCCTTCAACTCACCATTGAGGAAGGCACTCTTAACATCCATCTGATGGACTTTCCATCCAAACTGAGTTGCAATAGCAAGAAGAAGACGAATGGTGCTCATCTTGGCAGTAGGAGCAAAAGTCTCATCATAATCAATGCCCTCCCGCTGTGTGAATCCTCGAGCAACTAATCTAGCCTTGTATTTCTCTAAGGTACCATATGCACGCTACTTGACCTTATACACCCATTTGCAGCTAATGGGCTTCTTCCCTGGAGGAAGATCGGAGAGAACCTAGGCATTGTTCTTCAGAAGGCTTTGGTATTCTGCATCCAATGCCTGTTCCCACTCTAGAATCCCTTTCGCCTCTGTATAGGTTTGAGGCTCATAAATATTATGAATGTTGGCCATGAGAGCAAAGTTAACTGTATTTTGTTGCTTGCCCTTATTTCTAGAAGATCTACCCTCAATGAGCTCAACAGGACAAAGATCACTAATGGTCTTAGCCCACCATTTTGGCTGGAGAGTAGAAGTGCCAACAGCAGATGCAGGAGGAATAACTGGAACTGGAGTTGGAACAGGTACAGGTGGAAGATTAGCATCATTTGGAGGAAATTCAAGTAGTGCATCATCAAATTCAAAATCTGCATCATCCCTCCCATTAGGTGAACCAAATGGAAGACAAACACCTAAATCAAAAGCCTTCAAAGGCTGATCCTCAGAATTCTGCTCATACGAGGAAAGCTGAAAAGGTCCTCATTCTTCATCAAAGACAACATCACAACTGAAGATAAGACGATCAGTGTCTATATCAACCAGCCGGTAAGCCTTGTGGTTGTCACTGAACCCTATAAACATAAGCTTCCGACTCTTGGAATCCAACTTGGAGCGCTTGGCATCTGGAATCCATACATATGCTAAAGAGCCAAAAACTTTCAAATGACTGATCCTAGGCTTGCGACCAGTCCAAGCTTCCTCGGGAGTCTTCCCCTTAACAACATGAGTGGGAGACCTATTAAGGAGATAGATTGCAGTAAACACTGCTTCTGCTCAATACTTCTTAGGAACATTTATGTGTTCTAATATAGACCTAGCCATTTCTGTAATGGTGCGGTTGTTAGGTTCTACAACGTTGTTTTGTTGAGGAGTGTACGGTGTGGTTAACTGACGTTTTATGCCATGTGTATCATAGAAAGTGGAGAAAGCAGTAGAACAAAACTCCCCCCCCCATTGTCAGACCTAAGAGTAATAATAGAACAACCAGATTCTTTTTCTACTAAGGCCTTAAATTTCTAAAATATAGGAAACACGTCTGATTTCTGTCTAAGAAAGTACACCCACATTTTACGACTAAAATCATCAACAAAAAGCAAGAAATACCTGCACCTAGTAATAGAAGGAGTATTCATTGGACCGCATACATCAGCGTGGACCAACTGTAGTACCTTAGAGGCTCGCCATGAGTCACCATCCTTGAATGATGTCCTGTGCTTCTTCCCAACTGACAAGCTTCACAAATTCACTGATTCTGAGTTTGAATTTCAAGTAGGCCATGTACTAAATCTTCCCGAACAAGCTGAGCAAGGTAGTCAATGTTCAGGTAACCATATCGTTGATGCCATAGACTGGTGATAGAGGATGATTTAGCTGCAAAAGCATGCTCAAGAGAATCACCCGTATCCACAAGTCAATAAAGACTGTGATCCTCAATGCCAACAACTACAGTAGTGCGAGATGCACAATCAACAATCGAACACTTGTGAGCACTAAATATCACATCAAGCTGAGGAGAATGCCACATAATCTAACTCACAGAGAGAAGGTTTAGTTCCATGCTAGGAATGTAGTATACATTGAGGAATATGAGATTCTTTCCACCAAACTGTATCTGAACGTTGCCCTTGCTGACAACAGTATACTCTTCATCTCCTCCAAATATAACTGAATCGATATAGGGAGAGAATTCGGTAAACCAATCATGCCTGTGAGTGAAATGCCGAGATGCACCAGAATCTATATACTAGGCAGAAGACTTCACATGGTTTGCAGGTCTTTTAGCCATGAAGGCGTAAAAGGCAGACTCTTTCTGCTCTGTGCTTAGCGATATTGGCTTTAGGCTGAGACCCCCCCTAAATCCGTTGTTCGGAAGCTATGATTGTGACAATCCTTGCTTATATGGCCATATTTATGACAATAGTTGCATTGAACCTTCTTCTTCTTCAAACCATCCTTAAACTGACTAGAGCCCTTCTGTTGAGATGACTGAGATTTGCCTTTATCCTTGTGAAAGGATTTGGCTACAAAGGCTTGTTCTGAGGAGGATGAAGTGGCACTGCTACCAAATTGTTGTTTCCAACGATCCTGCTGCAAAAGTTTGGTGCACAACTCTGGAAATTTCAAATCAACATTTGTAGACGTAATGTTGAGAGTCTCTATGAAGTGCTCGTAGGATTTAGGTAGACTTTCAAGATTATGACTACCATATCTTCTTCCTCCATTTTCCAACCAATAGCTTCGAGCTGATCTCGAATGTCCTTAATCTTCGTGAGATGTTCCTGTAAGGACATACGTTCATCCATCATAATGGAGAACAACTAGTTCTTCAGGAAGAACGCTCGGCTTTTGTCGGATGTCTCAAGCAATTCCTTCAGATGCATCCAGATTTCTGATGCTGATTTGCCAGAAGGAAACTGAGGTAATTGGTCATCTATGACAGAGAGCTTGAGAAGCATGACAACGTCTCAATTTTGGTCATCAAACTTGTCTTGATCTGCTCCAGTTGTGGTAGGACGAGATTCTTTTCCCAAAACAAGATCATCAAGGCGGCGATGTTCGAATATTGTCTGCATGCACTCCTTCCAGATGTTATAATTCTTGTCATTGAATCTCTGACTGCCTTCCAACATTAAGTTGGTTAATGACGCCATCTTGCACGCTTCCTAATGCAAAAAAAAAAAAGAAATTTGAAAAGGCGTGAAACTGAAACAGAGGCAAAATCAAGTACAGACTTCGAAAAAAGCGAAGTAAGGTTGGCACAAATTTTGAGGTGAAATTTCCAGCTGACCCAGAAAAAAACTGATGAAGACCCAGAAATCCTTGTGAAAAACCCATCAAGAATCTATGGTTTAAAATTCATTTTAACCAGAAATTCAGAGGGTTTTGATAAAATCCTAGTCCGTTGAAAACCTAGGTCGCATGTGGCAAAAAAATACAGATTTTTTTTGTAAAACATGCCCTAGCCAACACAAACCGTTGTTGAAAACAGTCCTGTCACAGACTTTAAAAAACCCTTCAGGCGAAAAATCACGAACTTGAAGAAATCGTGTTATTGGAAAAACACGGACCAGAGAGAGGATGGTGATCGTGCCCAAAAGAGGATGTGATATGATGAAAAATTGTGCAGGAAGGAGCCGCGTTGGGCAGGAAGTCGCTCACAGAAGTCGTCGTAGGTTACGTGAAAACAAAGATCACGTCGAGTGCAGTAAATATGATGCCAATAAGAAAATTGTGCAGGGATTAGCGAGACGCGAAAGAATGCTGGAAAAATCACCATAAATCTGCCACAAAAAACGAAACCCTTCATGCAAGCAAAGAGAAATTGCACCAAACGAAAAAATCGGTCGGAAGAAAGACGCGACACGATTTTTAAAAAATGGCGCAAACTACAAACAGGTCGCCCAGAAAACAAAGAACAGTTGTTTTTCAATTTTTTTGATAAAACAAGATTATGATTGTTCCCGCTTTGATACCATATTACTGAGAAGTAATTGGTAAAAAATTGATTATTATTTACAAATGATCAAACGATCATTAAATAATTTACAAGAGAACGATGTTTTTAAATAAGAAACAATCGTAAATAGAAAGAATCTAAAATTACAATATTTACATAATTGACCATTAAATAATTATAAATAATATTATTCCAATAAAGCATTGGGAGACTTGGTGGGCCCTGTCCCACCGAGGTAGCTCAATGGATAAGATATAACAGTAATGTCAGTCCATGGCCGGCGTGCCCCATTCTTGATATGGCTTGGATTGAATCCTTTGAGATGCAATCCATAACTCCCAAAGGAGGAGGAGATACAGCCTACAGGTGAAGGAAAAGCTGTAATTTTAAATCTAGGGTTTCTACAAGGAGAATTCAAACAATATGACCATAATTCTAAATTTACTTTCCAAATTTGAAAAATTATTGTTATTTAATCAACACAGCCTTTAGAAAAAGGGAAAAGATATAAGGAAAGTATAATTTCAATTCACCCAAAACTTTGTTTTGAGGTTTCTTTGAGAACTTAAGCAACATATCCCAATAGAAAAATTATATTGAGAATTTTAACAATATTAAGACATTAAACTTTAAGGTGTGGGGTAAAGATGGATTATATATTATTAGCTGTGATGAGTTTTCCATAGCTACTTTTGATTTTGACAAAATATACATGGTCAATCATGTATACTATATATAATTAGCTATAAGTTTGAGTCAGGTTAGTGGGATGACCATAACCATTCATTCACTCATCTAAAAAATTCTAAAAATAATTGAAAAACAAATGAAAAATCCAAATTCACCCAGAACATAAGATTTTTGATTCCTCAAGGAAAACTTAATCAACAAGAAAACCCAAGGTCACACAGAATTCAGGGTTTTGTTGAGTAAGCGAATGGGCAATATTAAGGTGAAGAATAAATATCATAATTACCAGAAGCAATTACTTCAAGCAGAACGACGGGAGTTGTTGATATGTTCTTCAAGAGCTACCATTTCTTCCTTGGTGGGCGGTTTCTCATTATACTTAATTGATCTGTGCACGTCATATGAGGTTGAAGCAATTACCAGCAGACTGTTTATAAAACAAACATAGACAAACTTTATTACTTCAAAGACCTTAAAAAAAGATTTTACGAGAATTGAGGAGAAAATTAAGTTAAGTTTGAATGAATACCCGGCAGCAGCGAGAATGATTTGTCGAGGATGAAAGGACTGGCCAAACAGCTTCATGGTTAGCGGAATTTGTTACCGTTGGGACTCAATTGAAATTGTTTTAGGTGGGTATGGAATCAACGGCCCAGAAAGTGGAAGACAAGTTTCTAGGGACTGTATAATCTTTTGATTCTGGTAACACAGAGCGATCTGAGCATAGAGATCGTATCACTAACAAGAGTTTTTATTTGAATTTTTTCTAAATTTGAGTTGGGAGGAAATTTATTCTTTCAAAATTATTTTTGAGAGCCCGGGGTCCTCTCAAAGGCTATGGTAAGAGTTAGAATTTTTTGTGAATGGGATTTTGGTTTGGTTTGGTTTGGTTGGTGAAGGTTTTCAATAGTTTTCGGTAATTAAATTTTGTAAAGTTTCAATATCATAAGAGATGATGAGGGTGAGTGTCTCTCAGTTCAAGTGGTACCAAATGTTGTGTTTGGAGTATTAATCATTTAAATTTTTTAAAAAAATATCATAAGGATAAGGTCAAGGATAAGGTCGGGATATCAAAAATGATTTTATAGATGATATAAAATCCTCTATAGAAAAAAATATGATTTATCACAATCTTTTAATCAATCATTCAATTTTATCAAGAAATTAAAAATTATTTCACAAATGCAATATTGAATATTCTAGAGCATTCACATATAACTACACCTTCTATTTATATGGAAACGTAGAAAAGTGGTTCATAGCAAACGTTAAAGGAATATGCTTTTGACCTTATTATATTAATGGATTTGCAAGTCTAAAAAATTGTTTGAAATATTATTTCATGTTGAAACAAAAAGGTGCTAGAAAATACCCTGTCATTCTAAGTTTTAAAGTTTAATAGAAGATAGAAAGTAAAAACGTGAGAAGTGTGGGCATTTGTGTGATATGATGTAACTAGACCCCACATCCCCACACTCATATAAAACAAACAAATATGACCACCTTTCTCACCCACAACATTATAAGATCTTATTTGTGATTAGATTGTATTATAAAAGATCCAATGTTGATTTCAATTCTATAAATTATCTTTAACTCATGGTCTTCATCCTCCTTGATAATTCCTTGCTTGTCATCCTTTTTCTTCTTTCTTCTTTCCACCTTTTTATTGCCTTCATTTTCAATATTTGTGGAAACTAGGTTTTGAGGTAGATTGATTAAGGCTTTGAGATTTTATCTATCAATAGACAAAGACATGACACTTAAAGCACTTTGATGCCACATTTGGATATTGATGGTCTTAGCTTTTTTTATGGCATTTCTTATTCTTGTTTCAAAAAAATATTGTCATGCAAATTCACTCAGAGAGACAAAAGATGAACAAATTTGAGCAAGGCAAATTATGCTCCAATTCATACGTGTATTAAAGGTAAAATTTGTAAATTAGCTAGTAATCCACAAGCTTACAAAAAGTGTGAATGAAACCCTAAGCTAGACTACAAATACACATTTGATAAGCGCATAATAATTTGAAAGGGAAATTCAATATTTGGAGAGGATATATATGATGAAATGTATGTAGAAAATCTATTCGTTGGTTCTTCTCTACCTATATCTTGTACCATGCAAGTATTTGTACAAATGAATTGTCAATTGTGTCTTAACAATATGTTGTTAAGTGGTGTGCTCTATCATGTAAATAAGGTGGTGACATCTGTATGTTAGGCATGTATGGGTGTAGTGTCGCAAGTTGCACCTTGTGCCAATTTCATACTTATCGGTTGCATCCAATGTATTTATGACAAAATTCATTATTGGGATATCATAAACCCAACTTCATGAATAGAAAATGTAGTACCCCTCCTCGATTGAGCTTGTTAGACTCATTTTCTCCATGGTGTACTTTCAATGGATACATTGCTTTTATGTGTTATTCAGACTTATTGACATTATTTCATGTTTTATCTAGATATGGGATGCATACTTTATATACAGTATATCAGTACTTGTGATTGTAGCATTTATGGATTATTGCATTGTACTAACACTTTACTTTATCTATGCGATGTGTCAAATATATGTTGCCTGTTTGCAAGTGTATTGGATGCAAGGGGACGATTTTCCTTCACTCACTCCGGTGAGATAGGGAACATCACGATTCTCTTTCATCGGTGTGTATGTCATGTATTCTATATTTGTATATATGCATGTGTGGTTCGATGATGCAGGTTATTGTAGGTACAAGTATCGGGTAGGTACGGGGTATCGTCTTCACCTAGCTACACAGGCCTGAGTGTGCCTTATTTGTCCGATGGGAGTGGAGGAGATAGTGGTTGACCCTAATTTGACCCATGTTGCACTCTTGTGAGTGTCGTCAGTCAGTTGTCCCTTATGTGGTTCGGTCTTCAAGTTTTGCTTTGTTGACTTTTTTCAGAGTCTTTGTTTGGGGTTGCTCAGTTTGTGTGCAATTGTGGATTGATTTATTTATTTAAGTTCATAACGTCATTGCATAATTGGAATATTTAAATTATGTATTATTATGCGTTTGTGATTATGAATTTAATTAATTAAATGAAGTAATTAAATTTAATTGCAATTGCATTATTACAAAAATATAATTGTATTTATTGATCTCTAGTTTTTTTTAAAAAAATAGAGTTAAATTATTGCCTTAAATTCTTTTTGGAAAAAGTTAATTAGTTGGCATGAGAAAAGAAAAGAAAGCCAAAGAAAAACAAATTTGATTTTTGCTAGTTCATTCTATCTACGTTTTTTGGAAATTAGGAAAGAAAAGAATATTCCTTTATTAATAAGTTTAATATTATGTTTTTAAAATAAGATATTTTTCAACCTAGAAGTTTAGGTTAAATATATTTTATTATTCATTACTAGGTTCAGGAGGAGAGGCGGAGATTTTTGGGAGAGAAGATTATTTTGGAGGCAAGATTTTGTGGAGATAGAAATTTACCAGAGGATTGCTGGTAGGAGTGATTAGCTTGGAACCCGGTTGCAGGACTGAGCTCATCCAAGTGAATCTTCCAGGAAAGCTTCACAGGTTGGGGTCTTTGTCTGGTGTTCATTGGCTTTCTTTAATTAAATTAATTTAGTTGTTTGAATCTCCAACCTCTGTTGTGGAGATTCTCATGTATTTGATTTTCTTTACTGTATATTTTAGTTTTGATTTTGTGAAAATCATAGAGGGTTATGCTGGCAAAATTTTGTCAGATTCACCCTCCTCTATGCATGAAAGTTTTCTCTGTGTTATGCATATTGTGTTTTTCCTAGTAGAAGAGATTCAAAAGAAATTTGGGTAAAGAAAAGAGTAGATTATGGAAGATGCATCGATTTTAATCTCTGTGTATTTTTTTTAAATCTTTGTTAAAAGAAAAATTAATTTTATTCCTTGTGAAAATTGATTTTTATTAATCTCTGTAAAAGTTTGATATTCTTATATTTTTTGTATTGAAGAATTTCCTTTTAAAAAAAATAAAAAAATTAAGGGCCTTGTGAAATTTTAAATCTATGTATTTCAATCCAGGCATTTATTAAAATTTAATTTTTTAGAAAATAAAATAAAATAATGGCTCTGCGTTTTATTTGACTATGTTGTCTCAGAGTATGAAAGAACGAAGAATTAAATCTCTGTCAATTCATTTTTTTATGAATTGATTTAAAAAAATAATAATAATAAAAAAAAAAATGGAAGGGGGAGGCCGAAGCCTGCTACCCCACGGTAGCAGTGCTACCGTAAGGTAACACTTGCTACCTTTCGGTAGCAGCAGGGGGGGCGCCAAAAACAAAAAAAATCGCAGCGCTCACCTACCGAGTTTGCCACCGAATTTAATATTCAGTCTTTTTAATTTTTATAAGTTTAAAAAAAATAAAAATAAATTATATATATATATATATATATATATATATATATTATATTTTGGTTATTTGTTTTAATTTATATATTTTGGAAAATAAAAGATATGGCATAATTATTGGAAATAAATGTTATTTCAAATACTAAATCTCTATTTTTATATATTATAATATAATACAATTATATAATATTATATTCGATGAATATATATATATATATATATATATATATATATATTGAAATTATATTATATATATATATATATATATATATATATATATATTGTTAATTTAGAATTAAATTTAGATTATGGTTATAGTCTAATCAAGTTTATTTGTAAATTAATCATGATCATATGATTGGGGGGCTAATTTTAATGTGGTTTTAATTAACTTTATTAGACGTGTGACTTCATTGTTTTCCTTATATTAATATAGATGTATATTCTTAATTTCTGGAAAATCTTTATTGCAAGTGTTTTATGCTTTTGACTGTTTAAGAAAAGATTGCCTGTTTTAGGATCTTGTGTTAATAGTAATTGCAGTTAAGTTTAAATTTTGTTGCAAATTCTAGTGAGTTGTCGTTATGTCGTATGTTGTATACCCCCTTAGTTAGGTGTCATTGTTTAAACCTTGTGGATGTGAGCCATTGTGTGTTATGTTTCCAAATGGTCAATCTTGGGTTAGTGACTGTGAATCCTTCACCTGTGGTATGTCAGGATTAGATATGGTTGTCAGTTTCGCCATAGAGTTCTCATAGAGAGACCTTCCCTGTTAGTGTCCTAGGAGAGAGAGTGGCTTTCGGGCGGAGGCCAAACCCAAAGAGGATGGTAGGATAACCCCTCGAAAGTCAGTTAATAAGTGATAACCTAATAATTGATTAGGGGGTGGGTAGTTATAATGTTAATTAAGATATAGTACCTTGCACATGGTTGAGTGCTTGTTTAGACTCAAGATGTTGTGAGAAGGCCTAGAATGGCATACTTGCCACCTTGTCCTCACGAAGGGTTGGTAAGGTCCACATGATACTTGGATGGAGTCGGGGGTTCGAGAAAGGTTACTAGGATAACCCAGGATGAGGGCTGGGACCTATGGAGACCTACCTAGGGTAACCATCTTAAGCCATGTGATGGCACTCTCTCTTTAGGGTCACTAGTGTTTGTGAGTTGAGTCACTTGAGTTCTACGAAGTCATGTGTACTGTTGTACTTGTCTTATTGCTTGCTTGAGGGTCTTTTGTTATCTCCTAGCACGGTGGGGTGGTTCCATTATGGGATCACATGGTCGGGTGGTAGTGCCACTTCCCATCAGATATCTTTGTTCTTACCTTCTTGCGAGGATCGACTTCGTTGGTGGTTCTTGGTTCGTGACTCTTGTATCAGCTCATGTTTCGAGAATATTGTACATTTGTGACCATGTGGTCATTGTATCATTAAATTTTGTAACCTTGGTATTGTAACCTATGTACTTTAGTTGTTCTATTGAAGCCATGTAATTTATGGAATGTTGTAATTTAAAATTCAATGGAATGTATGTTATTTCAGTTATCCTTCTTCTTATGTGTAAATGAAACATTGGAAGTAAATATATTGTAACTCTTTAAACCTCTCTTTATGGAAATCAGTTTATGAGTTTGAGTTAATTAATCGAAATTGAGTTTCCCTAATTTAGATGGATAATTGGATTGACATTGTGATGTTGTTTTTATTCAAAGTAATCTTCATTGGTAACCCTTTAGGATGTCATTGTTAGACTTCTGCTTGTGTTATTATTCGTGCAATGTTGTATTTAATGGACTTAATCTTTTTTAAAAAAAATTGTTATACCCTTTAGTTGCCTTGTAGTGTGGTTTTCCTTTAGGGTTTCTGGTGGGGCATTATAGAAAAGACCAAGTGTTAGCAGCATGTAGTTTGAATTTGGGAAGAAATCAGCCAGACAACAACATAGTGCATAAATGTTTATGCGACACGCAAATGTCCTAATAAATTATGAGATTCAAACAAGCATATTTCATACAACTTATTTCTAACGCTTTTTCTATTACCCAAACTTGCTTGTAACGACTACTTCATGCCCATTCAAAGGAACAAAACTCTCAATATTGCTCATTTTTGTCACTTTAGCAATCTTTCTCAACTTTCCTTCATCTATCTATCTCACATAGCGAAGCTCTTTTGAATTTTTCTTAGTTCTTAGGCTCTCACAACATCCAAGACTCTTCTTAAATTGTCCATCACATCTATTGCCTCAAGAGGAGAGCTTCAACTACTGGTAATGATCTCCCACACATCTATTTGATCTTGCATATTATTTATTTTATCATGATAGGGGTTTTCCTTCATAGCAAGGATTATTTATATCACATGTCTATTTAATTTTTGCCTATTCAATCATATAAGGCTATCCATAGAGGTGGAAACACCAAAATAGAGGTTTGACTAAGGCAAACCCCTATACAACCTGAACATTTTTTTTTGTCTCTATGTTTCTTGGTGACAAATAGATTCAGCAAACAAAGGAATCATTATGTTGAGTTTCTAACATTTTTGGGGCTCTATCTATATAGGTAACAACACAACCATGTAGATATCCCCATAGTGCGCTAGTGTCCAAGGTCGAGGCTTTGTTCGTCTGGTATAATAATCTATGTATTTTTTACTTTCCATTTCTCTAATCCAAATATTTTGATCTTATCACATTTCACTTATTTGAGTATGTCCAATTTCCATTCATAATTTAGCATAGTTTTAAGTTTCAATTCAAGCATCTCAATTCGATATCACTTGAGTTGTGTCAATTGAGGTAGACGTGAGTCATTTTATCCTTAAAAGACCTCATCATCTTGAGAGTAGCAAATCCCCTCCTCTACATTTTGGTGAACTTGGCGTGAATGCCTCAGGTCAGATATTTTGTGAAAAAAATTAATGCATTTGATAATGTCTTCTTAAATTGGTATTTTGATATGTTAGAAGATGCCCTAGATTACTTCCTAGAGGCATCTCCTTTTCTCAAAAACCTATTACACAAACTCCACCCTTATAATCTTCTTCCTTCCAAAATGAGAAGTCTAAAATGTGATTGTAGTCTTTGTTATCACCTAAAGTCTTATGAGACCAATCATTTATGTGACTCCGACTAGTCCTTCTTAGAAGAGAGTTCATTCTATTCATGGTTTTCCTTTTAAAGTGATTCAATAGATCTCTTTATTAGGTTTACACAATCTAAAGCTTCTTATTATCATGTAGTAGCTCATACTCACAATACTCAAAGGAATAAAAAAATGTTAATCAACCCACTTCTTTACTATCTTCTCAATCAAACCTTTCTCAAGCACTAAACTCGTAACTAAGCAACAAAGTGAGTATGATCTTATTGAGAAACTCTGTACTACTCCTGCTAAGATCACACTTTGGGATTTGCTTCAAACAACTCAAATTTATCAAGGAATGCTTTAGAAAGCTCTTCAAAAGATTATATTACCTTCTTCAGCTAGGTTGATAGTTGTAAATGTGTTGATAGATCATATTCATGTAGATTTTCCAAACATTACATTTTATCCACATGAACTCCCTCCTCTAGAAGTACAAAATCAAGCAAATCTATTGATGATAATTGTTTATGTTAATAATGTTGGCATTAGGCAACCTCTTATTGATACCAGTTCAACACTCAATTTTTGGGTCTCAATCTATTACCTAAAATCAAAGTTGATTCAAGTTCTCTTGTTGCATCTTCATTGTTCATTTGTGGTTTTGATAACACTATTTAGCAAGCTTTGGACACTGTTACTTTTCCTTTGAAGATAGGATCAATTACTATTCCTACCCTAGTGTATGTTATGTTGGGACATTCACCATATAATCTTCTCTTGGGTAGACCTTGGATTCATTCTTTAGGAGAAACCACTTCTACCCTTCTTGGTTCTATTAAGTTTGTTTCTAGTAATCAAGTAGTTACAATCAAGGTTGACCCTGATGCTATGCACATATATCAAATGATAATAGTTGGTCATGCTTCAATTACACCTACCTTTCAAAATTACATTCCATAGTTATCTTCTAATGTGTTGACATATACTCTTATGGTATCCCTTGAAAAATATATCCTTGGGAAGTATGTCCCTAAAGAAGATTCTCCTAAGAAGCAAGATCTTCCTAAAGAAGAAAGTTCTAAGTATACTCCTTCTCCTAGTTAGAACGTATGTGTGGATGATGGTTGGGGATCTTTGGACTTTACCTAATCTTACATCAGGGAATACAAAGTAGATCCAATCCACCTTAATATTCCAAATATCTCAGTTGCCTCTATTAAAAAATGATGATTATGCCCACAGTGAAGTAGGGTGATACTTACAAATATCAATTAAACCCTTTATAGTAATCCTCCTTCTTTTCAGGAGTCACAATAACATTATAGGCCAGGATTTGATATTCTTTCTAAAATTGGTTATGTCCAAGTAAAGTAAAGGTTGTGGATGTAACATGAACACGGTACTAAAGTCCCTTTAGAAGTTGATCCACATGGCTCTAAGATTGGACTTGGATGTCACCTAGGACAAATTCTAAGGCAAAATCATGGTTGAATGTCAACATGATTTTTGCCAACCTCTTCCTCTTAAACTTGTTAATTCTAAATATTGAAAGAGAAGTAAACTCTAATGAAGTTCCTCTAGATGTTTTCTCTTCAAAGGAATCTCTAGAAGAATTATTGGGTGTCTATTCTAGTCTTACTTATTATCACCATAAACATAAATTTCCACATTGCTTGAATAATCAAGCATATTTTGGAGATTTCATTTTGAGTGTTGATGGGGAGGCTTCTTTATCTTATGATGATGAGAACATGTCTGTGTCACATCTTGAAGATTATAGTGCTCTCCTTAAGGGAGATACTTTTGGTGTCCTCGTGGATCCTTAATCTTCTGAAAAGGTAATCAAGATTGGAAAATCTCTTTCTTTAGAAGAGTCGAAATCACATTCTAATATTTTGCATTCTTATTCTAATATATTTTCTTGGTTATATGAGGATATTCTGGTATTGATGAATCCTAGCCGGGTTACCTTGTTAGTCAATATTGAGATGGAAAATCTTCTAAAAGTTATCTTTATCCATCTCATTGACTACTTACCTTGGATCTCAAATGTCATTGGTGTTAGTAAACTTGATGGTCATATTTTTCTTAAAGATGATTTTTTGTTACCAAATCTCAATATGATTGCGGATTTGACTACATGACATGCCTTACTTTCATTTATAAAGGGCTTATCAGGTTATAATCAGATCCTTATTAATCTAAAAGATCAATATAAGATAGCCTTCACAACCCCTGGGGTTGTCTTTTGTTATGTAGTCATACATTGTTTGGGTTGAAGAATGTTGGAGCAACTTACCAACGTGTGATGACTCTAATCTTTCATGACTTTATTCATAATATCTTAAAGATTAGGTCGATGTAATCTTAGCTAAGTCCACAACTCATCAAGATCACACTAAGAATCTTTGACTTATCTTTGAAAGGCTTAAACTCTATAAGATGAGACCAAACCCTCTTAAGTGTATCTTCAACATGGATGTTGACAAACTATTGGGGTTTATTATCTCTCATCATGGAATCGAAGTCAATATAAATAAGTTTGAGTGATCATTAACATGCCTTCACCTAAGAACATCTCTTAACTTTGTAATTTACAAGGGAATATTCAATAATTTGTAGATCCATATCTCAATTGGTCGATCGTACCCTTCCATTCACGTGATTGTTGGAGAAAGATGTGCACTTTTGGTGGGATGATGAGTGTCAAAAGGATTTTGATTCTATCAAAAACTATTTGCCTAATCCTCCCCTCTTGATGTTGACTTGCAAGATAGACATTTATGTTTTATATCTCATCATCGCCTCATACTTTAGCAACTTTATTAGCTCAACATGATGACGCTGGTAAAAAAAGAGTAGTATATTAAATTAGTTGTATTCTAGTTGACTATGAAACTTGATACTCTACGATGGAAAAGCAGTGTCTTGCTTGTTTTTATAATGCAAAAGCTAAGGATTTATCTTTTTCATGTAGAGACTCGTGTGATTGTTGGAAGTGATCTTCTTAAACATTTGTTTTCTAGCGTTGATCTCTCTGGGAGATTGGAAAAATGGGTGATGTTTCTCTCTAAGTTTGAATTTAAGTTTGTAACTTAGAATTTAATCAAATGTCAAGCTATCACTGATAAATTAGTGGAAGCTAACTCACCTAAGTCATTTCCTATCCTAGACTTGTTCCCAAATGAACTTCTTTTACTATAGATCATGAGCCTATATGGGAAATGCATTTCAATGTGTTGAGAAGTCAAACTAGTTTTAAAGCAAGTTTAGTACTAATCTCACTTGTGGGAAAGCCAATTTCTCTTTCCTTTCGACTCGATTTTCATTATACAAAAAATATCATGAGCACGAAGCCCTTATTGTTGGCTTACATGTTGAGATAACATAAAAATTTAAACATATATGTATTCATGGTGACTCTAAATTAATAATAAATCAAATCACAAGAATATATTGAGATAAATAGTGTAAACTATCTTAGTATCAAGATTTGGCTTTATTTTTTCTTAGTCACTTCACTTTCTATACCATTTATAGTGTTCCTACGAGAGAGAATCATCACAAGGATGCAATGGAAAGATGAGTATCACTTTGCGATGTGAATTATTTTATTTTCTATTGTCTTAGATAAACTTGAACTTAATAGTCTTATGTGTGCATATATAGACTTAGGGAAATGGTATTCACATATTCACAACTATCTAAAGGCTAGAAACTTTCCTAATGATGCTAGTAATAATACTCTTATCCAAATTATAAATCTTTTAGCTCACTATATCATCCTATCTAATGTTCTTTATCACATATCTTACAATGGTCTTATTCATTGATGTCTTACTAAGGCTGAGATACCCTTTGCCCTTCAAGAAGCTCATTCAAGCTTTGGGGGTAGACATTTTGGCAGTAAATCCTTAGTACACAAATTGATAAACATGAGATACTATTGGAAAATGATGGAGCAATACTCCTTTGCCTTTGTCAAGGAGTGTACTCAATGTAATCAACACAGTAATCTTATTTAAGCTCCTACACAAGAACTTTGTGTTCAAGCCACTTATTGGCATGTTTGGACTTGGGGTCTCGATACCATCGAAAATATATCTAGAAGAAAAAAGATATATCCCCCTTCTTCTAGGGGACATACCTTCATCATAGCAACTACTGATTATGTAACAAAATGGGTAGAATCTTTTTCACTCCAATCCACTACCATTGAAGCAATCCACAACTTTCTTCTAAACAATATAATTTCTCATTTTTTATTTCCTTCTACCCTTGTTTCTGATAATGGTACATAATTTAGGAGCAAGGAGCTAAAACAATTCTTTGAGAAATTTCATATTCAACATTGATTTTCTACACCTTCCCATCCTTAATCCAATGGTTAGGTTGAAGCATTTGATAAGACTATTGAACAAATTTTGCATAAGAAAGTTAACAAACATGGTAAAGATTGACACACTCAATTAACTTGTGCATTTTGGGCCTATCTCATGAGTGTTCATATTGCTACTAGTACTACTCTTATAGCCTCATGTATGGTGTTGATGCTATTATGCCTCTAGAGTTAGATATCCCTTCATTTTGAGTTTCCCTTAGAGGGTTGATTGATAATAACACTTATCGTACATAATATCTAAATCAACTTGAGTTTCTCAATGATCGTCGATTAAAGGACCTTGAGCACCTTCAATCTTATAAAAAATCTCCATCGAAGTAGTACAACCAAAACATTCTTTCTCACACTTTTAACATAGGTGATCTCGTTCTCTATGAGAGCCAAATAAATGATAATGTGCCACCTAACCAAAAAAGGAATTTCATCCCTAATTAGTTAGGTCCTTACGTATTCACATTATTTTATGGTTCTACTGCTTACTGTCTATTTGATATGGATGGTACATCGCTAAAATAACTTGTCAATGTCATGCACTTGTGTTGATAATACACGTATAATTTCTATATGTGTCAAGTGGGAAAATTCACAAAGATGGCATACAAAAAGGAGGTTTTAAGTGGCTACATTTTTCTCAAATCAGCTAAACCTGAACTTGGAGGAGTAATTTGAGACTCGTGAACTCAAAATTTGAAGATACCAAAAGAACAAGAATCGTAGTACTTTAAATCTAGTTTCTAAACTACAAAAGTTTTTCAAAAATAGATAAGATTAAGAGAATCAAATGATTTACACACACAAAAGTGTTCCTTTTTTTTACAGCAAAAACATAACATAGTGTCTGGTGTGCACCCCTCAAATTTTTCAATTGCATTTAGTATTTTGAAAAATTTATTAGAACGAATATAGTTGAGAGTATTTTGAAATGTTGTATATTTTGTAATTTTTTGTTGAATTTTTTTAAAATGATTTTTCAAAGTGGACACATCCTATAAATCACATCATTGAGTTTGCATATCACATAACTTTCACAAATTCAATCAAAAAATTTTATTTTTTTCAATGTGTAAAGAATGAAGTGTAGAACATCTTATATTTTTTTTAAAATTTGGACAACTAGGTCAAAAGTTATTAAAAACATGCAACACATATGTCTCTGGTAATTATAGAAACATTAGTAAAATAAATTAACACTAAAATGGTTCATGTAGTTTAAATTTTAAAATATATATATGGTTAGAAAGCTCAGAAGGCATGTGAAATTATGGTGGTAATTTTACTAAGACTTGGTATATAATGTGTAAACTTGATGATGAGCAAGTTGAAAAATGAGAATGGAAGAAAAAATCACATCAAAATGAGGCAAATGAAGTTCCCAAGCCTAAGGCTTGTCATCAAATCCTAAGTACAAGCCAAAATGTGTACATGTTTAAAACATGTTCTTGTTATTTTAATTAAAATACATGTGTTTTTATACAAAAAATCTGTACATATATTGTAAAACTAAAAACATGTACTTGTTCTACTTATTAAGCAAAACACATGCATGTTTTTAGTTCCACAAAACACATATACATTTTGAATGCTAATTTATTTGTCTTCCCCTTAAAAATTTTTTATTGGGATATATACATAAAAGATACCGTTTAAGTATAAGAAAGGTATAATTTAATTTATATAATGGCAAGATGTTTGAGAATAGTTTCAAATCTATAGGATTCGTAATGCAGATTCTAGATTTAAGGAGATCTTATAATTTTTCAAACTTAGTCAACTTTCAATAATTAGTAGGGTCCTATCATAATTCTCTTTCTATCTCTCTATCTCTCACTCTTTGTCTCCCCCAAGCTATAGACCTATCTATTTCCTTATCACTCTCATTCTCCCTCCTCTCTTCCCAAGATCTAGGTCTTATAATTTCTCAAACTTAAGCAAATTTCAATAATCACCAAGCTCCTATATTCATTCTATCTCTATTTCACTATCTTTGTCTGCCTCAATCTCTAAACCTATCTCTATCCCTATCACTCTTCCTCTTCCTCTCTCCCCCCTCTCTCCCCAAGCTCAAAACCTATCTCTCTCACCCTTCATTATACTCTCTATCTCCTCTCTCTTCTCTACCTACCTCCTACACATTTTCTCATCCCTCACATCTCTCCCCCTCCCTACCTCTCTCACTCTCCTTCCCTCTCCCTACTTATCTCTATCACCTCTCTCCCTCTCCATACATACCTCCCCTCACTCCCTCTCTTTCTATATTTCTCTATATACCTCTCCATCTCCCTCTATCTACATACCTCTACCTCCCTCCCTCCCTCCCTTTCTCTATTTCTCTATATACCTCTCCATCTCCCTCTATCTACATACTTCTACCTCCCTCCCTCCCTCCCTCCATACCTCTATTTATCTACATAAATATCCCTCTCGCTCCTTCCCTCCTTCCCTCTCTATTTCTATCTATCTCACTCTCTTTATCTCCCCCTAACTTTACATCTATCTCTCTCCCTATCAATATCCCTATATCCCCTCTCTCTATCTATCTCACACCCATCTCTCCCCAAGATCTAGACCTAGATTTCTACATCTCTCTCTCACCCTTCACTCTCTAATATATTTCTCACTTCTCTTTCCCTCTCCCTCTCTCTACATACCCCTGCTTCAATCCCTCCCTACCTCTATTTATCTACATACCTCTCCTTCCCTCCTTTCCCACTCTCTCTCCCATTCTATCTCTACTTATATATGTATATATACCCTCTCCCTCTCTCTATACATATCTCTCCCACCTTCCCTACCTACCTATATTTCTCTACATGCATACCCTTCCCACCCTCTTTCTTTATACCTACCTACATCCCTCCTTCCCTCTCTATGCCTCTCTACCTATCCATCTCTACTCTCAATATTCCATCTCCCATCATCTCTCTCTCTCTCTCTCTCTCTCTCTCTCTCTCTCTCTCTCTCTCTCTCTCTATCCATCTATCTACCCTCTTACTATTTTTATCTCTATCTTCCTACCTCCCTTCCATCCCTCTCTACTTTTACCTTCACTCACTTTCTACTTCATTCCCTCCATACTATTCTCTATCTCACTTTTCTCTCTCTCTTCTTACCTCTCCCTCCCTTTCTTTCCCTTTCTCCCTCCTTCCCTCTCCATGTTTCTCTATCTTTCTTCCCTCTTTCTTAATTTATCTAATTACCTCTCTCTCTCTCTCTCTCTCTCTATATATATATATATATATATATATATATTTCCCTCTCCCTCCATCCTTCCATCAACACTTCTCTCTATCTCCCTTCTCTCCCTCTTCATATGTACCTCTTCATCCCTCCTGTCTACTTACCATTATCTCCCTCCCTACCTCTCTACCTACCCCTCCCTCCCTACTTCCCTCTCCCCTCTCTCTATATATTTGTCCCTCTCTACATATCTCTACCTCCCCTCTCCCTCTCTCTACAAACCTCTTTCCCTCTCCTTTCCTCTCTACCGCTCTCCTTTCCTATCTATCTACCTACCTATCCCTTACTCCCTAATCTATTTTTCTATGTACCTATCCCCCCTTTCTTCCTTCCCTCTATTCTTCATTCCTCTCTCTCTCTCAACTCTCTCTTCTTGTTTTCCTCTTCCCTCTACTTATCTCTATATTCCTTTTACCCCTCTCCCCCTACATACCTCTTGCTCTTTCCCTCCTTCCCTCTTCAATTCTCTCTATCTCACCTCTCTCTCCCCTCTTTACATCACCCACTCTCTCCTTCCCTCTTTACTTATCTCAATCTCTTCTCTTCCTCCCTCTTTCCCTTTCTAATTCTCTCTATATCCTATCACTTCCTCCTATAAGGAAGTTAAGTAGTAGAACAACTTCCTACACTAGTCGCGAGAGGGGGGTAATGCAAAACTTTTACATATCATTACAACAACTACAAAAACATACCAAAAATAAACATAATAACATGCATACCACAACACAGTGATTTACGTGGGGAAAACGCTTTCGGGAGAAAAACCCCACACTCTGAAAGATACTTGATATATTATTCAACAATCAATAACATATTACAATATACTTGTAGAGCAAGCTCTTCACAGGACTACCACTAATCAAAGGTTCAGAGGTAACTCGATAGCCATAAGACTCTTACACACAACCTCTATCCCACACACCTCATATATAGGAGATACAATACAAGAAATCGCCAAACAGTATTACAAAACCATGGGCCAAAGCCATGGGCTAAAACCACCCAATAAAGTAGAGTTGAACTTATCTCCATTCTAGATGCCCTATGACATGTAAAAACACACATCAGCATGTTTTCCTCCCTTTTATAACTCATTTATACGTCCGATGCATTTTATACTTCCTATTTTAAGAGTCCAAACTTTCGGAGGCCATAACTTGTGAACTGGGTGTTTGATTGATGAACCGTTTGATGCACCAGAAAGATCTTGAAGTGCTCTGTCACCTTGTAACCCGCTACACTAGTTACACCCACTTTTTAGGGAATTTTAGAGGGTCTAAAGTCCTCAAAATTAAATTTAAACCTTTCATCACATCTTCCAAAAATGGAAACTTTAATATCTTCAAAAATAGCAATGATCTTGTGACAAAAATTTATTGGCATTCTTATCTAGCCAATCCAAAGCTTTGGAGAGAATTTCACACCATTTCATACTCAAACAAAAACTTACTATAAATAGTAACCTCATGTAAATGCAAGGTTGAGACACCATTTTTCTAACACCTCTATACCTCTACCTCCCTCGCTACCATGTTATTAACCTTAATAAACCCTAAAAAACACTAACCTAACATACCTCTCCCTACCTCCTCCTCTCTCTACCTACCTCTCCTTCCCTCTCTCTACATTCTTTCCTCCATACTTCTATCTCCTCTCTCTACATTCTTTCCTCCATACTTATATCACCTCTCTCTCTTCATATATATCTCTCTCTCTCTCCCTCCCTCTTAATACGTTTACCTACATCTCTCTACCTACATGTCTCTCCCTCGCTACCTCTCTCTCCCCACCTACATGTCTCCCTCTACCTCTCTCTCACTCTACTTCCCTAAGTACTTATCTATATCTCCCCTCCCTCTCTCTACATACCGCCCCCTTTCTCTCTCCCTCCCTTTCTACCTACCTCTTCCCCCTCCATTACTTTCTCCCTCCCTCCTTCCCTCACAACTTCTTTCAATTCACCTCTTCCCCACCCTATCTCTCTTCCTCTCCCTCTACTTACCTCTCCCTCTCTCCCTCCTCTCTCCCTCCTTTCTCTCCATCCTTCCATATCTCTCTACCTACCTCTCTTTCCCTCCCTCTCTTCCCCCTCTCTCCTTTTCCTTTGATCTCTACTTACATCTACCTCCTCTCTTCCTCACTCTCTACAAACCTCTCTCCCCCTCCCTTCTTGCCTAAATATTCCTCCTCCTCTTTCTCCCTCCCTCTCTTCTTTCTCTCACCTCTATCTCCCCTCTCTAGATCTCTTGATCTCTCCCTCCTTACCCCCTCTCTATGTGTCTCCCTCCCTTCCTCCCTCTCTCACTCTATTTCTCCCCAACCATCCTTACTCCATCTCTCTCTTGTCCTTTTCTTCTCTCTCATCTCTTTAGGTTTCTCCCTCATTTCCTCTTTACCTATTTACCTCTCCCTCCATGTCTCATTACCCCCATCTCTCTCCCCCTATATATCTCTCACCTCCCTCTCTCCCCCTTTAGGTCCCTCACCTCTCTCCTCTCTCTAGGTCTCTCACCTCTTTGCCTCTTTTCTTCTATTATGCTATCCATCTCTATCAATCCTCCTCTTTCCCCCTCTCACTCTTCTCTCCTTTACCTCTATTTATCCCCTCTCTAATTCTCTCCCTCCCTCCCTCCCTCATTATCTCTTGAACTTTCCCTCCATGTCTCATTACACACATTTCTCACCCCCCTGTTTTTCCCTCTAGATCTCTCACCTCTTTACCTCTCTCCTTTCATCCCTCTCCCTCTCCCTCTCTGCTCTCTCTCACCTCTCTATTTATCCTCTCTTCAAGTATCTCCCTCCCATCCTCTTTACCTCTCTAACTCTCCCTACATATCTCATTACACACATATCTCTCTCTCTAGGTCTCTTACCTCTCTATTGATAATTAGAGGGTAAAGAAGAGAGAGGTGTGAGATAGAGAGAGAAAGAAAGAGGCAAAGACAACTAAATATGCAAGGAGGGAGGGAGAGGTGTGTATCGGGGGGTGAGGGAGAGGTAGGTAGATAGAGATAGTAGAGATAAAATGAAAGAGAGAGGTAGAGAAATAGGTAGTGAGGGAGAGAGATGTGGAGAGGGAGAGGTAGGGAGGAAGATTGGGGAGAGAGGTGAGATTTATAGAGGTGGCAAGGAAAGGGAAGGAGAGAAATAAAGGTTTTATACCGAGGAATATGTAACTAAATAAATAAGGAGGGAGAGGGGAGGTAGAGATAAGTTGAGAGGGAGGAGATATATATCAAGAGAGGTTTAGAGGGAAGGAGAGATATAGAGAGATTTGAGATATACAGAAGTGGAGGGGGGGAGTTGCAGAGAGAGAGAGAGAGAGAGAGAGAGAGAGAGAGAGAGAGAGAGAGAGAGAGAGAGAGAGAGAGAGAGAGAGAGGGGGGGGGAGGGATAGAGAGACAAGGAGAGAGAGGTAGGTAGAGAGAGTAAGGTGAGATAAAGTGTAGTATGGAGGGAAGGAGGTAGAGAGTGAGGAGAGATAAAAGTAGAGAGGGATGGAGGAGAGGTAGGTAAAGAGAGGGAGAGGGGAGATATATGAATAGATAGATAGAGGATATTAAGACAGAAATAAAAAGAGGAGATAGATGTGATGAGTAATGATAAACAAAAGATACCCCAACCGGTACTAAGAGGGGGGGTGAATCAATACAGATAAAAACTTTCTCCACAACTTGTCTAGTTAAAACAATGTTAACTAGTTATCACCATTATTGGACTTAACCACAACAATACTGGTTAAACACAGTAAGACACCAAACACCATAAACTGATAAGTCTGAACACTTCAAATACGATCAATACTCGACATCAACTTCATCCATAAACATATGCATGTGGTATACTAGTAATACCATAACCTATTGCCTCTACATGCATACTCTTTTAAACAAATAATTCATAAGCATCACATGAAAAATGCATAACACATAACACATAAATTTTTCACGTGGAAACCCAAATGGGAAAAACCACAATGGGGATGAATACCCACAAGCTTGTTTTGAACTCTTTTGAAGCTCGCCCTATTAGGAGCCTAGTCCGGTTAAAGACTTTACAATAAGGTTCTACAAGGAACCGATCCTGTTAGAGATCAACCAGTTAAGGGATGGCTATATACCCTTTTAAAGGTTGAAACCCTATTAAAGGATACCTCACTAGAGGATTGGAAGAACTCAATGATCTTGAGTCACCTGGTTATAGGTTTTACAATAAGCTTGTTAAAGCTACCCAGTAAAGGGATTTTCCAACTGTTCAAATGATTAGAAGACAACAGGTAAAACTTTGTTCTGATAACAACACTACATGCCAAGGCAGATCCTTTTCATATCCTCTACTCTGTAATCACACTTTGCAGTTTCCCTCTTACTGGTCTGACAAGTATCAAGTATCTCTTTACTCAGATACACACACACAACATTTTCCAACAATTTTACAATAACCAACATCATCGACCTTATAGACAATAGATAGGTCGGTAGCATTAACTCTAAACCCTAAGCATCTTAGGTTTACAACACAGGCGGTCCAATCTTGACCATCCAAACACATTGCATAGAGTATTACAGTTTCAAACAGATCACAAGACAATCTACATCATTCATTCTTCACCGCACATGGGAATTAGTAACCCATCACGTTCTCTTCTCATTCCACTAAGAAGAATGATCATTTACGAGGTAGACTTCAAACACAGTCAATCTCCTCATACCTCAATCCTTTATGCACACAAGGTTGACGTGGTACCTCGATCTCATTCACATCTCTTAGCTAACTCATCACAGAGTATCATCAGTTGCATCGCACAAGCTGGATCACAAAACCATAGAGCTGATACTATCAACCGGTAGTTACACTTAGTGAAACCCTGACACCGGTTCACTACATCTCTTCAATCTGCATACCGGTTCACTTACACTTATTGATGTGAATGACAACATACATTATCATCGTATCAACATACCGGTTCATCAAATACTATCATATCAAACATTCTCCCCCTATACCAACAATTATCCAACAATATCCCCCTTTGGAATTGATGACAATACTTAGTTAGCATTTCTTATTGAAAACATCTCCCCCTTTGGCAACAATGCCAAAGTGGAGGCATAAGATTCCAAAATCTACTATGTTGCTCCCCCTAAGGAGTAGCATCCTTTAACACATCAATCTTGAAAGATTTGACACTTTAGTACTTGACTGATGCGGAGCACACATCTTTAATTGATTTCATGAAGGGGCATAACCCCTAGTTCACCTCTCAAATAGGTAAATGTAGTCTTTGGTAAGGGCTTAGTGAGTATGTCTGCTAGCTGCTCCTTACTGGAAACATGTTGTAGTACAACCTCCTTATTCTAAACTTTTTCTCTCAAAAAGTGATATTTAAGCTCAATATGTTTAGTTCTAGCATGCAATACCGGATTCTTGGAAATATTTATTGCACTTGCATTATCACAAAATATATTCACTAGTTCAGATATAGGTACCTTGAAACCTTCCAATACATGCTTCATCCAAATTTCTTGAGTGCAGTTCATAAATGCTACCACATATTTTGCTTCAGTTGTAGATTGAGAAGTACAAATCTACTTCTTACTTGTCCATGATACTAATCTTCCATCAAGAAAGAACGCTCCACCGCTTGTGCTCTTCCGATAGTCCACATTTCCTCCCCAATCGGCATCAGTATATACCTTGAGATTATAGTCACCATTATATGGATACCACAATCCATAATCAATCGTTCCTTTGAAATATGTAAGAATCCTTTTGACAGCTATCAAGTGGGATTCTCTTGGACATTTATGAAAATGAGCTACTATGCCCACTACATGAGCAATATCATGTCTACTATGCACCACATAGTGCAGCTTGCCGATCATTGATCGATACTCCTTTTCATTTACTAGTGCTGAATCATATTCTTTAGTCAATTTATAGCCAGTTACCATCAGTGTACCAACCAGTTTGCTTTCCTCCATGCCAAAAGTCTTCAATACCTCTTTGACATACTTAGAGTGGGTAATAAAGATACCCTCTTTCATTTGTTGAATCTATAAACCAATGAAGAACTTTATTTCTCCTATCAAAGACATCTCAAATTCTTTCTTCATTTCATCTGCAAACGCATGACTCATTTTATCATCTCCTCCAAAGATTATGTCATCCACAAACACTTCACAAATTAGAATCTGATCGCCTTCTGATTTCAAGTAGATGTTGTTATCTTCACTTGTTCTTTGAAATCCAATCTTCACAAGATGAGAGTGTAGTCTTTCATACCAAGCCCTAGGTGCTTGTTTCAGTCCATACAGGAATTTGTGTAATCTACACACCATGTCACTATCTTTTGATAAGGCAAACCCTTCTGGTTGCTCTATATACACTTCCTCTTCTAGGATTCCATTCAGAAAAGTAGATTTCACATCCATCTGATAAACCTTAAATCCCTTAAATGTTGCAAATGCAAATAGCATTCGAACACCTTCTAGTCTAGCCATAGGAGCAAAGGTTTCTCCATAGTCTTATTTCTCCTCTTGAGCATATCCCTTACGTACAAGCCTAGCCTTGTTTATGACAACTGTGTCTTCTTCATTCAACTTATCCCTGAAGACCCATTTGGTACCTATGATATTTTTATGTTTCGGTCTAGGCACCAAAGACCATGTTGCATTCTTTTCTATCTGATCTAGCTCTTCTTCCATTCCTTTAATCCATTCTTTATCTGTAAGAGCTTCTCTTGAAGTCTTGGGTTCAAATTTAGAAATCATGCAAGAGTTCTCCTTCACTTTTCTTCTAGTGATTATCCCTGCATCTTTATCTCCTATGATTTGCTTTGGATCATGATGCAGCTTCACATATCTAGGAATGATTCTAGCTTGGTCTGCTAGCTTTTCTTCTTCTTCTTCACTAACTTCTTCTTCTTCTCTCACTGCAACTTCTACCAATACAGGAACACTGAGATCTTTACAAGTTTCTTTCTTAACCGGTTCCCAGAAGGCTATTCCCGGTTCATCTTCCACTTCTTTGTTGCATGTTTCCTCAGGTTCCTTAGGGGATTCATCAACTCTGACATTGATACTTTCAACAATCTTTTGTGTTCTATTGTTGTAGCACTTGAGAGCTTTGCTCTTAGTGGAATGTCTTAGAAATATTCCTTCATCACATTTTGCATCAAATTTTCTCAAATATTTACTTCTCTTGATATATCACTTACTACCAAACACTTTAAAGTAACTTACAATGGGAGTTTTCCCGGTCCAATACTCATAAGGGGTTTTATCTTTACCTTTCTTGATGAGTATCTGGTTCATAGTGTAGACTACAGTGCTCACCGCTTCCCTCCAAAAACTGTGAACAACCTTTCCTTGGATCAGCATTGTTCTAGGTGCTTCAACTACAGTCTTGTTATTTCTTTCTACTATGCCATTCTTTTGAGGTGTCCTTGGGGTAGACAACTACGTCTTGATACTGCATCTTGATACCGTTATCTTCACAGTACTTATTGAATTCATTAGAGGTGAATTCTCCTCCTTGATCAGTTCTCGGGCACTTTATCTTTTTACCACTTTCTTTCTCTACTAATTCTCTGAAAGATTTGAATTTTCCAATTGCTTCAGACTTGTCTTTTAAGAATGTGACCCACATCATTCTTGAGCATTCATCTGTAAGAATCATAAAATACCTATCTCCCTGAATACTTCTAGTTTTCATAGGACCACATAAATCAGTATGCACAAGATCAAGTAATTTTTTTGCTGAAAAAGACTTACCTTTAAAAGTTGAGGAAGACATCTTCCCAAGTTGACATTCTCTACACAAAGACTTCTCAGGTTTGTTCAGCAAAGGTAATCCTCTTACTGCCTTGATATTTCCGTCTTTAACAATGTTGTCAAAGTTCATATGACAGAGTCTTTGATGCCATATCCAATTGCCATCAAACTTAGCCATTAGACACCAACTTATCTTGGCATTCAACTGAAATAGATTACCTTTGGTTTGCTTCCTAGTCGCAATAACTTCACCACTCTTCCCAATTATAATGCAATTTCCACCTTTGAATTCTAGAACTAGTCCTTTGTCATTCAGTTGAGCAATACTCAACAGGTTATGCTTAAGAACTTCTACCCAGTAGACATCATCTGCACTGCTCTTTCCATTTAGTGAGATGGATGCTTTTCCTTTCACCAAGCATGGTGCGTCATTGCCAAATCTGACAACACCTCCATCATATTCCTCCAGAGACAAACTTTTTTCGGTTACCAATCATGTGATGAGAACAACCACTATCAATTATCCACTTATTGGAGTTGTCAATGCGAGAGACAAGAGCTTTCTTGTCTGACACTTCTTCCTTTACTACTACAAACACTATGTCTTCATTTTCTTCATCCTCTGATTCTTCATTAGTGACACCTTCATCCACAACAACTAGACAATTTCTTTTGTTTTCTCTATATTTTCTTAACCTCTCCAGTTTATTCTTATTGTCATTGTTAGGATAGTTAATAGCTATATGCCCTATTTTATTGCAAGAAAAATATTTTAAAGGAAGTTTACCTCTATACTTCCTAGTTCCCTTCAGGAGTATTTTAGCAAGAAGAGCTTCTAACTCCATTAGAATCTCTTCATCATCCATATCTCTGTATTGTCTGGACTCATAACTGGTACTAGTTTCTTTTCCTTTTCTAGATGGTACAGTAGATGCTTCAAAAGCTGACTCAACCTTTTGAACACTACCATTATAGCTATTCAACTCACATGCAGTTAACTTTGCAATGATAGAATCTAAGGATACCTTGGTTTTATCAATAGACCTTAGTTCCTGGATAGCAGCAACTCTAATTGCATAGATTGGTAATAATGATCTAAGGACTTTACTAACAATAGTGTTATCATCAATAGTTCCACCAACAGTTTTGATATCTCCAACCATAGTCTTAATCCTAATAGCATACTGTTGAATGGTTTCACCTTCAACCATCCCCATATCCTCAAATTTACCTCTAAGACTTTCTTCCTTAGCTTGCTTTACATGCTCATCACCACTATAGATGTTTTCAAGTGTATCCCATACATCCTTAGGTGTGTCCTTGTCTTGAACATCAATAAAATCAATATCCGACAATCTACTGATAAGAGCTTCCATGACTTGCCCATTTTCCTAGATTTCTCTCTTCTGATCATCAGTCAGAGTTCTAGTGGGAGTAACAAAGGCATTCTCAACATAGCTCTAGTGTTGAGCACCCATACTCTTGATGTAAATCTTCATTCTGTCCTTCCATATCTTAAAGTTATCTCTGTTGAACTTAGGACCTTCGCTCTTCATCATT